>NC_050520.1:16085804-16144986 GCF_002922805.2 Oryzias melastigma
GAACTTTAAAAAAAAATCGCAAAACTGGAGGTGGCCTTCAACTACAAAAAGGGATTCATGGGGGAAAAAAGCTCATTTTGATGAAGGAGAATAAAACTGAACCTCTACTGTAACAGCAAAATCTGTTCAACATAAAAGCTGTTGTCTGCTCAGCTGATGAACAGGACAGAAAGGAAAAATGTAAAGTTGAAATTAAATTACTGAACAAAAAATCCCATCCAAAATCCAAATGTGCCTAATAGAGCTGTTGAACTTACAAGTGAATTCAATACAACCAGGTCTTCTGAGAAGGTTGGCCCCAGATTACCCCCTTTACCATTTGAGTTTCAAGCATTCCATGTACATCAAAGAAATAGGAGCATTTTAGCTTTTATTGACAAATAAAATGTATAGCCGCTGATGTTTGCTGACAATAACTCATGTACAGAACTCACATTTTAGTTTGTTTTGTACGTTATCATGAGGTAATAAATAGAAATAGACAGTGCATTTCAGAGTAATACTGAGTTCACTAATCGGTACATTTTCCGCAAAAATCTCTGAGCTGATAAAAAAAATAATTGTGGCTAGTCTACGGTCATGAGGAGCCATTATTTTGGCAGACAGGTGCTTCTTCTCCACATATTAAAGGTGTTTCATGACGACATGAAACTTGTTTCCAGCCAGCATACACATAAACACAGTTTCTGCATACGCTGTATACATTTTGACACATTGTGAGAAGAACAAGCGTGCTGTAGAAACAGAAATGCGGACATTTCCTGGAGATGGAGAAATAGAATTGTCAAGTTCTTGGGAACAGCTCTGGATCACTGGACTTTTTTGTCCTTGTCGGCCACTACTTCAGAGAGATCCTCTGGTTTCATGGACTTTACTTTTTCCTCCATGGTGGTGACCCTCTGCTTTATCCTCATCTGTCCAGAGGTGTACTCTGCCATCAGCTGTGCAAACTTGGTCTGCATCACGTCCAGGTTGCCTTGCAGCCTGACAATCTTCTCCTCCAGGTCTTTCGGGTCAGCGCCAGCATTCGCCACTGCCTCGTCTATCAGGTTGTCTTTCATCAGAATGGCTTTTCCCTTTTCCTCCAGAGCTTTCTTGGCATCTGGATACTCAGTGAGTGCCTCCATCAAATCGTCTTTGGACAAGGCAAAGAGATCAGAGTATCCCACACTTCGGATGTTGGCGGTTCGCCGGTTACCAGCTTTGCTACCTTTGATGCCCAAGATACTGATTTCTCCAAAGTATGCTCCATCACTGAGAACTACAAACTGAGTAACTCCATCATCTGCCACCACCGCAAGCTTCCCTTCTTTGATAATATACATCTCCCTGCCAATATCCCCCTTCTTACAGATGTAGTCTCCTGGACTGAACACTTGAGGCTGCAGCTTCAGCACCAGTTCAATCAACAGACCGGCCTCACAGTCCTGGAAAATTCTGACCTTCTTTAGCGTATCAAGGTGAACGTTGATGGCAATCTCTGCTTTAAGCTTGTCGGGGAGGGTTTTCAAGACTTCCTTCTCATCACAGGTTTTCTTCTCCGTCCACAGGTAGTCAAACCACTTGATGACTCTGGCCTCCAAGTCTTTAGTGACTTTCCTGAACTGCATGTATTGCTTTATGGAGTCGATCTTTGCTTGGAATTCCGCACGAGAGGCGTTCATGTTAGAGATCATGGCACCGACGTTACCGACAATACTAGCAAAAATCAACACACCCGTAAGAAAGTCCGCAATGACAAATAGGTACTCGACATCTCTGACAGGGGCAGGAGTCTCTCCGATAGTGGTGAGTGTCAGTGTGGACCAGTACAGAGAGTAGATGTACTTCCTTGCCAAGCGGCCGTGCTCTGGGTGGCTGATGTTGGGATAGACCCAAGTGTCTGAGCCAAAGCCAATGGTTTTTGAAATTGAGAAGAACGCACAGGCATTCCAGTGGATGATGACCAGGATGTAAAGTACGAGATTGCTGATGCGAAACATGTTGGGGAAACTCGTCCTCGTCTCAGTCCGCTCGAAAAACTCAAAGAGCCTCTGGATCTTGCAGAGGCGGTTGAACCGGAACTCTGGATTGTCAAATCCATATTGTATGAACAGCAGATCAGTGGGTATCATTGAAATCATATCATACTTGAACTGCGATGTTGTTCTGTACTTGTCTCTAAGCTTTTTGGAGTCTTTCACCAGCAAACCTTGTTCCAGATAACCTGAAGAGCAGAAAAAGAGAGGTGAGTTAGAATAAAACCCAACCAGCAATGGAGCACCAAACCGTACCGCTACCATACCTGTTCTTGAACGCACAAAAGTGTCTCCGAGGTAGATTAGGTCTGCAGTGTAGTCCAAGACTATCCACAGCCTTGTGTACGATTGTTGTAGGTCATTAAAGCTGGCTCTGTAGCACAAGGACACACACAATTTGTCACTTTTCTTCATGGTTTAACCCTTGTACTATCCTAGACATGTTTACATTAAAAGGGGGGTCATCTAGACCCCACAAGACAGAGCCCTGAACTTTTTTTTTTTTTTCAAGGATTTTTTTATCTTCACCGGTGTCTGTGGCGGACATAAAATTATGTCCACCTTTGTCATGGGATGGATCAATATGAGGGTGGGGTCATCTGAACCCCATAAGATAACACAAGAGTTAGGAAAAGTAATAATCGTCCAAACCTTGTTACAATCATCATCAGGTTGTAAAAGACGGGCCCAGCGATGACGGTCAACCATCTGTAGTACTGGTCTGCAGATGGATCCATGATCCACACCTCTTTCCTGGAAGAATTGTGAGGTTGTTAGTTTCTTACATGAGATTTTATATTAGTGAAATGAGTCAGATTTGTTTCCGTCATTTCCAGTTCTTCAACATTCAACCAGTGTACTTACGGGGGTTCCTCTTTCTTTTTATCATCTTTCTTATCATCTTTTTTTTCATCCTTCTTCTCGTCCTTCTTCTCATCCTTCTTCTCATCTTTTTTATCGTCTTTCTTCTCCTCCTCCTTTTTGCCATCTTTATCCTCTTTTTTCTCCTCCTCCTTTTTCTCATCTTTCTTAATCTCTTCTTTTTTGTCCTCCTTTTTGCTATAGATCACAATTGTACAGTGACAAAATGATTCCACTCAGTCCTTTTGGAGAGTGGGTGGGATCAAACTACACGAAGGAGGGAGGGGCTTAAAGTCAGGACTATGTTGAAAGAGATGGTGTAAGTCAAATTTTTGCCCACCAGATGGCACCACATCTTAGGGGAACAATTTTGAATGGGCATCTTAAGCTTTAAATGTGAAATTCTAGAAACCAACACCATAACTTTCTGTAATTTCCCCTAGATTTTTTTTAAATATGGGAAAACTAAAAGGGAAAAAATCTTTTTGAACTACAGAAAAGGGTAAAATGTAACAAAAATAAATTTCTAAGAAAGAAAATAACTACTGTCTGACATAAACATCCACTTACTCGTCAGTGTTGTTGCAGTTATTCATGTTGTAAGTAGCCAGAGGCCACTTACTATCAAAAAGCACAAAAAGATGGAATTTTTTACTTATTTATTTTATATTTCCACACTAAATAAGCACTTTATTTAAGAAAAACTCCAAGACATTTTTTTCCCAGGTCCTTTTTGTAATCAAATATTCCACTAAAAATTTCCAATAATAATTAAAAATATTAGAAAAAACTTATTATAAACTATTAGGGATTAACATTTATTGTGTTAGAATAAAACACTGACTCTTTTCTCAAATTTAACATATGCATTGTCATCTAAAGGATCAGTTTTCTCTGTATAGGAACTAAAAATCCGTTTATTGCAAACAAATTTTGATCTTTTTGTCCTACCCAGCGTTAAAAAAGTTCAAAAATGTGTTCAGGTTTCGTCCTCAGAAGCCAGGTTCTTACCTCCTGTGTCGAAGCTTGTCCTCATCCGACCTGTTCCCTGCGCTGGACGCATCTCTGAGCTTAGGACCTCTGAAACGCTCGAGAAAAGAGTCACGCCTCTCTTCTGTGCGATTCATTCTGAAGGATGTCCAGTTCCGCAGCATGGAGAAGAAGTGAGACAGCCTAGATGGTCAGCAGGAGGTAAAGCAGCTGAAAGTGACATCCATTCAGGGAAGGAGGAAACTGCTGCTACAGATGGCTGATCGTGATGTTTTGCTGTGGTTTATAGTGTGAAGCCTTTGGAAGGATTGCAAAAACAGTTCAGATCATTTTTGATGTTCAAATTAGGTTGCGGGCGCTCCTGTTGCTTCAGTTTTGCTCTGCTGTGAACAGGAGATCCACTGATGTCAAAACAGACATTAATCTAACATTTGATTCTTTTTCACAGCAGAAGATCAGAAAGAAAACAAATTTTGGCTTCTTCACAAAATGCAGAAAGGTCTCCACTCCTACTATCAAACACAAAGATGGGCAGGATTCAAATATCCATTAAAACTAAAGACAGAGGGGACTCGTGTGGAAGTGAGGCTGAGAAAGGAAGAACACTTTCCCTACTTTTCCTCAGAAATAGGAGGTATGTCTAGAAATAGTCCACCTGCTGAGGTAAGTCAACATGTGAACTCCTATTAACTGTGTAAGAGATCAACGGAAACCTGTTTTTGTATCGCTTTAGGTTCATAATTTCACATTTATTCTTCAAATTTGCATTTCAGTGAACCCAATTCCAATTTGTAGCATTAGTTTATCAACACTAGAGATAATTTAGTATTTTGCTTAACAAATACAAAGCAATAAAGGGATCATAACAGAACATGTAGTCATTTCAGATAGACTTTTGCAATGGATATTTACTAAAATGTGGTTTGGTAAACAATAAATCAATTTTTCACATGTTTTGGTTGATATTTGTGTTGCAAAACTACAACTTGAACAGTTTTATGACAGTAAATTGTTATATTATTCTTAATTTATAAACCTTATTGAAGGAATTTGTAGTTTTAGTTGGAAATGCAAGACTTGATTCAACTTTTCCTCGTGATATCTGAAACAAAGTTAGTAGCTGAAAGCACGCAAGTTGCGCCGGGCAGATCGATCCAAAATATCAATAGTGTCGATCTCAAGTTGGCATTGGATCAATACCGACCTGCAGATATCGATATCCTCCACATTTACAAAAAATATATCGACATTGGTATCGATATCTGTGAAGTATCGGTATCAGATCGATACCCAAATGCTCAGTATCGCCTAGCTTTAGTGCTAAAGGCCTATAAAGGTTGTTTTTTTTTTTATCTGTACTTCATGTGTTCTGTCAGAACAGTGTGGTGTGACAGTGTGTTTACCTTGCCATTGCTGTGGCACCTGTGTGTGGTTTGGGGGTCAGAGCTCCGTGGGAGCTGCTTCCCCTTTCAGACTGGATCCTGGAAAACATTCATTATTATTGTGAGAAGGCAATAAAAATGGTAAAATATCCATATATTATCATAAAAGTTGAAAGCTAATGCACACATATTGAGTTTTTCTTCTAAGATTTCAGACCTGCTCCCTCCATTTTCAATGACAGCGAGCTCATCGTCTGTGGACAACCGCTGTCGTGCTGACAGGGAGGTTTCACTGCAGACTTTTGCCATCTTGTATACACTTCTATTAGCCTGCATCAGACAGGTAACACAAATACAAAAAAAATCAGTGTGACACTTCAACACTGATAAAACAGACACAGAACTGGTGATGTGTTGACCGTATGCCACTTTTCACCCTCTGTGCCAGAGTAGCGACTAAAAATACCCCCTCCTTATGTCCTTAAACACTAAACAAGATCAGTGGCTGTTTCTGTGAACCATCAGCTGTCTTTTAAAGTAAGCTATGGCTTACAGTGGGCTGTCGCTGCTCTGCTGGGTGGTGGATGCTGCAGCTTAAGTCCATTAGGACACAGTTTAAAGTCCCAACAAACAGTGTCCCATTCGTGCATGTGCATTAAATCACACACTTATAGATTATTTTTCATTGTAATTCAAGTTTTTTCATCTGATTAGCCGGCATATTTTTTTTTCTGTGATGCTCACTGATCTCTGCTTAACACCAGTGGTTACAACACGTGCACTCGTGTAGATTAGTGTTAGGAGCAAGAACTTAAGCTACCCCCCTCCAATTCAATTACACTGAGAGAATTGCCAAGAAGCTGAGTGTTGGGAAAGTGACTTAAGGAGAAATCAGGTGTGCACTGAACGTTTCCTGCAGAGAACCAAGGCTGTTCTGCAGCAATTTCTCAGATGGTAAAGAGATTTGCTTGTTATTTTTAAAGTGTGTGTGTGTGAGGGGCGGGGGGTAAATGTCAGTCCTGCTCAATGAGCTGCATGACAAATGTCCATTTTATCCAAGAATTTCAGTGTCCAGCATACCTTGATAGAGAATATTGACTGAAGCAAATAAAACAGACCAATTTATGCATAAATGCAACAATAATCTTCTAAATCTTTACTTTTTTATATTTATTCTCCCATAAAATGTTTTTAAAGCTTAATATAAATGTTAATGAGGAATTCGTGATATTTATTAAAGATCTACTGAGTTAACCTTTTCATAAAAATGGTTCAAAAACAGTAAAATATAATTTTACTACTTACTGAACAGACATTAAATTGAAAGAGTTTCTCACGAGAATTCTCCTGCTACTTTAGATAAAGTGACTTTGGAGCTTATGAATCTATTAGACAAAAATAGAAAAACTTACCTGATCGAAGCTGTTTCACTCACGGTTTATTAAACCAATCAAAACCTCACTTATCTTCTGGATTCTCCCGTCCATCTTCCCGATCATGAATGTTTTTGTTGCTTTGAATCCAGTAATAGTTCCAACAGCTTTGTCCGCGCACACGGTCACCAAAAAGAAAAAAACAAACAAATAGCCAAAGTCTGGCCTTAATTAGACCCAGTAGCTCTGCAGCGTGAGATCAGTGCAGACTGAGCTGACAGCTCCCAGATCAGACAGAGGAGGAGTCCATCACGGCATCTACTGAGGGAGGTGATGTCATCCATGTAGGAAAGGTTCACCAAAAGCAAACCTTTGGGTTTGTCTTCTGCTGCAGCTTCATGGATCATTTATTCGTGCATCAAACTAATGTTGCATTAAAAGACTTTTTGAAGGATTTTTCCTGTACTTTTCTATTTATAAATTGTGATCCAACATTAAAGCAGTTGTAAGCAGAAGAAAAATATCAAAGTATATAGCATTCCTTCATTAGCGGAAACTTTCAGGTTATGCAGGTAATGCAAAAGTTAAAGTCTCCCTCTGATGAAAATCCTGTTTTTTTAGTTTTTAACATGTATGTGTGGTATTGTTCTTATCAAAGTGAACAAATGTAATAAGAAATCATTTTCTTTTTGCATTTCCGAGTATTTCTCCTTTTAAATCTCAGTCAAACACACTTTTTGAATGAATGATCTTCTTTCCATCAACAGCTCTGCTGCACATGCACTAAACCCTCATCTGTTCCTAGTGTCTAGTTCAGGTTCTGGAGAAGAGAAGATGGTATCTTCACATTGACTGCAGTCAAATGAGCCGCCGTTCACATTTCTGTGGTCAAATCAGCATCACTGGATTTTTGGTGTGAGTTTCATCCAATACTTACGGTAGCAGGACTGAGAACGCTGGAAAATCTCCACCAGACTCCACGGAGCTTCTTGATGTGACCACGGAAATGTGAACGGCGGCTCATTTGACCGCAGTTGGAAAGGATTGTAAATCAATGAAAGAGCATTTTGATGTTAGCTTTGATTATTTTATCAAGAACTCTGAGAAACCAATGATTGAATGTATTGATCACAGTCAATAAACATTGGAGAATTAGCTAAAAGAGTCTTTGGTGAACTGGAAGGAGAAAGAATCAGGATTTTGGAGGAAGTTCTGTCCATGAAGATCTTCACTTCCTTGTCCAGCTGACATCCGGATCAGAACCATACGGCTGGACATTACTGATATTGCTTGACATTTTTATGTAGCAGCGGTGAAGATTTAAGCTAGCAAGACACAGAGCTATCATAATCAGAAGGGGTGAATCAGGGGCGGGGCTACTCAGCTCAGCTCCAAAGGCCACGCCCCCTCAGAGGAGATTTGGAAACAAAGGCTTCAGATCAACATGAAAAATGGCTTTTTTAGGAAATTTAGCTTGTGGGATTTTGGTTAAAAACGTCATAATCATAATTAAAACAGTAGTGGGAACATTTTTTTCTTGTTAAAAAAAATTGTCATTGGTGGACTTTAAAGGCAACCTCTTCAATTTGGGGAATTAAAATAAATCAATTTAACTCTAATATTGTTTGTTTAAAACAGAAAATGACCTGCAGTCCTCATCAGTTTCTCTGGTGGTTATGTTTTTTTGTGTTTCAAGTTTCTGACCTTGAGACAGACTGGCGACCTGTCCTGGGTGTACCCCGCCTTCGCCCTTCAGTAGCCGGGATAGGCTCCGGCACCCCGCGACCCCGAAAGGGACAAAGCGGACAGGAAGATGAATGAATGAAAAAGTTTCTGACCTTATATTTATTTTCCTCATCTCATGAAATGACAGAAAACGTTAAAAATAAAGAAGAAAGAAGATAATCTTTTACACTGAGATGTATTTCTGTTATTAGCATCACATATAACAGTTTTAGGAAGTACTAGTATCTTAGTGCAGCAATATTTTGATTCCAAAACTGAAAAACCTTCAACAGAATTTAAAATAAGTCTTTAACCTTTGAACACCTGTGATTCTCAAACACAAAATCTTTAATTTATTGTAACTTTTGAACTGTTAACAAGATCAAATTAATTATAGTAAATTCTGAAGGAGGAAAGAGTCTTTTTAACAATTAAAAGATCACAGTAAATCAAATAATATAAACACTGGAACTCTGATGTTAAAGGGTTAATGAAAATGACAACAGAAATTCAGATGTTATTTTAACTCTTAACGCCATTTCCATGTGCTCTTTGAAGTCAAGTGTAACAATAATTGAAAGCATCATGGTCCCCCCCCTCTTGTCACCACCCAAGGCATAAGGTTAAAGAGAAATCCCTTGGCTGTATACAGAGCTGCAGAGCTAATCCCAGCTTAGACCTGAGTACCTTTTTCAGACAGCTAATGCTCCCTCGCTTAAAGCAGAGCAGCATTTCACCTTTTCTGTTGATATGACGGAGATCCCCACAGGGACAAACCCCAGGAAGTTTTTGTTGACTGAAGCAAAAACCCTCTCCAGGGTGCTGTTCATCTTATTGATCCTTTCCTTAAAGTTTTCTTCTTGAAATAATGTTTTTTTGCTCCAGGTGTGCCTGGAAACATGAGCGGCTGCATCCCAAGCACATTCTGTGGCATCACTTTTATATGAGTTTTCTTTACTGGTTCCAAAGTGATCAGAACACGTTGAAGTTCTTCTGCAGTGCTCCGTCCTTTCACAGAGACCAGAAGCAGTCGAGAAAGCTGAAGATTTTTTCCTAAGAAACTGGTGGAGATATAATACTGCTTCAGAATTAACTTTACTGTCAGAATCCATGTTTTTTGTTTGGATCTGTCAAACCTAATTAATGACACACTGTAATACCAAAAGTATTCACTCACCTGCCTTGACTCACATATAACTGCAGTGCCATCCCATTCCCAACCCATAGAGGTCAACATGATGTCGGTCCACCTTTGCAGCCAAAACAACTTCCGCTGTTCTAGAGGATCTGGCGGCAGCCGGCAAGATGGTGTCTGAGAATCATTAGCCGGAAATGGAAATTCCACAAGATTTTAGAGTTGTAGCCACTTTTATTAAAACTTTTTTTAATGTTCAGGTTTAATTAAAATCTGTCAAAAGATGGTAAACGCTTTATTAAAGAATATTAACAAGAGTGATCAGATTTGTAAAGCTGCTAAGACATTAGAGCTTTAGCTCCAGACCAGTGTTTACGTTTGACTGCAGTTAGCTTGCGCTAACCCCTTCACGCCATCAACGTGAATCAGCTCTGTCATAGAGAAAACCGGCTGTGGACCAATATAAAATTACTTTATACTAGTAATTTGTTGCATATCTGTGAAAAGCCACTTTAAAGTGTTGCATAACGGCGCTAAACTACTTTTCTCTGCAGATCAGCTAATTCTGGAGATACGATATGTCAAAGAGCATTGTAGGTTTTGACAGAAACACCTCAGGTGTTGATGGTTCAAAGCTTAAAAAACAATGTATCTGTCGGGGTCGCCGGCTATATTAGTATTTTCGACCAAAATGTGCCCCGGGGGTTGGGATGACCAGTCTTGCCCTTTTTCACAAAAATTGTATAAAAAATGGTAAGAAATACAGTTTTAAGCCATAATTTCTTTATATATGTCCTCCATCATGACAAAAATGCCACAAGAACATGATGACAATTGTGTGTTTACTTTAGAGGGTACTTAAAAAACACACATCTGGTGTAACAAGCATGAAACAGAAAAATAGTTGGATCTTCCAGGTTGGATGAAGCTTATTGTTTGTTGCCTCTTGTTAAGTTATACCCCTGCAGCTGCTGGAGAACATCAAAAATAAAGGGTCAGAAGTATCTCAGATCAGCTCCACACAAGAGGCTTAATGCTCCGAAAAATGAATGGAGCAGAACAAAAGCTGCAGCTGTGCTGTAAAGATGCCCCACATGCCTGCAATGGAAATGTAATCACAGGCCGGCCTGAAGTGTCCTCAGCATTGCTGCGCATCCTCTTACGCTGATGAGCTGGACATCAGCGGCTCATCAGATGCTGAGGATGCAGCACTTGTAGCTCATTATTGCTCTGATCCACGCGAGATCATTAATCTACTGCCAAACTCTGAAAGCGTTGCTATGACAAAACGGCTTGATAAAAAAATCAAAAGTCGAACAAAAAAGCGTCCATTTGTGGAAATTTCCACTGTTGTTTTCTGTTTGATCCCAGGATTTTCTGATATTCAGCTGCTCATTTGGAAATAGTTTATTTCAAGCAATCAAGGCAAAAATAATACGAAACAAGACCACAGAAATATATATCTATGCAGAGTTACAGTAAATTTAGGATTAAATACTCATAAAATTGACTTGAAAACATTAATACATCCATGTTCACTAGTAAAGAATTCAATTATTTTTCATAAGCATAAATAGACATATTTTGCATACAGTACATGGCACATTGGAACTATTAAACATTAAGTTTGTCAAAAGAAGTTCAGTGAATTGCTTGAAAGGGAGAAGGTGAACTGATGTAATCCCACCCCTGCTTTGCTTCACTTAACTTTTACTCTTTGTTTTATCCACCTAAATTATTATTATGCCATTCTCAACTTCTGATCAGATATTTTTTACTTTACCAACACAGTTTCTGGTCATGAATAAATACATAAGTATCAAATCACATCACAAAGATGATAATAATTACAGTAGACATAACATTATCTCGCCTACAGACTAAGTATCAAAAATATTTGCAGATTATTTGTCATTAGAGGAAATATCTGTACAAAAATTGGATAATTAAAAAATTATTATTTGTACATTAGAGTTTTTTTCATAGAAATAACACATTATTCAGTCATTTTAAGAGTGATGGACTGGATTTTTGTTTGTTCTCCTTTGCGGTTTAAGTTTTCTGAGCTTCATCTGCAGAACTGGTTCTGATACTTGAGACTTTTGGGTCAACAATTAACAGCTGAATGGAAACGAGGTGGAAAAGGGGCTTACTGTTAAAAAACAAAACATTAAAAACATAGTAATTTTCAAATGCAAATTTAGTTCATAAGATTGCTAAACTGGTGGTTTAACAAAAGACAAATCTTTAAAGTTAAGCCAAACTTTTATTTTCAGTGGGAAGAAAGTTTATTTTCTTCTGTGAAGCTGCTGACCTTCAGATGCTTAATCTCCTGTAAAGGAACGAAGCATCTCAGCTTTAATGAGCTTTTATCATGACAAATGTATATATCTGTTTGTATTACTTTTTTAAGTTTATGAAGAGAAAAAAAACACACACAAGAATCTCATTACATCAACATATTAATCAGGAGAATCCCATCAAAATCAATTGGAGTGTGAAGATCTTGCACACCAAGAGAGGTGCTGCCCACTGCTGGAAGCAGGTGAGATGACACCCATGAGTAGATCCCTGCGTCAGTGTATTTTTAGCACATGAGGCATGATGACACACTGATAGTTCAGCTTTACACGTGTGTGTGTGCCTGTGAGCAGTTTGGTGGTTAGTAATGAAAGCTGAGTTAGCTGTGTGGCAGCAAAAGTCCTCAGGAAATAATTTTAGAAATCAATAATGAATCACTCTCAAGTTTTCTTCTTCACACATGGGCATGTATCCATTCATTGCCAGTAACTCTAAAATGACATAATTTGGGCCTGAAATCTTCATCCCCAGGGTTGTGGATTTGTCCGAGTCATCACAGGAAGCTTGAAGCAGCACAGGCTGTCTGTGAGAACAGCACATCATCTCCTGAGATAGCAGACCGATGAATCGTGCAGGAAAACTTGAAAGTGAGCATTCCTGCGTGCTGGAAAATGTTTCAAATAGTATTCAGATGTACACAAAAGCATCCAGTTGTTCAGAAATTGTGATTTTGAGTTTCTGAGAGACTTCCTTTGGACTGTTTTTCATTTGTCTCATAATGTCTTATTCTTGATAACAATATTGTTGTGGGTTTGTTGGAGGGCTGCACGGTGGAGTAGTGATTAGCATTTCCTCCTCAGAAAGCCCTGCTTCAAATCCAGGCTGGGACCTTTTTTGTTTGCATATTGGGGTGGGTTTTCTCAGAGCACCCCAAACATGTCCAACAACACACTCCATCAGTGGATGGGTGACTAAAGAATGGGTGTGAATGTGCATGTGTGTTCCTGCAGTGCAACCTGCAGTGTATCCTGGCTTTTCCCTGACACGGCTGGGAAGGTCTCTGCTCAAGATCAGGTCAGGTTCATCCATCCATTCCATCCATCTTCTTGACCGCTTTGTCCCTTTCGGGGTCGCGGGGGTGCCAGAGCCTAACCCGGCTACTGAAGGGCGAAGGCGGGGTACACCCTGGACAGGTCGCCAGTCTGTCTCAGGGCCTCAATCACACACATTCACTCGCACATTCACACCTAGGGGCAATTTAGAGTCACCAATGAACCTATGAAGCATGTTTTTGGACAGTGGGAGGAAGCCGGAGTCCCCGGTGAAAACCCACGCATGCACGGGGAGAACATGCAAACTCCACACAGAAAGGTCCCAGCCGGGATTTGAACCGGGGCCTTCTCGCTGTGAGGCAAGAGCGCTAACCACTGCGCCACCGTGCAGCCAGGTCAGGTTCAGAGATATGTTTATTGCCTTTTTATTTTATATGCGACACAAAACACTGGGTTGAAAAAATGATTAAATTAAAGAGACAAGAGCTACAGAGCCCATGAAGGGACATCAAAGTAAGAAAAAAAGAGGTAAAAAAAGAAAAAAATGTTTCTTTCAAAAATTGAAGTTCATTTTTTTTTTCGGGTTAGCTGGTGCGTACTATAAAGTATCTGGTTCACACCAGTTTTTTAAGAGAATTTTTTTTTTATTACTTCAATATTTTGATTAAAAAAGTCTGCACCATTTACTATCTGGTGCACACCATTTACTAACCAGAACATTTTTTTCACATTAATTTTTGGAGAAAAAAAATGTGTTAGAAACTGGTGCACACCAGATAGTAACTAAGAAAAAAAAAAATTTTTTTCCCCCTAAAAATTTAGCCTAAAAATACGTTTCTGTTTAGTAACTGGTGTGGACCAGATAATAACTGAAAAAATAATTATATTTTTTCTTAATACTGAAGTTAAAAAAACGACGGTTAGTAATTGGTGCACACCATACAGTAACAGATTTTTTTTTTTTTTTACAAAAATTAAAGTAACAAAAAATTCAGGTTAGTAACTGGTGCACACCAATTACTATCTGGTACGCAACAGTTACTAACCAAAAAATTTTTTTTACTTACATTTTAGAAAAAAAATCTGGTTAGTAACTGGTGCACACCAGATAGTAAGGGGATTTTCTTTTTCTAAAAATTGAAGTTTAAAAAATGGTCTGGTTAGTAACCAGATAGTAATTGGTGGGATCCAGTTACTAACCAGACTTTTTTTCTTTTGTTCAGTTTTTGGGGATTTTTTTTACTTCAATGTCCATTTAGGGACTCTGTAAAGATCTGATTATATGTGATGTTGAAAACATTCAAAATCCTTTTGGAGATTTCGTTCACAACAACTGTAAAGAAAATCAAATGGTTTGTTGGTAGGGAGAGGAACAGCTTTGGAGGAACCAAAGACTTTTTTTTGGCACTTGTGTACATTCTGAACATGATGAATGTTGACAGGCAGCTTTGGCAATTCATCACTGAATTTAACCTCCAGCAAAAGAAAAGAAAAAGAAGGCAGTTTCATGTGCTATTGTTCAGGGGAGCAATTTGAGATACTGTTGGATTGAACTGGTTAAGCAACTTTTGTCCAAATGCAGGAAGTTCTCTCTGCGGCTGATTGTGCGGCTTTAACCCTTTCAGCACAAAGTAAAATGTCAGACTTCACCAAAACTGTCTGATCAACCTCTTCTTTAGTCTTTTTCCTGCCTCTCATTTATCAATTAATACAACATTTCACAGCATTTTACAGCTGAACAGAGCCTTCTATGGATTTGGAAACTATGAATGAATTAATGAGTCTGAAAATTTTGTGTGTTTCAAAAGATGCACAATCATTCAAAAAACCTTTACAATTGTTCTTTCTATAAACATGGGCTACAGAGAGTTATGTGTCACCTCTAAAAATGCTTTGAACAAACAAGTAAAAAAAAGAGTGAGAACAAAACTGAAATATAGAAGAAACTTGCTGAAGAAGAAGTGAAAACTGAAGTCCAGGAACAAGTTTGTCTGTTCGTGCAGCTTCAATCTGTCAGTAAAAACATGTAAAAATGAACTCAACATCCTGTTTTGGGCTCATTTCGTGTCTCAATTGGCTGGATCTTATCTGTGATGAGTTTGATGCTGCTGCTGCTGCTGCTGAGAGGGAAGTACCGTGTTAACCACGACTGACAGGTTGCTTCTCGTCAGCGCTCTGGCAGAGAACCTGGACTTCCAGCATTTTTGTGGCTTCTGCCAAAACATAAATCATCAACCAAAGTCGCGGATGTGCAACAGTGACAAAACTGTCCAAACTTTACAAAAAAACATCTTAAGAATTATTTAAAAAATGGATACTGCTTAAATGTTTCTGTTTTCCCTGCAGGGAAAGGAGAAATACTTAAAATGGTATCCATCTGATTAAAAATGTTCAAATGAAAATTAAAAAAAAATCATTCAGTGTCTTTGTGTTTGTTTTTTGTTTGTTTTTTTTTCTTTCTGAGTCAAGAGAAGCAAATGACCGACCTCCAGACACATTTTCATCCACAATTACCACTAGAAATTTATACTCAGAGTTTTTTTAACTTTACTCCATCAATAGACAGTTTTACTTATTCTTGTTTTCATAAGCAACAACCTTAAACTGATTTATTAATATTCAATGAAACATTTTGGCCCCAATTATAGGTATTTTAGACTAGAAAGTCATTCCTCTTATGCATGCACAACTTCTAGACCAAAAATTCGGTGGTTTTCTGACTGATTTGCTAGCATTTTGTGTAACCACATGAAAAAATTAACTTTAATATGAGCTGAATTGTGTAAATGCGACTATACAAACTATAGTTGAACTGGGATATGATAAGTGAGAGTTTGAAAACATTAACTGAAACAAAAAAGTGAGAAAGGTTCAAATACATTTTTAAGGAAAATGTTTTAAACAAGGTTTTATTTTCAAAAATTAGTCAACCAAACGTACAAAATAGGAGCTTCGTGTTCATGCTTTAATGGTCAGATTGGTGCCATCATCTATTGTGAGTTGAAAAAGCCTTTATATGGTCATGAAACTGAGTAAACTGAGTAACATGCTTTTGTAAGGAAGATTATAAATAACGTGTTAACCATTTGACCAAAACTTATTCACACCTTCAAAGGCAAAAAAAAAAAAAAAATGCTTCCTGATGCTACGTGGCACAAGAATGTTTGGTGATTTTTTTAAAACTTTTTTTTTAATTGTTGTAATTTATGTGTTCAGTTAATAAAGTGCTGTAATAGTTGTAGTGATCTCCTTCTATAGCTATGAACTTTTCAACCAATATCTCAAAGCTTTATTTTATTTTGAAATGTATCTAATAACAAAAATAATCTTCTTATTTTGTAATCTATACAGCCTGACGTGTTTCTCAAAGGAAAAATTGTCATTTTCTGCAACAAGTTCTTTCCAGTTCTGGGGAATGCAGTTAAAAGGAATTCAAAATTAAGTCGCATAAAATAATAATTTAAATTCAACACAATAAACTGACTCCAGAGGTATTTTTCTAGTCATGTGTTTTGTAAAAAAGTGTTGACAATGAACGTTGTCCTGATAAAGGAGAGACGGGAAAGCTGCCAGAGGGAAACGACCAACCTTTGTCACCCTTATCAAATATGTTTATTCATGCTATCTCAGTGCTCTGGGTGACTTATCGCTTCATTCTGCCTTTTTGCAAAAGAATAAAAAGTTTCTCTCTGAGCTCCACTGCAACACCAGAAGTGAAACTAACACCTTGCATCAGACAGAAACACTTAAATATAGTAAAGAGTCATAGCAGTAACAGGGAGTATGCTGCTCTCCTGCTTTTGAATCTGCATTTTCTTCTTGTTTTGGCTGATTTTTTCTGGACTGATCTCTGTAAACCATTAACTCTCTTTTTAAGGAGAACAGATTCTAATAGGAAGTGTTATTGTTTGCTGAAAACAGGCAACCATAAAAAACCAGTAAGAAACCCAAACACACATTGACATGGTTTTGTTACAGTGACAAACCATTAACCAGTGAAAACGACTAAATCAGAGTGGGTACAATGCGTTCTCTTATCATGAAGTTTGTGTCTGTTGGAGTTTTCAAGAGACCTCACCATTATTGCACAGCTTTAACCTCCCAAATATTTTATCTTTATTGCGTTTGAGTCACTTTGAAACTGAAAGAAAAAGATTGTTCAAAAAATGGGCAAATCTAACTTTTTCATATTTTTTCTGATGAAAATTGTGACATTTTTCTCATAATGGAGGACTTGACTATTAATTATAAAATAACATTTATGAGTATTTCTTGAATGATTCTTACAAAATAATCAAATATTTCTCAGTAAATTGAGCAACAATGTATTCCAAATGTATTTCTCAGCATATAAAATAATGTAATTATTTTCATTTTCACATATATATTGTGATTTATACTAAAATATCCTAATTTTGAGCTTAGCTCATATTTAAGTAACACACTAAATATTTTAGCAAAATTGGCATATATTGGGGATTTTGAAGCAAATTTAGTACAAATTTTTCAAAAATTTAGGTCAAGCTTAGCGCTCATAGATCTTTAATGAAATTTTCAGTCTTTTAGCAAATTTTGCAAATAGCTTTTGAATTTTCAACAAATCCCTTCAGCAATTTAAGTAAATTGCGTCACCATTTTCAGCACAAAGCTTCAGCATTTTCAGCGACTACTTTCAGCAAAAAGCATTCACACGAGCGTTCTCGCAGGTGATGCAACTTCTCTAGCTTTATTTTGCTTTATTTATCCATCACACCTTCAAAGTCAGACGTAGCTGAAGCTAGCGTCCGGTTGTTAGCCTCCACTTTGACGCTAAAGCGAATATCTTCATCTCAAAGTTCAAACCAGCCGCAAACATTTAAATAAAGTTGACGATTTTTTGGAAACTTGTTAAAGGAGCATTTTAGAATTTTCTTACAGCAAGGCTGACTTAGGTAGACATACGTTCAGAAACTTTGTGTTAAAAACCCAATGAATGAGGATTGGAGTCCGGATTTAATCTTCATCATCTGTTAAAAAAAAAAAAAAAAATTCTGATTTTTTAAGACTTTTTAAAACTAAATTTATTGTAGTAGCATTTTAATCTGAAAATAGATTTTCAGATTTTCGGAGGGCGTCTTTAAGATAGTGTTTCTTTCCCATTGTCATGTTATTCGTTTTGAGACGCTCTCCTACCCAGTCAAACAGTCCCACACCATGATTCCTCCGCTGTTGTGCTTACTACATACAGACTTAGTGTTCTGTCACTTATAAGCACTTCCCTTTTCCTCTCTTGCATCATCCATCACTGTGACCAAGCACTTCAACTCATGCATCAGAGCCTCTGTCCTCACTGCTGTCTTCAGCTCATGTTGTTCTGAACTGGTTTTGCTGGGGGATAGCGTTACCCTGACTGGTTTCGTCCACAGTTTTACCCTGTGTGTTCATTGTTATTATTCCAGTGAACAGGTGCAGGTTTCTCATGTAGAAGCCATCTCCCTTCTGAGCAATACGATGACTCTGTGCACTCATGATGGCTCCTTTTGTTTGATCAGATTAAACCTTTTAAAGTTCTTCTGAAGGTGCTCATTGATTTCTTTTTATTCTACTGCGATGTCATCCAACAACACATCCTCTGTTTGAGGGTGTGCCTTTGGGTACACCCACAGGTGTGATCAGTTTACTCAAATAAAATCATTAATCCTGTGAGGTCCAGTGAGGGACTTCAAGTGCCATAAAATCCTCATGAGGGCTTTTCCTACACACTGTTTTAAGCTGTTTTAAGTACTTAAAAACTTGACTTAAAATAATAAAAAAAATATTTTAGAATGATATTGAATATCTTGGATTGTTTTGATGCTTCAAATAGTATTGAAAAGTGGAAGATGTAACACTAAAATACCACTATTAACACACAACTTTACAAATGTGGAAAAATGTATGAAATTACTAATTAAATTACACCAACATTTATCAACTTAGCAAAGACATGTTTTCTTGTTCATAATCACATAATTCTAATTTTGTGCATCATCATTTACTTCAACATCTCACAATTTCTTACGTATCCTATCCAGAATCAGAAAAAAAGATAGAAGGAAACAATTTTTGTACTGGGCAAGTTTCATAGTTTACATCACAGGCTGTTTTTCTCAGTTAAACAAAAGTATATATGTGAAATAAACTCAATCTTTATTTGTTGTTTGCTAAAATTGATGCTTCTGACAAGACGAAAGAGGGCGAGAATGAGGATTTATTTGTGTCTGAGGTGAAGAAGAAAGGCAACAATTTCAATTGTTGGCAAAAGGATTGGATTTTTGTATGCAAACATTCATCTCTGCACAAATATCCACGAAAACCAAAATAAGCACACATACTTATCATCTGCACTAACCCTATCCCCCCACCACGCCGCTTTGGGCCCCGTCTTTTCCATCTCCCTTCCTTTCTTCTTGAATCTTCATTAAAAAGAGTCTCCCATCAGGCACAACCCTGTTGCTCCTGTGTCCAATTCGCAGCAATGAGGTGGCCCGTTCACAGGGCTCCGGATTATAAAACATAAATAAAAAAGAAAATAAAAGCACAATTTCACACAAACGTGTATTGTTGTAAAGCGGATCTGGTACATATACAGTTAAGGTCCCATTAGTTGTCATACACCGAGTTGTGTAAAATTAGTTCTTAGCATTTGCCCCCTCCCCTGGGGGAGTGGTGAGCTGCAGACAACGCCGCTCTGGGGAACCATTTGGTAATATCATCCTCCAATCCAACCACTTAAATAAAGCTGGGTGTCAAGCAGGGAGGCATTGGGTCCCATTTTTAGAGCCTTTGGGGTGACTTGGCTGACAGACACTAATCTACTGAGCTGGTGTAAGTGATTTTTTTAACCCAATGTCCAACAATGGAGACTGTATCCATCTCTAAACGATGTTTCATTCACATGAAACAATATCACACAAGTTCTATGGATGACTATGTTCTTGATCTTCCAGTTGGACCTTTGCAGAGAGAATCAAAGGTGAGACTGCAGACAGCCTTTGTCAGCACAGCAGAACAAAAACAGTTTGTGTTCTTTACTATTGTTTGGACCAATCCGCTCTCAAATATGATGTTTCATTGACCACACTTTGCTAGGCTGTAGCCCTCACTTTTATAAGTATTTTCTGGGTCCTAGAATACGTGGATAATCAAATCACCTGCTTAGAACATGATAAAAATCCAGAGAAAAAGACATCTTTGTTGCTCCTTATATATGTAAAATAGACCACGAATGTAAATACTAGTTTAAAATATACAGTATTGATGGTATAAAAAAGAAAACTTAAAGTATACTACCTCACTTTTAGTTTAGACTAACTTGTAGTACACTTAAATAGATTACTTTTTGCTAAGGGTACAGTTGAATGAAAGAAACTCTGTCTCAACCCTTTAACACTGGACCTCCAGCGTTTATGTTATTTGATTTACTGTAACAAGCCGCTTGATCGTGTTAACGGTTGAAGAGTTACAGTATGTTAAAGATTTTGTGCTTAAGCTGATTGGGAGGAACTTTCCATCTGTATGTTGCTGCTTCAACTTGTTTTTAGATCTGACTAATCCTGACTGTTGGGGAAACTGTTTAAAGCAAGCACAAAAACAGGCCTTCTGATGCTTAACATGCACTCCAATTACATTACTCATAATAAGTTAGGCACATTGTGGAAAACTCAGTGGATGTTGCCTACGCAGTGTTTGTTTCACAGATTTTCGGGATAGAGAGGCAATTGTATTAGAGTGATAGACACAAATCATTTAGAGTTTTCCACATAATGGTCTCATTATGTACAGTAAGTCTGACTTATTTGGGGCCAAAACCAAAACACTTTAAAAGAAAAATCTGTTCAATGAGGCATTCATTTCAACATTCTGTGTGGATAAAAAGACGAATTTGACAGTAAGTCATTCCAAGTTCATCAGCCATGAACACACCACGTCACGCTCAAAGGACAAGCAGTGTCACCTGGCCATAACACACCTCCAGGTTGGTAGTAGGCAGCCGGATGTTGCAGGTGAACTTAAGACAAAGAACTACTTTATGACTCAGACATGGTTTTGTAAAAGCCACACAGCTGGAGGACAAACCATTCACAACCAACTCCACCACCGCGCTGACTTGAATGCCAGCGGACCGTTTTAGATGACTCTACTGACACCATCGCTGTGAACGTTTGGAGTGACATGGACAATGCAGCATTGGTTTAACCGCCCTGTTCACTGTTCAGTGTTAGGCCACCTTGCACAGAAATGATGGTCATTAGTATTGCTGGAGAAGACGAGGTGAGTGATACAGGTCAACGTGGTCCCCAAAGGTCGCCTAGGTGGAGGAAGTGTAACAATCAGAGCAAAACCAGTTTGGCTCTTGTAGATGATCCACCAGTACACCACCAAACTTTCTGTTTAGTGACTATAATGCTCCAGAATGACCACAGCTGGACTTTAGCAAGTGGGAGTGCCTCATATGGTCTGGCCTGTAATGACCTCTGACCTGAACCCCATTGAGCACATCTGGTAGCTGAAGCAGAGACTGTAACCTGGCTATAGGCTAGCAATAGGTGGAAATACCCAGTATTGATTTGGGGGTAATTTTATTATTATATTAATTTGGGGGAAGATAAATACCAAACTAATAAAACTGATGTTTCTTCTCATTTATTATTAGTATTATTGTCCACGGGAAAATGTCTGTATTTCATTATAATTTAGCCCGAATAGGAAAACGTGTAAATAAAAATCATCCTAACTTATTGTGTGCAGTGCTTGACGTGCGCGTGGCCGCCCGTTCACGAGCAGTGACGCGGCGTCGCGCAGAAGAGGAAGAGGAGCCGCAGCAGTTTCTGAAGAAGAAGAAGAGCAGGCTGCGCTCCGTCAGGCGGTGTAGCTGTTCCGCCGCCGAGCAGAGTTGTAGTTTTCTCCTCCCGGCTATGATTGACAGAGCCAGCAGAGGTTTAAACGGGCATGTCCGCGCACTGTTATCGTAACAGCGAGATCCACGGCATGGCGAACCGAGAGGGAGCCCGGAGCTGCTGCTGCCGCCGCTTCAGGACAAGAACATCGTGTATCGGATTATTAAGATTGTTATTTATTGCTTTTATTCACGCGACGCAAGCCAATCATCAAGGTTTGTAACTTAGCGGCTATGCTAGCTGAAAGCTAACTTCCGCAGGTATTTGAGAGGGCTGAGGTTAGCCTCTTCCTCTGCGGCTCTCTTTATCACTGCTACTCCCAAACGGAGCTCAAAAAAGCAGCCGACGAGGTTTCACTTTAAGATGGAATAAGTTTGTGACACGTATGTTAGCTTAAATTAGAATGAAAGAGCCGCGCGGAGCGGCTAGCTGTGTGGCCTGAAAACGTTAGCTTCGCTTGTTGTCATGTTGTCATCCCTCCTTATATGGTCAGTTAGGCTAACTCACAGCAACATTTTACATTTTATTTTATTTTTTCACCTCAACTTACGAATGAATTCTCCTCATTGCGCCAAAATGAAGAAGTATCAAAGCAGACTGCTTTGCTAATTGCGGGCAGCCAAACCGACTTCCTCATAGCGTTTGAGTGACGGAAATAAGTTGGGGAGTGTAACTTGTGAATGTGGTGATTCTGACCCTTTTACGGCTTTCAGCTCACCCCCTCCGCTGGGCCAAATGACACCCGGGTGTTATTACCAAGCGGGCCGAAGCTGTCAGATCTGCTGATCATGCGCACAGCTGTCAGCCGCCACCCGCATCAGCTGAAACCCACCTTTTAATTTGTTTACAAAGCTCCAGGAATTGGCTCCAAAGTCTAGGTGTGGGAACTGCACCGAGGCAGCACAAAATAGAGAACTAAGTGGGGTGTGTTTCAAAGCCGTCTGTGCAAACTGACCGCTTAGACTCCCACATGCCTGTGATGTGTGCCTTTCAAACAGAACCGTGTTTCCTGTTCACTTCAGAAACTTGCACTTGATATGTTTTGGCTTTAAAGACCCACTCTGAAGAAAATTGTGACATTTTTCTATTCACGGAGGCCATATATAAAGAAAATTAAACTTAGTATTGTTTTCTGAGTATTTATTTACATCATTGTGAATCAGGAGCAGATAAAAAATGCAATTGGAAAAAGCTTGTAGGTGTGTTGTAGAACTTACAATGGTGGGCCACAAGCTCCCAGCTCTGCTCCATTCTGATGAATCCACTTGCACAAAAATAGATCAATTCACCTCTTCGTTTTCCTCGCCTGAGCTGGGAACTGTGATAACTGCTGGAAAGCTCTAATATTGCTCGCCATTTTTGTTGCACCACTGATGTTAGGTTGAGGCTGTAAGATAGGTGGAGAGAGTGTAAACAAATTGATATTGGGGAAATGGGGGAACAAACAATCCCGTCCACAACTCAGATGAATTTCTAATAAGCTCCTGCTTCTTTGCAGAAACTATGTTCTAGTTTTTTTGTCTAAAAACTGAAAAATCATCATTTAAAAGACAGCTGGAGAAACTTAAATAGATCAAAAGATGATCAGTGTAGGGCTTTAACCAGACTAAAAGTAAAAAATAAAAAAGCAAAGATCTTAAAAAAATAAATAAACATACATTTGTCTAGTACAACTTTTAAATGTTTCCTGCCTGTCAGAAGCCTTGTTGTGCATCTTCTGTCCACATCCTCTTATCACTCGATCATTTGTGGCAGCGGGTTTACAATTTGACTCATGCATGTGTGAAATGTGATGAAACAGGAATTAAAGCATGAAAAAAGTGCTTTAAAGGCCTCTTGAAACGCAAGAGTTTTGTTTTCTCGCACTCCTGCAGAAGACTGTGCTGGGAGCACAATGGCTAAACTTGATTTCAAATCACAAGATGTGAGAGTTTGCTGCTGTCACATGAAAATGCAACGTTTTAGTTTCAGGCTTTCGTCACTTTGGGGTTCAGTCTCTTGAAGTCCCACTCCGATTATCCTTTGATCTGTCTTCAAAGCGTTCCCAATGGCCTTTTAATTATGATTATGTTGTTTGTGGTCAAATTGAAAAAAAAACTTTCGTTTTCTAGGACATAGTTTCTGCAGAGGGGAAATTTACCTATGAGTTGTGAAGCAGGACTGCTTGTGCGGAGCCACCCCGCCCCCTCTTCCCCTCCTCATTGCTGAAAGCTCTGAGTAGGAAGCTGAGTGTATTTTCTACATCACAAATTCAGTCTTTTTCAAACATTTTTTTCGCCTGCTCCAGATTTACAATGATTTGAATAAAGAAATTCTCAGAAGTGCTATGTTAAGTTTAATTTTCTCTGATTTATGTCCTCAATAATCAGAAAAATGCTACAAGAACAGTTAAAAAATCACCAAAAATACAATTTTCATCGGATGGGGTCTTTAAGGATTGATAGTTAAAGATAGGTCATCATAATCCTGTTGCTACTTGTGTGATCAAGAAGCATTCGTCAGCATTTCACACCTCAGCTCCTTCCGGCCCCCTTAAATAGGCCTTTTTTTGTCGAAGTGGCAGATAAAATGGCTGGTGTGGGTGCAGCCAGAGGTGGTCACCGCAGATCTTCAGCCTGAACTTCCCCTCGTCTTGTCAGGCAGCTCTGCACACACAGATAAAAGTTCAAGGCGGGAGTTATCTTTATAAGGGATGTTACTGTTTTGTAGGACGGTGTGCTGATTACAAACGGATTACTTTGACAGAAATGCATTATTTTCTGTACCTTAATACTTAAAAGCAGACATGGGAATTTTTTGCTGGTTTGGCTGCTGTTGTGTATTTGAATGCTTGACAGTATGACATTTCAAATCCATCTCTGCTTATTCTGCTATTCTGACAGCTGCTTTGCTTTGCAAATCTGTCCCTATATATCACCCTTGGTGGGCCAATCACGAGCAGGCACATGTCAGCATGTTAATATGATTTTTGATTAATATTTTTAAACTTCTTTGTTCTGTAATTCTTCAACATTTGCAGAAATACAAACAAAATATGTGTGACTTCCTGTTGTCTTTTCACAGCTTTCATTCAGTCAGACACAATTCTGGAGGTTTTACATTTTGGTGAGGGAAACCTTCTGCAGGTAATTGCCTTTTTTTCTTGTTTGCATTTAAAATAATTGTTTTATCTGGACAAAGTACAGACTGTTCCCATTTAAGAAAATCTGTTTAATAAACAACACCTAAAGTAACATTTATCACTAACTTTTCTCATGTTTCTGTTTGTTTTGTAGGCAGAGTCTGACATCGATTTTAGTTTATATCATCAACAAAGGTACGGAAAGATTTTAAGAGTAAATATTTGAAGATCTGGCTTCAGTTTAAGATCTGTAGGATGAAGTTGAAGCTTTTGGGGATTAGTAAAGCCATTTTGAATTGAAATGTTAGTTATGTGGTGTTTGTTTCAGGGTGCTTTCCCTCTTTATCTGCAATGTTTGATTCTGCAATCTGTTCCTAGAATGCAAATACAAAGCAAAAGGAACAAAGATGCCATTGAAGCTGCTTACTAGCCTCAGATGTCAGTTTGACAGCATGTGTCCACGCTGAGGGCATCCATGGAGGATTAGCCAACAGCCGTTACTATGTAAACAAACATGGCCGACAGCAAAATACTTGGAGAAAGTTGGATTGTATTTCTAGTATCTTGTTTGAACGACTGTGACTTGCTGCCTGGGCAGCAAATAGATTTACTTTTCTGTTCAGTGTTGGTCCTGAACGGCGACGGCTCTTTGCCTCCGTCATGAAGTGAGTAAAACTCTGGAGAACTTGACAGTTTTTCTTTGGACTTCACAGCTTCTCTGTCGGTATCTTTCACACGTGATCTGTCAGGGTGCAGCAGGCAGTCAAGCTGCCTTGTTTATTCAGCGTGTACCAACTGTTATAAAGGTTATCTTTCGGGGTCGTGGCATGGCCACACCTCTGACGGCATCTATGTGGGGCTGTTGCGCATTTACCTCAATGAGCATAGTTGATTGTGTTTTCTAAAGGGGATCCCATGACTTTTATAACCATTAAGATATTTTTTATACCAACATGATGCATTTTTTGGGGGGGGTAAAGTGGGTTGTTTCTGTCTTTTGAACATTTTTTAAAATCATCTCCTTATTCGGGCTAAAAATAAGTATATAGTAAATTGGAGAAACATTTTTTCTCATCAAGTAGGGCTGCCTTGATTATTCGACTAATCGACAACTAGTTGACGACTAATTTAATAATCGATTAGTTGTTATTTTATATTATATGGAGTCAGTGTAATAAAAATGAAAGTTATGATTGCATTATGCTACCTTTTTGGATATTTTGGCATTTATTAAGGTTTTTTTATGCTATTTCGGAGTTTACCTAATGTTTCAGCTGCATTCTAACTATTTTAGCTAATTTAGGCTTTTTTGCTTTTTAGGCTTTTTTAGAGTTTAGCTAATGTTTCAACTGCATGCTAGCTGTTTTGACTAACCCAGGCTTTTTTTCAGTTTTTTTAGGCTAATTTGGCATTTAAATAATATTTTAGAAGGGTATCAGCTTCAGCGTTTCAGCTATTAGCCTCAGAGATTTCATCTATTAACTTTAGCATTTTCAGCTATCAATTTCAGCATCTTCAGCTGTCAACACTATCACCTTAAGCGTCCAAATTGAGATTACAGCATTCACACTAGCATTATCGCAGGTAATGCTATATATCTAGTTTTTAGTTGGTCTAAAGCTAATGATGGTTAAGATTTGTGCTTTAAATCCAGTTTGCGCACGACTATATTAGTCGACTAATTAGATCAAAAATTCTGTGAGTAGTTGACTATTAAAATAATCGTTTGTAGCAGAACTGTTATAAATACAAAAAAACAGATGTGTGGAGCAATTCTTTTAGCAGTGGTGTTTAGCCATCTCATCAGAAAACTAAAGCTAATGTCTTTGTACAAACATCAGTAAAACAAGATTAAAAAACACTTAAATAGATATAAAACAAAAACCAAATGTATTCCTTTTATAAATTCATAAAATCCATGAAAAAAAACTGTATATATGTTTGTAAAGCTGATAGGAAGTGGATTTTTAAGTGGTTTTATAATTTAAATTGCCATTGAAGCTGTTGACGAAGCTGCAGATCAGCTTTCTTTTTTTCTACACACTCAAAATATTACTTAAAATGTCTTTAATTTAACTCAACATCCATGTCAGAAGTGTATAATTTTATTTTTTATCCTTTTTTTTTTTTAAAGTAAAAACTTTTCCATGTTTTTAAAATTGAAACCTATTATGCCAGGAGGGGGGCGCGAGGCGAGGCACAGACTTACTTCCCCGTGATCTCTTTGGGCTTACTCCAATTACACGCTGACATTCAACACATTAGTTCTGAAGTGCTGAGTGAATGAAGTGCAGATTTCACAGCCAAGATCCATTTGAATCTCTTATCCCACAAGAATTGTGCCGGTAGGTTTGTTAATGGGTGAGTCGGATCACTGTGCATCCCAAGGGATGGAGTCCCTTCTCCGTCCAGATAGGAGCTTTATGCTGCGGCTATTGTGTGTTGCTGTACACAGAAGGTCAGTAGTAAATGGGTCAAGTTAGTCTCCTGTGAGTGAACTGCTGGAGCGGCTTACATTTGGCGTGTCTATAAAGAAAAATTGCAACAGCTCTTGGAGGAAAACGATCTACACGGTACAATGAGGATGTGCCGTTCTCCTGCAGCTAAATGACTCAGAACTCCTCGGAGTGCCACGTCTCCATTCCTGATGCAGCTCTTTTTTTGCATGAGTTTTACATACAGGCTCCCATTACACACTTCTGTTGTACACTACATCTGCCAAAGAGGAGTTGCTACTGCTTAGGGCCGGCCTTGTCTATTGTTACGGTGCACCTGTTGTTAAACAGGTTCGGTGAGTCACACAATCGGGCAGGTTGCAACTCATGCTCAGAAGTTGATGCCCGCATTAGAGGAACACATCAGCCTAAAGAGCCACCGGGAGAGGTTCTGCTCCTATTCCAGTGGCTTTTTCTTGCTTTACGGATGGAAAAAGTGTCGTCCATGTGGGCGCCGGCCCGTCACTGCCTCGACTTGCTTTTGTGGGGGAAACAAAGGACATTAGCAGGAGTTTAGAGTCGGAGGATTTACTTTAGAGCTGATATTTTATATGGACTTCAATATGGAAGGTTTCATTTCTGGCCTGCTCCTGCTGCTCTCACACCTCCCTGTGTTTTCCAGCACGTCCCCCCACCGCGGGAACTGCAGACCTATACGATTTGAACCTCCAATGTTGGATTTTTATGAAAGGTGAGTTCTTTTTTTTTTATTTTTTCTTTTTTTAGTTATTTCTATTTATTGATTGAAAAATCTAATTAAATGTGGGGTCTGCTTGGTGTAATTAGATTATCAGTTATGAATTCCACTCCCATGAAAATTGTGTTTTTAACCCTTTAACAGCGGAACTCCAGTGTTTGATTTATTGTAACTTTTCAACCCACAACACGATCAACGTCATTCCAGTAGATTTTGAAGGAGAAAAGCGGCTCGACGAGCTGCTTTTCTCCTTCAAAATCTACTGGTATGACGTTGATCGTGTCAACAGCTGAAAAGTAACAGCATGTTAAAGATTTTGTCTTGAAGCGTCAGTGTTAACGAGCACTTGTAGCATTTTTCTGATAATAGAGAAGATATATTAAGACAATGAAGCTCCAGATTGCATTTCTGAGTTTTTCTACATTCAAATTGGGCCCTTCACAATAAATCGCAAATTTATCATCATTGTGATATGGTCATCTATTGCAAAAGACAGCATAAAAACGGTTGCCTTAAATGCTTACACGCATGCTTAGACAAACTTATGACAGCTTGAAGTATCTTGAAGCCTGTTGGACTATAATTTAAGTTTTATTGACTTTTATTCATTACTTATTAGTTGTGCCACAAACAATTATTTTAAAAGTCTGCAAACACTTGATTAATTTTTCCGACAAGTCGACTAAGCGAGTCATGGAAAATGGATGTAAAGCACACATTCTAGCTTTAAATTAACTAAAAACTAGATATATAGCATTACCTGTAATAATGCGAGTGTGAATGATGTAAGATGAATTTAACCCTTGGTGTTGATAGTTAAAGATGCTGAAATTGATAGCTAAAAACGCTGAAGTTGATAGCTGAAATTGCTGAAGATAATGGCTGAAAGGCTTAAGCTGATAGCCAGCTAAAATATTAGCTAAATGCTTGTTAGCCTAAAAACTGAAAAAGCCTAAGTTAGCCAAAAAAGCTAGCATGCATTTGAAATGTTACCTAAACTACAAATTAGCCTAAAAATCTGAAAAAGCCTAAATTAGCTAAAATAGCTAGCATATAGCTGAAATATTAGCTATACACCAAAATAGCCTTAAAAACAAAAAAAGCCTAAATTAGCCAAAATAGCTAGCATGTAGCTGAAATATTAGCTAAACTCCCAAATTGCCTAAAAAAACATTAATAAATGCCAAAATAGTCCAAAAAGCTAGTCATTATAGCCTTCAACTTCAGTCCTTTTTATGAGATTAATTAATCGTGACCTGTAATTCATTGATTGATTTTAATCGCTTTTTTATTTTTATTTTTTTTTAATAATTGCTGTTAAAAGTGTCATTTTTAGGGAATCTTATTTAAGTTTGTGACATTCCACAGTTTATCACAACAGCAAGACAGTAGAAAAGACATTAGGGAGATTTTATAGTTTCCTTTAACCCATTTGGGTGAATTTGATCATTTTAAAGACTGGAATAAATCAAAAAAGAAATAGAGAAGAGAATCTTAGAAGGAAGAAATGAAACACAGCGGAGGAATTGAACTATTTAGACTTCGGACTTATTTTTTTTTTAAACAAACTGTTGCTTCATCATCTGGATAAAAACAATCACTAAGAGGTGAATTTTCCCTGTAAAATGATGTTTAAAAAAAAAAAATCTCACCTTAATCATCAAAAGATGATTGTTGTGGGTCTTTAAACTAAAAACTGCTTAAATTCAAATCCAAAACAACACCTTGTAATTTAAGGTAAAATAAAATGTCATTAGCTTCTGGCGTGCAACAAGCTGTGATGGGATTGAAATGGTCACAGTTTAATCTTTATATAGAAGATTAAGGCTGATTTGCATGATTTATGCCAAAGGGACAATCATAAAGGACACCACATTTCACATCTCTATTACCTTGGTGTTTCAAACCATCACATTTTCATACTGACCGCATGCTGCTCAAGAGGCAGCAAATCAAAGATTTTATTGAAGGTTTCGAATGCTGGATGACTAATATAGAGACGATAGGTCTGCTGGAAGTCAGAGCCTCAGTGAAGTGACCTTTTATGGCTTTTGTTGACTCCAGCTTCTGTTTTTTTTGTTAATTTTTTACCCAATTCCTTGAACGACTTTTCACGTCATTCGTCTTCCAGCGTTCTCTTGTTTGTTTTTCACATTCCCTTGTCCTGTGTTGGATCTGTACATCATGTTACAAAGCTGTCTTTTTTTCTTCTCCACAGGCCTGTTGGAATGCCAAAAATGGAGAAAGTTTATTTACATAATCCTAGCTCAGAAGAAATTAGTTTGATATCAATATCAGCAACAACAGCACATTTTCACGCCTCCTTTTTCCAGAATAGGGTAAGTGGTACTTTTTTCTCTTCTATCATTTGTTTTATTGACTTTGCATTTTAAATGGTTTGCAAAGATAAGTAAAAGGTTTGTTTGTTCAAATAAGAAGAATCACATGTGCTGCTATCTTTTATCATGAGCTCGGGACAAACTTGGCTGATTATCTAAATGGAAACAGCTGATAAAAAAATCCACGTTTGTGTGGTTGTGTGAAGACGCCGTGTTTGTGTGAGTAATTCCAAAGGCTGAAGGTGATTCTGCTCACTGTCCTGTTGGAGAAACAAATAGTGGTGCTGCTAATGGCAAACGGGACGTTCTGTGATTGTGACGCCTTTTCTTCAGGCAGATGTGGGCTCGGAGATGAGGAACACTCCAGACAGGTTGTCCTGAGAGGCTGCAGCTCTGCAAACACTTGACTCAGCAGGAGATGCTGAGATCTGGTCTGCTAGAAGTGCTGCATGGTGGAGATTTCAGCAGATTTTCTGCTGCAGTTTATTTAATCTGTTAGATTGCTGATAAATGTGGAGGGTTTCACACTTTTTGCACACAAATGAGCAGAGTCGAAGGTTAATCAGTAAAACAATTTTAGGTTGTGTTCTAGCTTGTCATTTGGTGCTTTTAATTGCATCATTAATGTCTGGAAATCTGTGTTACGGTGACATAGAGGCGTATAGACGGCGAGGTTTTTGACCAGGGCAAAATGCATATAGCGCTGTTGTACAACTGTCTTTGCCAACAGGCGTAGCAACCCGTTGATGCAACTTTTAAATTTGAGGATAAGATAAAGCTCTGATGCAGTTTTTTTAGGCCAGACCTGATACTTTCAGATGTTTGTGCTGTGTGGTTTGATCTTATGTAGATCTGCTGATTTACCCATAAGCCCTTTGCTGCAGAAATATGCTGAGTGTGAAAGCTCTTACAAGCATTGCTAACTTTTTATTATATTGAAAAAACACAATTTTACATAAAATGTCAGATGCTGCATGTAGATTTGCAGGGAAGTTTGCTGCCTTAATGTCACACACAAATCATTTTTCAAAATGGTAAAATAACAACCTTCATTTTTGCTACACTTCTCCTTTAAAGTTTTAATCTTTTTTTTTTTTTACTACTTTTGAACTTTTTCTATCATTTAAAACTTTTGTCAACAAAGATAAAAACAAAACAATTTAAGATAATCAGATCTAAAGTTAGACACTTTTCAGATGTATTAAATCAACTTTCTGTGTAACTTCGTAGATGCAAAACCAGACTTTTTTTTTTCGTTTCCTTTTGGTCGAATGTACATCCCCCAAAAAGGAAGGGATGTATGTGTGTGAAGAATCAAATTCATCGCCTCATTTCTGAAACCTTTCGAAGCTTCTCTGTGTATGTTAGCATGAGGGAAGTGTTCCTTCCTCTGCAGGCCTCTAGACTAACAGTCTGCACTGGTTGTACCGGTGCACCTAACTTTTTTTTTGGGTGCACCAGCACAAAAGTTCAGCACCTTCTCGACCACATTGTATTTGACTCAGCAGTTTTGCATGGTCACTTTCCTTTTTAATTCCTGTCACTATTGGCATTAAAACTTGAAAATGATTCATCTACAAACTGGTAAACATAAATGTTTTTATTTGAAGCACAACTCTACAACACTGATAAATTACATTAATAATTTGGTTCTTAAAGACCCACTTCAATGAAATTTGTGTTTTTTTGTGTTTTTAACATGTTCTTGTAGCATTTTTCACATGGTAGAGGACATGTGTAAAATAATTTAATATTAAAACTGAATTTCTGAGTATTTATTCAGATAAAAACATGCAGCTCCGCCCCTTTCTGATGCATCCACCTGCAGACAAATAGCAGCATTGGGGGCGTATGCACACGGACTCAAACTGAATGAGCCAGATGTGCATTCCAATGAAATATAAAAAATAATAACTCGTATTTGATGTAGTTACATCTGCACACACAAGCAAGAATGAGGGTTTCTGAGTCATGGAGGTTGTTGTTTTTTTTCTTTTCTACACCTGGGTGCACTGGTATGACCAAGAATTTTTTTAGGTGCACCATTGAAAAATCCAGTCGCATTTGCACTCTAGAGCCGTGCTCTGAAAGCTGCTTTGGTAACTTTATCGTGTTGCTGCGAATCCACATTTTAAGGGGGAAAAAAACTGACTCCCAAAAGTTATGAAAACTAAAAAGTTGACAAGGAGCTGTAAAGTTGTTGAAGCAGCACAGTTTAAAGGTCAGGGGGATGATGATCATCATCTGCTCTAATATAAAAACATTAATAATGTTCTTTTCTCCTCTAGATAATCCCCCCAGGAGGAAACACATCGTTTGATGTAGTATTTCTTGCTCGTGCTGTTGGGAACGTAGAAAACACTTTATTTATTAATACATCAAATCATGGAGTGTTTACATACCAGGTAAAAGATTCAGAAGTGCTTTTTAAGAAGTGCTCTTTCTGGTGTCATGTATGTGAGACTAACGCACTGCTTTTAATGTGAAGGTTTTTGGGGTCGGCGTCCCAAACCCCTACAGACTGCGGCCCTTCATCGGGGCCCGGGTTCCAGTGAACAGCAGTTTTTCACCTCTAATAAACATCCACAACCCATACAGCGAACCACTGCAGGTACGTGTATTAATGCGCAGGAGTCTGAAACATTAGTTTTTGTTCATGTTTTTGGGGTCTTTCCCTCCAGGTTGTTGAAATGTACTCCAGCGGTGGAGATCTGCACCTGGAGCTTCCCACGGGCCAACAAGGAGGTGCTGGAAAGTTATGGGTAAGCTACTTTTAGAGACAGTTTCACCTCAAAAAGTGCAAGTTAAGGAAGCTCCATGAATCCTCAGGAAATCCCTCCGTTCGAGACAAAGGGAGTCATGAGAGCCAGCTTCTCGTCGAGAGATGTGGACAACCACACGGCTTTCATCAGGATCAAAACCAATGCTCCCAGTGAAGACCAGTTCATTATCCTCCCTGTGGAGGTGGAGGTCACATCAGGTACGCTTCTCCAAGTTAAGCCAACATTTTTAAGGTAGAGTGTGGAAAATCTGATCAGTTTTGTTCTTTATTTTTACAGCCCCGGGTATTTACTCCTCCATAGAGATGCTTGACTTTGGCACGCTTCGATCACAAGGTGTGCACTGATAAAACGAGCAACATCTTTACACTTAAAAATATTTCCTTGAACTATCTTTCTGCTTCTTCTCTACGACCCTGTGGTGCAGATCGTCCAAAACTACTCAACCTTCACCTCTTAAATTCAGGAGCAAAAGACGTTCCAATTACAGTGAGTATCCTGAAGGCGTTAAACCTGTTCACCTTTTCTTTTTTTTTTTTAATAAATTGTTTTCCTTTTGTCTGTGCTTCTCAGAGCGTCCGCACCACGCCATCAAATGAAGCAGTCACCGTAGACTTCAAAGCAGTCACACTCAAAGCAGGAGAAAGTAGATACACCAAAGTTGCAAGTATTAGTTTCGATGGTGAGTGGTTTTGTCTTTGGCTGTTTGCGTTTCCTTGTTTTTTTGTGAAGGAGATATGACTAATTCGTGTTTTCTTTTTTGTAAGCTAGATGTTAAAGTCCCACTCTGATCATATATTTGATCTATTTTTTAAGGCTTTCCCAGTGGTCTTTTAATTAGGATTTTGCTGTTTTTAAGCCAAAAAAAGGCGGTCCCCAACCGTGGACCGGTTTTAAATTAAACAATAGTTTTTCAGACTCGTCCAAACGGGGCTGAAGTTGATATTTTTAAGCTTCCAGTTTCTGAAAATCTATTATTTTAAAAATAAAATGCTACTACTAGAAATTTAGCTTAAAAATTTCAAAAAATAATCCTAGATTATTATTTTTTTTATAGACTGAAGATTCAATGAAACAAAGTTTTTAATTTGTAGAAGTCTGTTCTTTGAAAACATTTAATATAGGAAACATTTCATGATTTTTCTCATAGAAGGCCATTTTAACACTCTTATCTTTCAGGACAAAAATATTGATCATATTTGTCTTACATAAATCCTTATTCCATCACCAGCTTTAGTATCTGCGTGTGTGAAACAGTCGAGTGTGTCGCCGCGTTTTAGACACAACTACACGTTACATGAAAACAACTAATCAGTATGTGGAAGAAGACTCCGGGTTTTGTCTGTAAACAGCAGCTTTATTGTTCTTTGAAGTCAAAGGCTCTTCCTCACTGACTCTTTTCTCCCAGAGAAAATCTTAAATTTCTTTATTTACATCCATCATCATAAGAAAAATGCTACAAGAACATTTTCAAAACACCATTTTCATCAGAGTGGGTCTTTAAAGATGAATACTGAAGAGGAACTGAAGGATTTCCCAACATAAAACATTCCATGAATTACAGAAAAGGGAACATTTTTCATGTTACACAGTTTAAACTTGATACATGCTAAAGTGGATCAGGCCAGTTAAGATATATATATATACTCTGCATCAGTGGGTCTCTATTTATCCATTATGGCACAAACATCCTGGGGTGTCTAATGACTTTGCAGATGTAATCCCAAAAGAAGTTACCCCACTAGTTCTCCTTGAAAATCCTCTTTCTTCATCTCTAGTGCTCAACTATGTCCTTCTGAAAAGATTTGGTGATGCCTTGTTAAAAAAAATAAGTGACTTCTTGTATAGAGTATTGTATTTCATGAAAAACAATCATGCATACGACTAAGTTGTATTTTTGTCTGCAGCCTCAAAAGCGAGAACACCCTATCAGTTTTCTGGAAAAATAACCGTTAAGGCAAAAGAGAAGAGCTACCCAAAGCTTGAAATCCCATACCAGGCTGAAGTTTTAGACGGGTGAGTCATTTTATTCAAATTCGTAAAAGGAAATCAAATGATGTTAGTTTTAATTGTTTTTTTTTTTTATGTTTGCAGCTATCTGGGCTTTGACCACACAGCTACTCTGTTCCACATCAGGGACAGCCCTGTAGACCCTGTGAGCAGACCCGTGTTCCTCACCAACGCCTTCGGCTTTTCCATCCAGATACACAACGTGTCTCTGTCTGAAGAGGCCAAAACCATGTTTAGCGTGAGTGTGGTCAGAAGCGGCACCTCCTGCTTTCCATGGAGCAAACCGGCCTCAAGGTTTCTCCTCCTGTCACAGGTGCAGAACTTCAGCACGCCCATCCTCATCCCGGCACACGACTCCCGGAATGTCTTCTCCCTCCTCTTCAGGCCAGTGCGGCCCTCCATCCACATAGACAGCAATATCCTGCTCATCACTAATGCGTCCAAGTTTCATCTGCCGGTCCGGGCTTATACCGGCTTCTTGGAGGTGAAGCAGCAGCTTGTTACTCTTCTTCTCTTTCCCAAGCTGCACATTGTTTTTAGATCAGAGCAAATACATGTTCCTGAACACAGGTTGCTTTGCTTCACCGTCATAATTCGTTTGACATAGTTTAGACCCTCACTCAGTTGGCAGCAAAGCCGTCACTGAAGCTGCTTGTTGCAAAGGTGGAGTTCCACTACATTTCGGAGCCCTTTTATTGCTGAGATTGCTGTTTGCCCAACCATCCACAAACACTCTCCCACTCAGTCTAGCTGTCACTATTTGCTGAACAACTCCTCTCTGTCATTCAAACTTTGATAAGCAGAGTTCAAACAGAAAACTGAGACAAAAAAACCCAAATGCAAAGACAACTTGACTGAGTCTGCTCCAAACTTGAGTCAGCTGCAGTTTGAGCAGCTGACGACTGAATTTTCACCACTTTTTTGATCTCCTTTAAAGTTGTAATCTTTTATAAAAGCGGAGTTTAAAATCCTATTTTAACCTCACAAATATGAGCATCCTATGGTTTAAACCCACCTCTGCTCAACGCACAATGACAGTTCTCTGGCTCTTAGGTTTATAAAGATGGGTAAATACACCATTATGACATTGTTCATCAAGTTTAGGTATTTAGTTAGCAGGCAGAAGCAAAATGTATTCTCTGATACATTTTGTAAACTTGTCACATTTCAGAGAAAGCAGAACGTATGCAGCGTATGTGTTAACATGGTGTCAAGAAGAAAACCTGTCAGGCTTTTAAGAATAATCCTCACACGTACAGATGGTGACAGTTCATGCAGAAGAGGAGCAGATCTGAATTTCTCATGAAAAGAACACTGGAAAAAACTGACTTGTGGTGTAAAAATGACAATTTAAAATGATTCTGCAAACTCTATAACTATGCATTTGTCTTCCTGTTTATACTGGAAAAAGGCTCCAGTACTTCTCTACTATGACTCATCATCTTCAGTAGTGCTACAGAATGCTGCTGGTTTCTCACTGAAGAAGTCTGCAGAGTTCAGTTGAAGAGGAAGTGTCTCATCGTTCTCTCTCGTGAACAGCCCCTGGTCCTGCCTCCCAGCCTGAAGGAGAACTTGCTAGACTTTGGAGTCCGCAGCGCCACAGACACCAGCAGCATCGTTTTTGTGGTGGTCAACAGCAACCCCATAGAGGTGAGGCGTTGCTTTTTGCATGCTAAAAAAATAAAGCTTTGAGTGACGTTGTATGGCCTGACTGGGCTACCCCCCCCGCCCCCTTACACTCCCCGTCACAAGCAGAGAAGCTGCAACTATAGCCCCGCCCACAAATCTCTCCTCTTCTGCCTCTGCCATCATGGCCAGAGCTGCATGTCATTCAAAATACCTGCTTTTCTGTGGGTTTTATCTCCATAGCAACCATTTTATTTTTTGGTCGCCTTGGGGTGATGGAACAGGTCTGCGTAATTTTTAGAAAATTTTCCAAAAGTAAAATTTTGAATTTCCTTTGCAACTGAAGTTTTTAGTTAACCACGCCCACATTCCTAATATGATCATATTGTATGTCGTATCATTTTGTTCACTTTCAGCCAGGGGTTCTTGTACTTTTCACAATGTTTTGGTAAAAAATATAACTGCAACAGGGGAATGCCACTTTTCCAACAACATTCAAAATCCCAGACTTCTGATTCCAAAATTAGCTTCCCATGAGGCTCAAGGTGATAGAGTAAAATCCCTAAGAGGAATTTAAAGTTATGGCTAGTACTATAGGTGTTTTTTTTTTTTTTTTTTCAAGATGGTGGCCTCTTTGGTTCTGGTTGTAGACTTGAGCTGGCGGCATGTGTGTGAAATTTTGTGAGCAAAATTTTCTTTTCCAAAATGTGCAAACAATTTGCCACAAAATGGTCACCCAGCCATTGGTGACACGTGTCTTTGGGTTTCATTAATAAATTATGAAGCTTTTTTTTTTTGAGTGCCTCAAGAGATTTTGGCCTCATTCTTTATTTAGTTTTTTATGATTTCTCCTACTGGGATGTAATCATTATTTTGTCAAATGTTCGCTCAAAGGCGTGATAAGAAAGAAGAATTGCGAAAACACTGTGGACCTTACAGTCCATGACTACTGCAGGAGATAATAAAGAACAAAGAGCAAAAGGCTCAGGTTTTTTTGTTTCCAAACACGGTTTGATCCATAAAGTCGAGACCTTTCATACAATTCCCGGATTCTTACTTGTGCTTCTTTGTCATTTGTTTTATGGCTTTTTTTTCACTTGCAACATAAGCCTTTTGGGTAATGTTTGCCCCCAAAGAAAAGACTTGAATAACTTGTGTCTTTCAGCTGGAGATAAAGTCCTGGATGGTTACAGGAGAAAGTCTTACCATGGAGCTGCTGAAGACCGAGAAAGGAAACGCGACAGCGGCCCTAAGTCAACTCCAGGAGCTGCAGAACGCTTCAGGCTCGCATCACAGAGCTGTAAGATTTCCTCACATCACTGCTGCGTTGCTAAACAAACACATAACAGCTTTGTTGACAGAACAGAATGAATTTGAGGCGGGGCTTTCCAGGCGGTGTCACCACAAGTTGCCTCATTATCTCTGTCTTTAAGTTGTGGAAAGCCTCTACTCCTTCATCATTCCTCCTCACCACGCCCTGATTCTGATAGTCAAGAGCCCACAGCTAATATACCATAATGCTGCTCCAGCTATGATATGTGGACAGAGTTCTGATGAAATAGAACTAATAAGTTTTCCAAAATGTAAGCCGATCAACATGATATCTTCCAAAATTGAGAGGCTTTGAGGAGGAGATGAGAGGAAGATGTCATGGCCCCCCACACAGAACGGACCCGGACAGGGTGGGGCCGCATTCTGAGCAACAGTTTAAATTAGGGGAAAACCTTTAGAAACCAAACTCTATTTGCTTATTGATATGCAGCTACGAGAGTCTTTAGTTTTCGTGCGTTAGTCTTTGCTGCAGGCTGTTTGCTTTTGACGGTGCTGTCAGAAAATCAAAAGGAAAACAGGTTTTGGTGGTAACTGCTGTTGGAGTTGAAGTAACTTTAATGATAGCTCCAGTATGTCGTATAGAGAAAAATAATCTTTAAAGTAAACAAATCAAGAAACTGATGCCTTTTAAACTAGTTGAAAACTGTTTTTTACTTCAGAAAAAATGGCTTAACTTAACTTTATTTTAGTAAAAGTTTCTCAAACAAAAGCTGAATACTGAAATTAAAAAAAAGACTCAAATCAAGTAATCATTTGGGGGGGGAAAGTTTTTTCTGTTTTAAAGGAAAACTTCTGTTTTGTTTTTTTCAGGTGATTTTAGCGTCAGGCTATTACGCAGCATTCAGAGTGACATTAGTTGCAAAGGCGCTGGAGGGAACGTATGATGGAGCCATCCACATCACAACAGATTATGAGGTATGTCGGATGTTTTTAACCCTTATTGGATCCTAACAATCTGTCTACTCCCTAAGGGTAAAAAATCCCCACCCCTCTAAAGCCTCAAAATAAAACGGCTTAGGTGAATTTTAAGTCTAAACTCTAGTGTGCATGATGAAACTGCCTGTTACTTATGAATTCTACTCAGTTTAATTCATTCAAAAAATGATCACCAGTGTTATTGCACTTTTTTTTAACAAACCAACTGTAATAGCAGCTTTCTTTGACAAACTATAGGTTTATTATTGTATGTTATTTAAATATGAAGTACTTACTTCCTAATTTATTATATTTAAAGAAAAAAAAACGGTAAACAATCCAGAATTTCTTTGTCAACAGTTTAATCTTGTAAATGTGGTTGTGTGTGTAAAGCTATTTTCACACCAGCCTCAACAACAACCACTTTCTTTGAGCTTCCCCTGCATTCACCGTCACCACTCAAGAAAAAAAAAATCAGGTGGAACTTTGACTAATCAGGGACTCAGATTTCATAGTGCCGTTTCCTTTAATTCACAGAAGTGCCAACCATTCGAAAATTGATAATGTAGAGGAAGCTAATAGTTGCAGTTTGAGCCCAGCTGGAATCATATGATATCAAGTCTTTCATATATTGTGTGAAAGAAAAAGCCTGGCGCAAGATTCACGAGATTTGCACCGCTACATTTCACACCAAGCCTCCTCCAGCTGTAGGTGGTGGATATGTGCTAGTAAACCATAGAAAAAGAAGAAGAAGCCCCTCCCTACTCATCCAGTGTGAGCACAATGGGCTAAATGTGCGTTCAAAAATGCATGTCAAATGCCCGGTGTGTGCATAGCTTAATGGTTTGAAAGTATTTGTCTGAGTTTGATAGTGTTTTTGTATTTTTATGACTGTAATAGTACTTGTATATCCTAGAGTTTGTGTGGCAAAGTATGTATTTTGTACAGCACAGCCTCTCATAAACAGCTTCCCTGTGTATTTTTGCATATATATGTGTGTATCTATGTATTACAGACTAAATTTTTCCTGGTATTCAAATACCTTTCTAATTCTCAAGTCAAAGTCTTTGTTCTCTTGTAGTGTACACACCCACAAGACAACACAAAGGTTAAGAGGAAAACTACAGTTTGTGTAAAATCTCCATTTCAACCTTGCGTCTCCTCAGATATTAACCATCCCAGTGAAAGCTGTCATTGCAGTGGGAACTTTAAACAGCTTTCCCAAACACATCGTATTGCCGCCTTCGTTTCCAGTAAGTGGTGTCATCTGTTACATCCAGATCCCCGGATCGAATGCTGTTCCTCATCACACTTTTGTTCCCTCCTCCTCAAGGGAAAGATTGTCCATCAGAGCTTCAGCATCCAGAGCTCTTTCACTCAGAAGGTGAGGCTGCAGCAGATCCGCTCTCTCACTGAGGACATTCGCTTTTATTACAAGCGGCTTCGCAGCAACAAAGACGAGCTGGAGCCCAGACGCAAGTCAAAGGTAGAAAATCTTGTTAGAAGGTTTTAAATGCTGCAACTTTTTTTCTTGGTAGAGGTAACCCTATTTTCATTTCTCTATTTTTTTGTTTTTGTTTCCATAGGTTGCAAATATTTATTTTGACGCCAGCTTGCAGTGTGGTGATCACTGTTATGTGGGCCTGCCTTTTGTGCTTAAATGTAAGTTTTGGTTCTGTGGGTGTGTGTTCTCTCTGCTGTGACATGATGAATGATTCAAGAGCAGATCTTTTTTCAACCCCACCCATCGTATTTGCCTTTGTTAAAGCAGAGGATAGCTCTACGTTTTCGTTAAACGCGATTCGTGAGTCAGGGGTGACGCGTTTCAATGTTAAGTCAATGCACAGACATTATCAAAGGTTCTACAGTGTAATTTGAGCGTCAGGGGCGACGTGTCGTCAGCGCATTTCAGACGTTGCAGCATCAAATATCAGCAGAGATATTAAAATATCTGAACTTTGGCAGCAAAGGTGATCAACATCAACCAATCAGGGACTCAGCTTTGGGCATGTGACTTGTTGATGGTTCAGTGGGTGGAGTCCAAAACCAACATGGAGGAGAATCTGATTGGTCTTCTCCTTATTTTTAGTTTTTCCATCACGATGACAAAACTGCCAAATTTTTGTCTTAGTTTTATTTTTTCTCCTCAGACTAATGCAGGACAGGGAAAAAAAACAAGAAGATCAAAGGATAAAATTACTCCTCCCATACGCGGCGGGAGCTTCGGGTTCAGTACATAAATTTGATACCAATTACATTCGATGTGGACAGAATCAATTTTAATAATGCGCGCGAGGACCACAGATTATCTGTGATCCGTTACACCCCTAAGAGAAAGTCATCAAACTAGATCAGAGAGACAGAAGAAGCCCTGAAAGCTTCCGTCATTCAGATGCAGCTTCTGCAGTAGATAGTGAACCTCACCGTACTGAGAGAATCTCTGAATGATCTCATGAACCCAGACATGGAGACTGGATCACTGATGTTTTTGTACGCTTCTGTCTTCCACGCTTTATAAAAGAGATACAGAGTCAATGCTTCATGTAGCGACAAGGCTAAAAACTCAAGACTGTTGTTCTTGTGCGTCTAGTTTATGAACACATTCATGGATGAGTCATATTTGACACAGATTGTGCTTGACTTTAATGCGAGTGTGAACTCATAGGAATAAATGCACGTTCAAAAATGCGTGTCAAATGCAGTTTCAAAGTATTTGTTTCATAGTATTTATGTACAAATATACATGTTTATACATGACTATTATAGTTCTTGTATATATAGCACTAAGGCCCACCTGTAGGGAGAATATACGTGAATATTTAGATTTATTGTGATTGCTTGACTTAAAAAGCTGGAAATTGTCAGAAATTCTGAAGTTTTATAAAAATAAAAATCCTTACAATTGGGACTGTTTTTAAACTTAATTTTTTTCTTTTAAGGACTATAACCAGGATTCCCGCAGGGTCTTAACACATCTTAAAAGTGTTGAATTTATGAATTTGAATATAATACCTGAAAAGTCTTGAACTTTGATATCTGAGCCTTTAAAATTGAGCTGTTTGAAACTTCTCCATTACACACTTCTTGTCAAAAATGTACATTTTCTATCAGGATTAACGGCGGCAGAACCAATCATTATGCACCAATATGCTGACCACCTGTTTTAGAAAAGAAGAAAAAAAAGTAGCATGCTAAAGCATCAATGGCACAGACCACAAACAACAAGATAAGAAGCTAGTTTTGATCATAAAATCTGAAATAAATGTGAAATAGACTGAGAAATTGGTCTTAATTTTGATATGCTTTGCCTTAAAAAGGTCTTTAAAAAGTCTGAAATTTAACTTCAAGAAGCTTGTAAGAAACCCTAAACTGGTAGTTTTAGGTTATTTATTACTGGTTCTTCTCGTTTATGTAACTGAACAGAAATATTTGGTTAAAGGGTTAAAGAGAGGAGTTTAACACCTAGACATTTATTCAGTACAAAGTTCACTGGTTCACATTCACGTGACTCAGGTGTTTGCTTGTATTTCCTTCACCCCCTCAGACATCTTCCTTCACAGAGGGAAGCTTGCAGTGGGAAACCATAAATTTTAGTTGTCATACCTCACTTGAAGCTGCCTCAGACTTTTGTTCAAATTGCTGTAATGACACCTGGAGTGCATCTTGGCAGAGACGGACGATATGAAGAGGCTGGGATTTGTTTGAACAAGCTTCATTTTATTCTTTCTTCCCCAAAGCGACAGGCTGGGGATTAAAATTGTCATCATGCCTCAGGAAGCTGATGTGAAGATTCCAGAGCTGCACGTTCAGAGTAAAACAAGAAAAACCGGCTTAAAGGAAGGTGGCTGAAGCGAAGCGAGCCACAGGGCTGCAGGTCTCTGCAGAACAATTAGACATAACTCGGCTTGTTTTTCTGAGCAAAGGGGAGGCGGATGCACAAACCAATAAAACACTGTACGCTGCAGCAGAAGGAACCGTCATTTGTTTTTACCTTCCTGTTTCCTTGCTGCAGATTTGGTTAAAAAAACCTGAATGTTGCTCCACTCTTGTGAAAGAGGCTAGAATTACCTGCTGTACTTAAGTTGAGGAAGAATTTGGAAGATATGCAGTTTTGATCAAGAAAGTTGAGATTATTGTGAAAGAACGTGTGGTTATGTAAGAAAGGTTTCAATCCTTTGGGGGTTCTTTTGGTGTATCAGTTCAGGTTGAGATCTCACGTATAGCCTTTACATTCTCTTTATTAAAGTCAGGTTTAAATGTAGAACATGCAGAAGCTGAATGTAAAAAAAAAAATCTGTAATTTATTGAACTCTGAGCCTTTTTTTCCCACTAAGCCCGATCACCCTTTAGTGAAATGACAGATTTAGTCAGAATTCCAGAAAATATTTGGTTTTCATGACGTCCATGGGGTTCGAATGATAATTCTTTTCGCTTTGAAGTCAAAATGAAAGCTATTTTTTTCTCCCCCCTCCACAGCTGACTCAAAGCCGCATGGGCTGGCATTACAGGAGGATATCTGGGATGCCGATGTCGATCTTCACCAGAAACTCCTGAAGCGCTGGAAGGAGCTGAAAGAGCGCTCGGGACACAAGTGAGTGCCTTCCACTCCGTCACACTGAGCTGATCCTCTCACCTGTTTGACCGTTTTCTGTTTGTCACCAAAAGGATTGAAGCGGTCTTTGAGGTCAACACAGACCTCCAGAAGAACGTTCAAGCCAGAGTAACGGCACATTTGAGCTGGCCCACGCTGGTCAACTCCTCCCAGCAAATCACCTTCCCCCTGACCAACACAAAAAGCTCCTCCGTGAGTACAGACCCTGAGATCTGTCGTTCTCACAGCACCCTGAGGACATGCATGTACGGGTCCAAAATGTGACGTTTTAGTTAGTAGAAAGTGATTCTGTTGCTGCAGGATGAGGAGGTGATTCTGCAGAACCCAGCAGACGTCCCAATCTACGTCCAAGTTCTCCCTTTAGCTCTACTGCCCAACCCGTCAGTGTTTTCCGGAAAGCTGGCAGACAGGTCGGACATCTGCAAAATCAGGAGCGCTCTTTCACGTACCTGCTGAAACTTACCCTCTTCATCTTTTTCCAGGTTGCCTTTAGGAAATTTGTCCAATATTAACATTGATATAAGCACCCTGGAGTTCCAGGTTCACAAAAATCAGGTGAGTGCTCTTTAATTCCTGTTTCAAACCCTTCTTTCACTCTGGGTTTGTGAAGTAATGTTGTTGTGTGACTGTTGGCAGTCGTCTCTGGTAAAGAGCAGCTCGGGGTTTGTGGAAGGCTCCACCAGACCGTTTGTGTTCAACCTCCTCCTGCAGCCCGGAGAAGTCAAGTCCCTGAGTGTGAGGTTCACTCCCGTCAAGAACCACAGCGTCTCCTCGCTACTCATAGTCCGGTAACAACGTCACTCCCACAGTTAAAGGCCTCTCTACTGAAGCCAAAGCTGCTGCCCGTCTTTTATGAATTTGCATGTTTCTGTTTAGGAACAACCTGACTGTGATCGACACCATCGTGCTTCATGGACGAGGCACAACCGAGAGCCTGAAGGTCGGAGGGAAGCCCCCCGGTCCCGGCAGCTCGCTCAGGTTCAAGATGACCGAAGCTCTGCTGAAAGACTGCACAGACAGTGAGGGTTTTTTTGTTTTGTTTTTTTGTGCTGCACATTAAAATTAGGTCAGATGTGTGACCCAATGCCTAGATAAAATCTAGAACCTGTTATCATTTTGTTTACCTGGCCTGCATGCAGAACACTATCTGCATTCATCTGGCCCAGCTGTCACAAGGTCTCTCATTTCTGCATGTCAGAGTTCATAACTCAGGAGTTTGGAGGAAAGGCAGGAAAATATCAAAGCAAACATTCTATAATGTAATCAACTTGGAGGTTCAGGTTTCTTCACTCTGACTTGACTAAATTCAAGTTTAGCTTTTGGAATTTGCACTACTCTGCCAAAAGTATCCGTGTAAATGTGCTCACAGAAACTAAATGAGGAGATAATCTGTTCATAATCCATTAGGTTACATATGATGTCTATCTACCCTTTGCAGCTTTCCACTGGCTCAGGATTGTCTGTATGGGAGGTTTTGTTTTCTCCAGAAGCACATTTGTGAGTTTAGACCAGAGGTCTGCAACCTGTGGCTCCGGAGCCACTTGATGCTCTTTTAGCTCTCCGTTGTGGCTCTCTGGATAAAGAACAATAAAATAATTGCATTTTTATCAAGTAAGGGTTACTAAATTAGCATTTTATTTTTTTAGATTAGTTAAGTTTATAAATTTATAACTGAGGTGCACCTGAAAGATAAAGTCTGTCTGTTGTACATCCCTGCTGACTAGAAGAGCTCTTTTTTGCTCTATGCTTCCAGAATACACAGATTTCAAATACCGAGTAAAGATTTAGTAAAAGGTCTGATCTTTTATTAGTTTAAAGCTCACATTATCTCATGCTGTCCAGGACTTGGATGATCCGGTCTGGCACAAGGCGTCTTTTATTTTGAAAGGAAATCCTACTTCTGTCAAACGTAAAAATTATCCCACATGTTGAGAAAATGCTAGTTTCTTTTTATTTCTGTTTGTATTCTTACCACAAAGAAGCATAATTTAAATTTATTATTAAAAAATACATAGTAATGAATGCACAGCGGTATCAATAGGAGATTTTGCGGCTCTCACTAAGTTTTGATCAGTAGAAAACGAGCTCAGATGGCTCTTTTACTGTTGAAGGGTGCAGACCGCTGGTCTAGACACTGCTGACAGGTGGCACCCTGTTACTGTAGTCCTGGTTCACATCCCAGACTGTGTACCTTCCTTTATCACTGGAGTAAGTTCTAAAAATAATCTGCAAAGTCATCCGCTTTATTTATTGGAATATTTATATTCTATGGCTGTAAAACTGTCTCTACACACTTTATAGAGTTCTCTCAGACATTTTTACACTTTTCTCTGTTCAAACTCTCATAAATCAAAACTTCATAGAAAAATAAATTTAGTATTAGAGAATGAAACCAAAGATCTGATTACGATTGAGTATTTGTGAATCTAGGAACCTGAATTCTGTACAGGAGGAGGTTGATGATGGACAATGATCCAAATCCAATCCGAATGCAAAACACAAACTGCTGTTTATTTCACAAAATATAATCCAGGTAACAGTGAGACCAAGAACAGTTAACTGATGAAGCTAGAGACCACTGTATAAGCCATTAATTTCACCTAAAAAAAAACTTTGCTTGACTTTTTCGTCATTAAAAATCTCCTTTAAATTATTTGACAGGATGTTAAAGATGTGCTTCCTGTAGATTCTGACTCAGTCCCATGTTCAGACTTCATTCCTCCTTCATTTAGAGCAACAGTTGTTTTTTCTACTCTCCGTGAGGTTTGCTCATTCCTTTTACGTAATGACAAACACTCCATCTTCAGTCAGTCTTCTGAAGTCATCCTGTGAGCAGTATTTGTGTATTTAAGACCTTTTGACATGTAGGACTATCAAACAGCAGCTTTGCATGTCTGTCCAATAACATAAGTCTGAGAAAAGTCAACCTGAAGTTTTACTTGGTGTTTGGTTTGTTTCTATGACAAAGTTGCAAACACAATTATTGCATTACAAAAAAAAAATCTTGTGAGTTTTTTTGTCTTTAGGGCAAAATTGACTGAAATAATTAAAAGTTTAGGTCTTTCTTTCCTAACCCCTCTTTTTTACAATAGCTTTTTTGTTCTGTTCTCTTTTCCAGAATCAAAAGTCAAAGAGCCAAACTTCACCCTGAAAAGGACCTTCAGAGTGGAAAACACGGGGCTGCTCCCCATCACCATCAGATCAGCAGAAATCAACGGGCAGACTTGTGAGGGATATGGATTCAAAGTTCTCAACTGTCAGGAGTTTGCACTCGAACCGAACTCTTCTAAAGATTTGGTTATACTGTAAGTCACCAAACTGTCTGAATTTTGAAACAGTCTAACTTCAGATCCTTTCTCAGCCTAGGCCTTAAAGGTTAAAACCCTTTTTTTTCTAGAAGTTTCAAAGCTTTTCCTTCGACTATCAAATTGAATCTGCAAAAATGATGGAAACATGACAGTTTAAAAAAAACTCCCACTTATCAAAAAAAAAAGTTTTAGCAGTAGGAGGAGGTGGAAATGGACATATTTTGCAAAACTTCCATGGAAACAGGTTTATTTATTTTTTTAATTAAGTGTGCTTCTTGGTAGGAACTGGCTGCCCTACTGTACAGTGGGTGCTAAAAGATTTCCCACTGCGTCCCCGCTCATCAAAAGTTACGCATGTCGTGCGGAAATGTTGGATCTGCAGCTCCTCTGTAAAATCACCAACAATGATTTCCAAAATTGCTTCAGACGCTCCCATGTGTAAGGAGCTCACTGCTCCATGACCTGAATAAGACGCCAACGTCTCCTTTGATAGGAGCGCCAAAGCTGTGGTAGAAATTTGAATGTATCTTGTTGTGTTATAAAACTAAAAAGAGGGTCCAGCTGCTTACTTGTTAGAATGTTAATTTGTTAATACAGGCTTCTCGCATGTGTCTAAATGCACCCTAATAGTTTAACAGAATCAGCGTAAAACAAAACCATAACTCCACATGTCTGCTGTAAATTTAGATTGTCTCTGTTTTTGAACGACTTATCGCTCGAGTTGGTTTGTTTATTTGCATAATTAGGATTTAATGGAAACGGTGTAACTGCAAAATTGTGGGGTTTTTTTTGGCATTTTTATCATTTGGATTGTTTTGCGAATATGTGTGATGGAAACTCAACAACTGAAGGCAATTTAACGAATGCACAGATTGTTTTTGAGTTTGCTGAAGTCTCAATTTTCCTCCTGAGTTTGTACAGAAATGTCCCGCCTAGGGAAACTGTAGAAAAAACAATGACGTGTCTATACTGCGACTGAAAAGTAGGTTATTGGCTTAAACCAACAGAGGTCAGCTCACACAAACAGACCTTTGGCAGGTGTTTGCTTTAGGAAGAGTGAACCTGCAGGTGCGCTGCCATGCTACGGAAACGTTTGAATCTGAAGCATTTCAGGTTGATGAGTCACAGTTTTGTTGTGAATGACTACTTTCAGGATTAAACATATTTGTTTTTTCCCACTCTGCAGGAACGGGAACATTCATGTTCCAGTCCTCTTTAGCGTAACATGAATGTTCATCATGAATCCAAGTGTTTTCCCGCTTAAATAATGTGACCATTGTTCTTGTGATCTTCTCTTATAATCCTGACGATTGTTGTCAGGATTAACAAACAAAAATATGTTTGTTTTTTTCTGAAAGTGGAGCCATGAGGCTTGCTAATTCATTTCTAGATCAAACTGAAAAATCTAACGGCAATAAAAAAAAAAAATGGAGAAACAGTTCGTTCTCCTAATTTATTCCAGCAAATATAATCAGCTGTTTGAAACAGTTTAGAGATTCTGAGTAAAAGCATGCTGTTGTTGTGAAGGTGTTTACGTTCTATTAATACCCCTCAGTATGGTTTCATTGTTTTAGACAAGCTGATTCAGAACCAGACTGAAATGTTCTCATTCCTCTCTGAGCCCGAGGAGCCCACTTTCTGTGAAGAGGGATTGGTCGAGTTCACAGAAATCTTTAGTCATTTTTCTGAAAGGTTGGGACGGGACCGCACCTGATTTCACTTTCCATCTGTCTCTGCATGAATTGGAGCGAGAACAATCTTTTCTTTACACATAGCTAAGTCAACACGAGAAAAGAAACAAGCTGGACGAGCTAGTTTTACAACTTTGTTTATACTCTTTAAAAAAACTGATGCAGTGAAACATTTCTTACTTTCTGAGTTTAATCCAGATTCTAATTTAATTTGCCGCATAAAAAAATACACATAAACAGCAGGACATGAGGCTTTGTTCAAGTGTCCACCATGTAAACCTTTGATTTGAAGGACAGATAAAATTAATAAAAAAAAAAAATCAAATATGAAAATGCAAACAAAAGTGGCAGCTCAGGAGTATCTGACAAGTCTGAAATAAAATGTATTATTGACAAATGTCTTTACTGTTTCTATAGGCTGTAAATGCTTTTCTACCAACATTCAGAACAGAAAATGCAGCCAAATGAAAAATCTTTGTTGATTGTTGCAGTTTAACTGTTTTTAATTTCACTTAAAGGCTTTTCTTCATGATTTGAAGCTTTTTCAGTCTCTTTGATTTGTTTGCATTACTTTTTTTTGAAAAGTTTTGTCTCTGATTAACCAGGAAATGTGCTTATTTATTATAAACTGTCCCATTCTTTTTAAAAAGGCAGCTCTAAATCACCTCCCTCCTGTGAGGATTCCACAAACCGACGATTTTGCCTTCTTTCAGGTTTACACCCGACTTCACTTCCTCCCGAGTGATCCGGGAGCTCAAGCTGGTGACTGACGGGGGCTCCGAGTTTGTGTTTGTCCTGAACGCGTCGCTGCCCTACCACATGCTGGGCGCCTGTGCAGAGACTCTGCCGAGGCCAAACTGGGAGCTGGAGCTCCACATCATTGTGTCGGTCATCATGAGGTGAGAGCATCGCCACGGCCGCATCACTCGCCTTTACCGTCAGCCCGACAAACGCTCCGTTTCCGCCTCTGCAGTTCCATGTTTCTGCTGGTGATCGCCACAGCCTACCTGGAAGCTCAGAGCATTTGGGAGCCCTTCAAGAGACGCGTGTCTGTGGAGTCCAACTCCAGCTTGGAGACGGGGAAACCCTTCAACCTCAGGGAGATCGTGCAGATCGACAGTGATTCAAAGTAAGTGCAGCGTGGAAAAACACCAGGCTGGAGTCTAGAATTTGAAGCTTTAACTGTGCTTTTATTTTGGTGAGAATTAAAAGTTGCTCAAGCATCAGTTTACAAAAATCTGGTCCTGGAGATCTTGTTTTCTAGCTGCGTTCAGTCAATCAGGATGTGGAATCACCTGATGGAGGAAGTCTGTAACAAAGTGGGCGGAGAAAACAAACAATAGTTTCTTTGTAGGAATCAGATGGATGAGCAGAACTCAAAACAGATCAAATTAAAGCTTTATTCAGACTGGACACATTTTGTTCTCTTAAAGTGAACCAGAGTTCATTTCCCCTGATGATCCAGAACAACTTTTCAGTTTGAACACACTTAAGCAGACCAGGAACCCATCTTTTGAGGTGCTCAGTTTGTTTCCAACTGGACTGAACTCTGGTTGGCTCTGAGTTTTTCTCAGTCTGAATGGACTCAGTGCTCATAGTGGACCAAAATGACCACCATTGGAATGTAAAGAGAGTTCACAGAGCTGCAATGAGACACGCCCACTCACTCACTGAAATGTGATCAGATGAATGCAGGTTCATTAAAGACTTTTAACGTGATGGTCATTGCTTCTCACAATCTATATGTCATAAACACTTATCAGCGGATCTTCTTAGCCGTCGTCTCCCCAGTAACCGTTTTACAGCACGCCTCCCCGAACCAAACCAGCTGTAAAAAGTGTTGTAGCTGACTTTGATACACACATTTAAAATTGATCCGCCAGATATAAAGTTTGAATACAAAAATCCTCACCAAAAAGGATCACAAAGAAAAAGACTTCTGTTCTGAGGACTTTGGTTAATCAAAGATGCTCCAGTGTGTGTCATCCTATAAAAACAGTTTGCATGACTGACCCTCAGTGTGTTTCAGAACTACAGAAAGCCTCTTGCAAGAGGAGTTTTTGAAGAGTTTGTCTCCCACTGTAAAAGTTTTGAATCAGACCTGTATAGTTTTTTTTAGAGTTAAACCATTTTGTGATTACAAAGCAGACTGAAAAACACAGATACAGACCATAGACAAAGATGAGATGCACTGCTCTACATCTTCAGTGTGTCTGAGAAAAACACTTTATTCACTGCATGTTGGAGCTTGAATGAAATTTCCTCAGAAAATCAATAACTGTGAACATGAAAGAGTGAGAGCTTCATCCTGTCCCTCTGGTTGATGTTTTTGGAGGACTCACAGAGGGGTCAAGTGTCAACTGCTGAGGCATTTTTTTCCTGTTTTCACCTGATGTATCAGTGAAACCTCTCCTTATTGGTAGTCTTCCTCCGTGTTTGGTTTGTTAATCTGAGGGCATGCTGAAGAGAGCAGGTACATCTTTATTGGGGCACTTTTTCAGCTTGCAGCTGAGGTAAACTTTTCTTATGACTAAATGTTCAATTTCATGGAAAAATATAAGTTCTTTTTAACCCTTTACATCACCGTTTTGAAAGAAGGAAACACTTTAGACGGTGTTGCACTCAAACGTATTTTTGTTAACTTTAGCAGTAAACAAAACATAAACATCACTGTTACTTTGAATCATTTAAAAACAAAATCTAAAAATGTTCTTCAGTTTTTTCCTCCTCATAATTCTGCTGACTAGTTCCAGTATTTAGATGACAGGAAATGAAGACGCAGCAACACCTCAATAAGCAGAAAACACTTGCAGTCCTTTCATCCTAACGGTATTTCAAAGAGCACCTGTGCACATGTGTTGCGGGGGACACACTCGCTTTAAAGGGTCACCTAAATGCATATACTCTCAGTGGTGTTTTTGTTGAATGTCCCTGCAGGATCTAGACTGCTTAATCCAGAAGTGCAGGAATCCTGGAGTGTAGCAGGAGGACAGATGGAGTTTCTAAGAGTAAAGATGATTTTTCTGTCACATATCAGGTTGAACGACTACAACGACTCGACCCAGAACAGCAGAGGATTATACGCAGCCAGCAACGGGACGGTGCGAGCTGCAGGCCGACAGGCAAACGATCGCATTATGCCAGAGCCCAGCCCGCAAGATAAAAGGTCCAAGGTCGCTTTCAACCGCTCAGCTGCACAGGCCACGTCCCCCCAGTTGTCCAAAGGAAGTTCCCTGTGCCAAGAAGGCCCTTCGCCCGTGTGCCAGCTTATCAACCGGAAAGCTCGGACCAACAAACCGTTAGATACTTTAGCTGCAGCACCGGGGCCTCAAGGAGCCTTCTGCTCCGATGAGGCAGATTTCGCCAACCTGATCGGAGCCATGGACAACGACCTGGAGCGCCCAGAGTCGCACAGCGGCGAAGCCGTTCAGGAGCAGAGCTCTCAGTCCGTTCAGCACAAAGGTATGTCGCATCAGGCGGCACAGGCGCCGTGTTTGCATTCCTTTAAACACAGTTTCTTTTTTCTTCTTCAGCACTGGAACCCAAAGGGAAGCTGCAGACGAAAACAAAAGGTCCCAAAAAGAAAGGACAAAAAGAGAAAAAATTCACCGTAAAGACTCAGGGAGACGGGAGCAAAGATAACCTGGCCGACAATGACGACAGCTCCTCCACCACCACAGAAACCTCCAACCCAGACGTGGAAACCAGTGTCAAAGAGGTAAAAACGGAGCCGGAAAACTGGAAAAGATTCCCCGCGGCTCTCCTTTAACGCCCATCCATCCTTACAGGAACCAATAAAGAAGAAGGGCAGGACAGTAAATCCAGGAAAAGTAAAAGAGGAATACTCCAAACCCAAAACAAAGAAACCCGGAGCCAGAGAAAAAGACAGTCCAGTAGAAAAATCCAGGTGTGTTTCTAAAAAAAAACCTCACGCTTGCACATTTTTGAGTTTGTTTCTGAGTTCATTTTGTGTTCAGTTCCCTGGAGCTGCCGTATGTTCCAAGGGAGGACAAAATGCGCAAGTTAAACATCCCAAAGACGAGACCCGTGCAGAAGCAGAGATGTAAGCTCTCACCTGAACTGGGGTTCTGCTGCAGCTCGCTTCTGCACTACACCTGTGTTTGTTTTCCAGTAGACAGAAAGCAGGAGGAAGGACGCCCCTCTTTTTCACCCAAGCTGTCCACCAGCTCCTCTGTGCCGGAGCTCGGCCACAGCAGCAGCTCCGAAGGAGAGAAGGACTTCTCCTCTCCGGAGTGGGACTTCCCCGTTCCTGTTAACGGTATCCGTAAGTCCAAACCTGAAGCTGGATCCAGTTTCCAGCCGCATGCCGCCGCCGGCGCTGACCAGCTCCGCTCCTGCGCTTCTCTTGCAGAAGCAGGCAGCCTCCAGCAGATCTCCCTCCAGACCATAAATGCAGAGCCGTTCCTCAAGAAGCTTGTCCCGACTGGAACCTGCTCTCCTCCACCCACCTCCCCCAGCCTGCTGCCCCCCTGCACGTACAGCAGCGTGGTCAACACCAATAGGTATCAACACGCCCCCAAAGCGTTCCCAGTTGTCTTTTAACTCCGATTATGTTGTTTTAGCCAAAATAAAAACACGTGTCGTCGTCTAGGACGGAGTCTGCAGCCTTTAACACTTAAAGAGCCATTTGGGTCATTTCTCACTAACCACAACCCATAAGGAGCCACACATCCTTTAGAAAAATAAGACTTGGTATTTATTTATATTATTTATATTTTTATGAGAAATATAAATAAACTTATTTTTTTGCATAAATAAAACATACTTTAAAAGGAAATTGATTTTTTTCCCCCAAATATGAAACAGTTTATAATTTTTAACAAATTTCCTTTAAAAAAAAAAAGACTTCCTGTGTCACATAGGATCATTTCGATGGAGCAAATCTAGTGATAGGTAGTGTAAATACAGCAATGAAAAAAAATGTTTGTAAACATTTGTGAGGCAGAAAATCATAAAATCTAACTTTCAAAAATTAAAACGGAGCTAATTAACTTTATTTTTTGAACCAATTGAATTTTATTTTTGTCAAAATAGTTAGTTCTCGATTATTGAACCACTATTGCTACTGTGTTTTGGAGGTTCGCCTTTTTTTTTTTTTTTTGAACTTTACAGTTACTTTTCTTAAATATATTTTTCTTTAACCAAAGAGCCACATTGGAGGGATAGAAAAACCAGACGTGGCTCTGGAGCTGCAGGTTGCAGACCCCTAGCCTAGGACATAGTTTCTGCAGAGCGGCAGTAAAAATTCACCTTTAGTTTGTGGGTGGGATCATCGGCATGGAGCAACCCCGCCCCCTCATCCAGTCACACGTTTACACGCTCTCCCACTAGCTTACAGCCCCTCACACCTCCAAAAAATAAGGATAAATACTGGAGCTATCCATCCAGATACCGGAAAACAGGAGTGAGGAGTTTGTGACTTGCCATCGTAGCGTCTACATCTCAGCTACGGCTTTTTTTGTCTTCTCCTGATTTACAACAATCTGAATTTAAAAAAAAATCTCAAATGCAATTTTGAGCTTTATTTTCTTTATATGCATCCTCCATCATGAGAGAAATACTACAAGAACATGTTAAAAACACTAATAGTGGGTCTTCAAAGACCCCTCCAAAGAAAACCATGTTTCTTTAGTTTTTGACATCTACATGTGGCATGATCGAGAGCAAATGTTGTGGACAAGATTCTGCTCCACAAACAAACTACTTCACAAACTTAGTTCTGCAGCAATAGCTAATTCTTTTTGTAATACAAAGTTAACTGTACACATCCAAATTGGAGAGAAAGGTAAAGATGGTGGGGGTGTTTTCATAGAAAATAGCCTTTTATTTATTACTTATCACAAACCATCTGATCATAAAAAATGTATTTTTCTCCAGAAAACGGGATATAAATGGATAATGATATCAATGTCACGGTAAAATCACCATTTTTTTAAGTGGCAAACTGATTATTAATATTAATTTATAATTACCACATTCGGCTATATGTCATCAGTAAAAAGCTTTTATAAAAAGATAATTGACGACTCTCATTTGAGCATCAGAAGTTACAAAAATAAAACCATTCTGAGACGTTCATTTGAAGATGATTCAATCATGAAGATCTTCACTTCCTCATCCGAGCTGGCATCCGGCTCAAAACCATATTATATTATTATTTTATATATTATTTTTATTTATGCTAGTGAGACATAGCTATCATCATCAGAAAGGGGGTTAAAGGGCGGAGCTGCTAAGCTCCAACAACCACGCCCACGAAGAGATATTGGAAACAGAGGCTTCAGAAAAACATGAAATGTGGCTTTTTAAGAGATTTAGGTTGTGGAATTTTGGTTAAAAACTTTATCATCATAATTAAAACACAACATTTTTGTCATATGGTGACTTTAAAGCTTTAAACTGACATTTTATTAAACACACAAATATTTATGAGTTGAAAAAGTTTTAATTAAAAGAAAAATTGTGTTTTTTTTAAATATAAAAGTGATGCAGCATTACCATGCTGAACTCGGGTGTGATGTGCAAACACACGACTGGCCTGCTGCAGCACAGCCTCTCTGAAAGCCCCTCCTGTGTAATACAACTGATTTATCATCCTGTAAAGCAGGGAACCCAAACTTTTTCATACCGGTTTCCTTCTCTGACGGGTACGGGGTCGGTTTGTAGGCTAACAGAAAGAGTGTAACAATCTAGGTCTAAATGTAAACATTGATGGTTTTCCAGAAAGCCACACTTAGTAAAATTTTAAATAATTCATTTCTGTAATCTTCACAGAAAAATATAATACTAAAACATTAAAAAAAAATTAAACCAATAAATAGTCTATCCTCTCCAGTCATAGTTCAGACTGCAGAAGGGTGGAATAAAAAGTCCTGTTCTGTGTGGGTCTCGATCGGCCAGATTGAGGAGAAAACAAAATCATGCGTCTCTGATAGTGTTTGGGGGGCCGGGCCAAATGTGGAGGTGGGCCAGATCCGGCCCCCGGGCTGTAGTCTGGGAACCCCTGCTGTAAATGTCAGAAGTCTCCTCAGAATCATCATGTGTGGTTGCACAGTAAATCTGTTCTGCAGACAGATGGAGGGGAACCCACCTGCTGTGCACTCACAAACATCTATATAAAGTTTTTTTTAAACTCTTAAGTTAACAGCTCGTTGCTGGTTTTTCACCATTGTTCTCCACAATAGATTTAGTCAGAGCCCAAATACTTGGTTGGATTCTCCAGAACCTTTTAAGGCTTAACCAGATCCAGGATTTGACTTCTATCTTCTTTGCAGAGGAGCGTTGGATGATCGTTTAATGTTCACTCAATCAAATGGACATCATTTTTATCATTTTCTTTTAAACAAAAGTTTAGATTTCATTTTTTTTTACTCATATTTTGTATTTTTTTGCAGCGAGATGAACCAGAAAAAGGCTCCAGGAAATAAGCCGTGTTCAGTCACTCCTCTCGCGGGTAAAAACGGGAACCTGACCTTCGCTGCTGTAGCTGCAGGTTATGACAAAAGCCCAGGTGATTGTGTAACACTCAGGTGACTTCTGTGTGTCTTGTCTCGCCGTGTTCACCGTCCTGCTTTGTGTTCTTAGGCGGTTCTGGCTCGGCTAAAACGGACAACCCGGGAAAGACTCTGGCTCACATGACCTCGGTGGAGAGCGACAGCTCTGACAGGTGAGAATGGAAGCAGGTAAGTTTCCTGACAGAACAGTTCCCTCTTCATGTCCCTGTTTCTCCTCCCACAGCTCCGGATTGTGGAGTCCAATTGACACAACCAGTAGTCCAACCTACCAGACCGCCAACTCTTTCTCCGCTTTTGGGCCCAGCAACCCCTTCAATCTGTCGAGAGGTAACACCTTCACGCGTCCACACACCACGCTGCAGAATGCTGAGTGACCGGTTTAACAGAGACGCCCTGAGCTGATGTATGTGCACGTGTTGGTTTTAGTTTTCAGAGGAATGAATATCCCAAAGTCGTCTGAGCCTCAGCCCAGTTGGCCAGAGTTCCCCACTGTTCCTCCCCCCATCTGGGACATACCAAACAGTGACTCTCTGCACTCCTGGCCCAGCAGCTCCAGCTCCCCGACCCCCACGACTGGAGTAAGCTCCACCCCCACATATAGACCTCCTCTCAGATGCTGATCCTGTTCATGACGGCGTATCTGTGCTTTTTTTTTTTGTTTAGTCACTCCTGGGAAACACCCGTAATCCCTGGTCTGCACCCACGCCCTACAGCAGCTCCATCTGGTCAACCACCGCGGATTCAGCCTTACACCCGTTCCCAGCTACAACCAACTCAGCCGCCCTGCCCGATCTGGTGAGCAGCCCTGCCCCGTCATCGCCCGTCTCCACGGAGATGAGCCGCACCTACAATCCCTGGAACATTTGGCGTCCCACCCTGAGCCGCCGCAGCTCCGAGCCCTGGCCCAGCTCCTCTGACACCGGCAATTAAACACAAAACGATGCCCGGAGAAAGAATGTTTTTCAATCAGATTATGTGGGCGGACCGTCCTGTGTTAAGTTCTCTGCAGTTTTTTTATTCACAGAGGCAGAATTGTTTTACTGGTTTTAACAGGCGCCCCTCTCTTAAAAACGCTGATGGCATGTATTAGATGCATCCTAATCCCACAGTGGTTTGCTGCATTCCTTCCTACCGTTTGGAACATGGCTCTAATCCTTTCGAGTTAATGTTATTTTCAGCCATGAATCAGTTTGGTCCTTGCTAAAAGCTGGTTTAGGATTGCTGCACTCAGATTTCATTTTATTCTTTTTTTATTAAAAAAAAAATAAAACAAAAAGCAAATATCAAACGCTTCTGTGGGAATAAATTGGTCCAAGATCTAAGTTTGAGGTTTGAAATGTACACCTCTGTCACCTCTGTTTGTCATCAAATTTAAATAAATGATTTCAGCATCCAGCGTTCTGTTTTCATTCCTCATGATGCAACATGTCAGCAGAAGGAGTAGTTATCAATTAAACATGGTAGAATCGGGAATTTGTTACTCATTGAATTTGCTTTACTGGGGTGTGCCTCAACGTGGGCGGAGTTAAACGTTTAACTCCTAACTCCGCCCACGTTGAGGGACGCCCCGGTCTGCAGGCTGCAGCCAGGGGCTTCTCAACACAGACAGGTGTACAATTTAATTATGTGCTGCCCCCTGCTGGATGGAACCAAACTGCACCCTGCTTATTTTTTCTTTCATTAAACAGACCCGGAAGTACCAAAGGCTGCAGTTCTTTAAAGTAACATTAGGGGCAGTCGTGACCATTGACTCATACTAGAAAGTCTGTATTTACACAAACAAAAGTTAAAAAAGCTTTCACACATTCAGGGGTCATAACATTTTTTTAAATGTTTTACTGAGGTAATTCTTGCATCAATTAATTTATCCAAGGACGTGCTCAAGGAGAAAGGACTACATTTTGTCTATATTTTTAAATGGAATCCAACTTTTTTTTTTCTTTGATCCAGTTTTTCATATTCTGACTTATTCTTTATCTTGTAACTTATGTATGCTTCTTTTATTTTGTGAATTCCATATATTTCTTGCTCACTTTACTATACATTTTTCATGTACTTTTCTAATATTATTTTTTCATTTCTTTAGTTTTGAGTTTTCTTGATCTATTCACCAATGAAATAAGTTGATTTTATCAACTACAAAACTTACATTATGCTTTTTTGAAGGATGTTTAACATAACCTAAATTGTTGCAGGGTTTATTGTGGCTTCATCCAAACAGAGAAAAACGTTTAACTTTTTATTTATTTTCTGAATATTGTATGAAAAATACACCATGACGACATCAAGTAACATTGTTAGACGTGAGTATGTGTGAGCTCCAAACTCAAATGTTATTTAGTGACTGTTAAAAAATATAAAAATCTGTCCATCAGGAAAGTTTTCCTTTAAAAACAGTACTGTGTAATTCTAACAAGTATGACTGAGATAAAGTTGATACTTGAATTTAGGAAAAAATAATTAAAAAAGATAAATAGTTAAGGGGTACATAATGAAGTTAAAACAGATAAATAAAATTAACTTTAACAATATATTAAAAACAGTCTTCATATCAAAGCAAAGGTTCCCGGATGGTTTTGTCTTTTATCTTTTATTGCACTCACAAAGATAAACAAGTTAGCATCCTCTGACACTAACTTCAGCTCAGCCTCGGACTATACCAATTCTAGTGATAGTTTAATTGAGAGATTGTAATTGAGTTTTAAAAAAAGCAATCATAGTGAATGCAAGGCATAAATAGGTGGGGTGAATTAAAGTTGTTTATTTTTAAAGTAGTTTGTGCTTGAGATGAGTGTTAGACTGACAATATCCCAATTACCTGTGTGGGATTCACCCAGCCACCGGTGAATTTTGTCCCCCCTCCCCTCGTATTTTTGATTTGGTATGTTCCACAGCGTAACATACCGCAGTGAGGCAGTTTGAGCGTCGGCCAGCAGAGAGCGCTGTTGATAATTAAATTTGCCGCT
>NC_050520.1:16145034-16149500 GCF_002922805.2 Oryzias melastigma
AAGTGACACCCTGGACAACTGCCCACGTCGCTAATATCAAAAACCGCCACTGACTGTCCCAAAGAAAGAAATAAAATTGAAACTAAAACTGATTTTAAAAGGAAACAGTAACACACATAACCACAGATGATTTTAAATCGTGTTTATTTTTACAACAGTAATTGACTACTCTCCAGAAAGAGTTAAAAAAAAATCCACACAGATTTCCAACAATTAAAAATAAGAATAATAATAACACATAGATTTCCTTCATTTAGCGCATCAGCATTACTTAGCTAGAGCTACAAGAACTGTCAGGACACCATTTCCCATAATGCATTGTTTTGTAGTCAATCTCAGTGCGATCCACTGGACTCCACAGTGGTGTTTTTGGTCATACCCATAGACTATATATAACATTTTTTTTACAGTCTATGGTCATACCATGCACCCAGCTGATCTGACAGGAGAAACATAAACAAACAGTCTCCATGACTACGAAAGTTTCATTCCTGTATGTGTGTGGAGGTCAAACTACCTCAAATAAGAGTGATTATTTTTTTATATTTCACTAGAATGCACTAAACTCGTTTAGTTTAGTTAAAGCAAGAAGAAAATATTTTTCCCCATTAGTTTTCCTTTTGTCATTTCGTGAAATTTAATAAAGTTCTTTTAAAAAAAGAGAGGCACCGCTCTCCTGTTCCGTGATTGGTTAGAGAGGTTTCGGTTAAACCAGGTTGGATGAGAGTAATTGACCATTTTTTTCCCTCTGTAAATGTATTCCAATTTAATTAAAGCATTATTAAGCAAATGTAATATCTTCAAAAATGTTATTTTTATGTTAATTGTTTTCACAATTTTCCTAGCTGTATTTATATTCTCCGTTCGTGCTTCTCCCTTTCCACCAATAGTTGGTACAGTCTGGAGCTCGTGCGCACACAAGAAGAGGACGATGTAACAGGATTTTTTAAATGTATATATATTGCTTGTTTTAAATATATATATTTAGGGTGTTTTCTTCTTTTCTCCTATTTTCTTCTTGACATTTTTTTTAGCGGCCGAGCTTCGTAAAGACCCCCGGAAGGGTAGTGGGGACCGGGAGCGGGGCGTGTTTACACTTGCTAACCCCACAGCAGCAGCGCGGATGTAGCGGCGTTCACCCCAACATCTGCTTCACAGGTGAGGCGGTTCAAGTGCAGCGCTCACGGGAAAACACTTTTACTAAATATGAAGCTTCTAATCGACTTCAGATCATTAATACATGTGCCGTTTAATGCGAGTTAGAATAGTAAATCACGGGGTAAATAATTACAGTGAAATGAGTTAATAAATAGCGGTTTAGGTGTGCTCGGTCAGTGACTCCATCTTGGCTTAAGTTTCTAAGGAGCCCTATCTTCATCCTCAGGGAATCCACCCTCCGACTCGGGAGTCCTCCTCGGTTGCTATCGCTGAAGAGCCTCCCCGATGCCGAACACAGCAGAAGGTCAAGCGTCGAGTCTCACGCCGGAGCCCCCGGGGCTGCAGAGGCCCGCCGACAGAGAGCAGGAGTCCGCCCTCATCAGCTCCCTGGCTCGCGACGCTGCAAAGATGAGGCGGGCCTCGAGCGCCGAGCTCCACCTCCAGTGGACCTGCCCGGTCACACACTCCCGGGAGAAGTTCTACACCGTCTGCTCCGACTATGCTCTCCTCAACCAGGCGGCCTCCGTGTACTCCCCTCCCTCCAGAAAAGGGGTGAAGGAGGAGGACGGTGGTGGCCCCCCGCTGGCGAAGCCCACTCCCTGCGTGGACCTGAGCTCCGGGGGGAGCGCAGGAGCCAGAGTGGGACTGGTCGGGGACTGTGACATGGAGGAGGTGTCCTCTGCAAAGCCCATCTTTGCCTGGGAGATCGATACAGCGGACTTCAACTCTGCATACACCCGGAAACTCCGAGCCAGTAAGTAAGCCTGCATGCTGTCCCCCCACATTCACGGGGCTCCACTGACCCCCTCTCTGTTCCAGGCAACGGCAAGAAATGCAGCACCAAGAAGATGAGGTCATCTGAGAAACCCAGCAGGAACCTGCAGGACGTCCCTCCTCACGCTTCTCTGGAGGAGATCAAACAGAGGAAGGTTCTGGACCTCAGGAGATGGTAAACTCACAATCAGTCAATATATATAAATGACTGCTACAGAAAGGTGTTTGCATTTTGTTGTTGTTTGTGTCATTTGTTCTCATTCTGCTAGAGGCTTATTAAAAAAAAAAACAACTCAGCTTTCTGCAGAAAACCAAGCAAAAGTTTCTGAACGTAGAAGAAATAGTAAACCTGTCAAATTCACCTCCCTACAGCTAACAAAATACAAAACATTTTCTTTAAAGATCTACTTTTTTGGTGGCATTTTTTCCACGATTGAAGACATATATAAAGGAAATTAGGCTTGAAATAGCATTTTTGAGGATTTTTTTTTAATTAAACGGTTGTAAATCAGGAGCAGATAAACAAACACAGTTTGAAAAAGCTTGTAGATGTGAAGTAGAAGCTCCACTCTGATTCATCCACTTGCATACGATTAGAAAACATCTTCATTTTAATCGTCTGAGATGGCGTCTGCCCCAAAACTCATGCTACGTTGGGATTGTAAGGGGTTTTAAGCTAGCAGGAGAAAGTGTACTGTAAACAGATGGATGACGGGAAGTAGGGGCAGGCTTACTCTGTGCCAACAATTCCGCCCACAACTCAGAGACACATTTCTAATGAACTCCTGCCGCTCTGCAGAAACTATGTCCTAAAACACAACACAATTTTTATTATTTTGCCAAAAACAGCATAAGTATAATTAAAATACCACTGGGGACGTATCAAAAGATGATTGGAGTGGGTCTGTACGTTTGAGCAAATGAAAGCACCTTTTCTCTTCCCTGACTCCCATATTTCTATGCATACTTATATTGACTTACATCTTCTGAAATGTAAATGGTAGCTTCTTTTTTCTTCTAAAGACCTGTTATTATAACTGTTCTGTTTCGGTTTAATTTAGTGCTGCATAGCAGTTTAATCAGAGAAGCTGTGATTGAATTGACTCCTCTTTCTTGTAGGTATTGCATCAGCCGGCCTCAGTACAAAACCTCCTGTGGGATCTCCTCGCTGGTCTCCTGCTGGAACTTCTTGTACAGCACTCTGGGTGCAGGGAGGTGAGAGCGCCGATCATTCTGTCAACACCTGATGCAATACTAGATCAATGGATTTTACCTCACGAGAGAATGATGTTCAGGTGCTCCGATATATGGATGTATAACTTTATTTCAGTTTGGTAAAGGAGAGACTTGTGCTTAGGGTCAAAATGTACATATTAAATGTTAAATAAAGTTTTTTATCATTTAATCATGTGGAAGGACTAGTAAAACTACAAGCTTTGACAGTACTTCCTGTTTAGAACCTGAAAGGGGAGGGGTTAATCAGTCTAATGTTATATGGTCTATTGTCCACATCGCCCGCAGGAACATGAGTTCAAGTGGCTCTTCCAATGAAGTCATGCAAATGTGTGTTTTCATCTTCCACGTTCAAAACTCTCATGTTCACGCGTAGCTTCACACATTTTTATGACTGTTTCCAGTCTATAGTTCTCCTGTGAAGACGCTCCGTCACTAATCTCTCTGCATGTTTGCATCGCTAGCCTTCCACCCATCTCTCAGGAAGAAGCTCTGCATATTTTGGGGTTTCAGCCGCCCTTTGAAGAAATCAAGTTCGGTCCCTTCACTGGAAACGCCACGCTGATGCGGTACGCACACTCCTGCTTCTGTTTAGAATATCTATACCACATGTGTCAAGGTCCGGGGGCCGGATTCGGCCCTCCAAGTAGTTCTATCCGGCCCTCCAGATCATTTTGTTTTATTTTTTATTAATGGCCCGATGTTATCTTACGCTTATTTCTAATTTGTATAGTTATGACAAACAATATTTTATGGAGGGTAAAATATTGAAAGTTATTTAAGGTTTATGTTGATTATTTCTGGAATAATATTCCTGCCTTTTTTATTATTCATAATTATGTTAAAAACTTATGGTTTTAAAGCTTTAAAAGTGGGGATTCTTCTAGCTTTTTGGACTATTTTGACATTTACTAAGATTTTTTTAAGCTATTTTGAAGTTAAACTAATATATCAGCTACACGCTGTTTTGGCTCACCTGTTTTTGGGCTTATTTGGCATTTAACTAATATTTTAGCTGGCCATCAGCTTCAGTGTTTTTAGCTATCAACTTCAGCATTTTCAGCTATCAGTTTCAGCGTTTTCAGCTATCAGTTTCAGTGTTTTTAGCTGTCAACTTCAGCATTTTCAGCTATCAGTTTCAACGTTTTTTGCTATCAACTTCAGCGTTTTAGCTATCAACTTAAGGGTTTTCAGCTTTCAAAATCATCATTTTTAGCTATCAATTTCTAGCATCTTCAGCGGCCAAATTTAGCTCACAGCATTCACACTGGCATTATGGCATGTAATGCTATATATCTAGT
>NC_050520.1:16149753-16164763 GCF_002922805.2 Oryzias melastigma
CTATCAACTTAAGGGTTTTCAGCTTTCAAAATCAGCATTTTTATCTATCAATTTCAGCATTTTCAGTGGCCAAATTCAGCTTACAACATTCACACTAGCATTATCGCAGGTGATCCTATATATCTAGTTTATAATTATGTTAAAAGTTGTGGTTTTAAAGTTTTTAAAATGTAGTTTTAGAGTGTTCAATAAATGTTTATCCTGTTCGGCCCTCGACCTAAAGTAAGTTTTGGATTTTGACCCCTTGTGCGATAGAGCTTGACACCCCTGATCTATACCAAGAGAGCTCCTGGAATCAGTGCAGTTTCCGTCTTGCAGGTGGTTCAGGCAAATCAACGACAACTTCCGGGTGCGAGGCTGCTCCTACATTCTCTACAAACCACACGGAAAACACAAGACGGCAGGAGAAACGGGTACGTTCAGCCGGTCGCATGTGGGTTTAGAAGCAGCAGAGGTGACCGCTGTTCCTGCTCTTCAGCCGAGGGCGCTCTGATGAAACTGACTCAGGGGCTGAAGGACGAGTCCATGGCTTACATCTACCACTGTCAGAACCACTACTTCTGCCCGGTGGGGTTTGACGCCACGCCGCTCAAAGCAGCCAAGGCCTACAGGTGGGTGGAGGCTCCACTGCTGGAGTTTAGCTGTTCACTTTGTGTCCGTCATGGATTGATCGGCAGACGGTACATTTTTATGTCCTTTTTTCCACGAAGGGGCCCTTCACCCACTAATGAAATGGAGTATTGGATCTTAATCGGAGAGCCCAGCAGAAAACATCCAGCCATTCACTGTAAAAAGTAGGTGGCCTTTCACTTTCACCTCGGTTGAGCCGTTTCTAACTGGATTTCTCCTGCCAGGTGGATGGATATAGTGACCGACCTCAACACACAGAACCCAGAATACCTGGACATTCGCCACACGGAGAGGGGGATCCAGCGGCGCAAAACGAAAAAGGTTCTCCTGCTTGTGATTTCAAACGCCGCTCCATCTGTGTCTGCAAAGACGGAGCTTCAGTTAAAGCTGTCGCTGTCGGTCGTAGGTGGGCGGGAACCTTCACTGCATCATGGCCTTCCAGAGGGTGAACTGGCAGAAGCTGGGCCCGTGGGCGCTGAACCTGGAAAACCTGCGGCACGACTTCGGGACAGAGCGGGGCCACAGAGGCACCCCGGAGGACACGGAGGCCTCCTCCAAGCGGCTGGCCCAGCTGGGCCGCTCCCACAGCATGGGGAGCCAGAGAGACGGCAGCTGGAGGCGCCTGTCCCACACCGCAGAGTTCAGGCAGAGGAGCTCCCCGGACAGCGACCTGGAGGAGGACGCCGCCGACTGAAAACACGGACGCAACCACACCGCTGAATGCAGGTTGGAGCTTCACCGGACGCGTTTCGGTGAAGGCCAGTGCTTACAAACACCAAGGAAACACTCAAACAAACACGCTACTAGCAAGTCCCTTCAGTTCTATGAAGCATGGGTGAAAGAAAAGTCTATGGCGGACTCAGAACTGGGAGTTTGGGTGTCAGAGGGGTGTCATCCCCAAACTCCCACGGGGTTTTGTTCCGAGAAGAATCCTCCCGCCTCCTCATCCTCACATGCCATGTTGCTCGGTGGTGCTCTCCATGTGTGGTAGGAGGAAGGATTTACTTTGATATGACAGATGACCGACGTTTTAATGACTAGTTAGAGAACTGAAATATTAAATACTTTAATGATTTAAATATTTAAAACCAAATAAAATGAATTAAGGTGAGTTTAAAACTGCTGGAGTTTTCTGGATTCCTGCAGTTATTAGGACTGAAGCTTCAGACTGGATAAGCATTATTTTTGTCAAATACTGCCCACAATTCTTGCTAAATCACTGGGTTTATCAACAAAAAAATAATTTTAGATGTCAGGATAAAGCAAAAACCTTCTTACCAGCTTCTATAAAGCCTGAACTTGACAACAGAATAGATAATTATTGGTCTGATGTGAAAGTGTTTGTGGTTTTACTGTGATTTTAGTTTGAAATATGAAAGGATCTTTAATGTGACTCATTTTAAGTTCATCTCCAGAACACAGATTCACAGAGATCATCTCTGTGTGAGATGACTCACTCGTCACATCAGAGTGGAGCAACACAGAACCTCCATCACAAGATCAAACATCCTCTGGTCCCTTACAATAAAAATGAATTTTAGGACAGCAGATTTTATTTTCAAAGCCATTTGCTCATTGGCTCAAAGATTTCAAATCTCTCTTTGTGTTGTTTGTCTTGTAATATTTTCTCTGAATCATCAGAAAGCCTCCACATGGATGTCCATCAGCACCTAAACTCTCCCTCAGTTTACTGGATGGAGTTTATCATAAACAGTTTCTGAAAATAAAAATGTAAATGTGTGAAGCACAAGATCCAAAACTCTTCATAGAACCTGCATCTTCTTACTTTTTATTTATTTATTTATTTATGGTTAAATAACACAACGGGTTTTGTGTGAAACGTGTCTCCTTTTAGCTGTTTTTTTGTTGTGAGCTGCAGTTCCATCGTTCACCAGCAGAGGGAGGCGCAGAGCCTCCTCTGCCTTCAGCTGGAGGTTGTTGTACAGGTCAGTCAGTGGACGTGTGCTTCATGCTGCCGCTCCGTGGAAACGCTGTGTTGTGAAAGCCGACGTGTTGAGTTTGTGAACCCCTCAGTGACTCTTGTGTATGTTCAACTTTGAAAATGTGAAGCAGAGAAACAGGATAATAAAGTGTATTTCCATGTTTTTGTATTTTTCTGCTCCTCGCAGCACTTTAGTTCACACCTCCTCCTGTCTTTGATCAAACACAGGTGATTGTGTACTCAAGAGTTTGTTGTATTTGTTTATTTTGCAATAAAACACGAGTTTTTAAATGACTCTTGGGGCTCAGGTCTGCTCCTTAGACTGTCAGAAAATCGTAGATTGCTCTGTTTATGTTTACAGAAAAGCTTGTGAAGCAGTTCAGTGACATCACATCAACCATCTTCTTCATAGTGTGCTGTGAGCAAACAAGCGGTCCAGACAATTAAGATGTAGAACTTTGTTCTATAACCATCAGATGGAACAACGGTTACTTCACACTGCAAGAACTGAATCTTAGTAGTGTAAAAAGACCCTCGTTTCAAGAAAAATGTCTTGTTTTCTGTCTTGCAAGAATAATAATTTCATCAGGAAAGTTTTTCTTTATCCAAATAATCTTAATTTGTTTTTTAATAGGTCTTAGAATTGCTTTCTTGAAATAAGAATTATTGATAAGACAAATTTTCTTACCCCTTTGGCAGATTTATTTGCTTATTTAAAGAAAAATCTCTCAAATTTGAAGAATGTTGGATTTATTTCTAGAGGGCTTGTTTTTGCAGTGCATGTCCACTCCTTCAGAGACTAACTTTGGTATTTATTTTACTGTGCTATAAATGTACAATTTTACAAACTTATGAATATGGCTTTTATTAGACAGACCATTAATTTAAAAAATCCGTTTTGAGCCAAATCATATAAAAGCTGATTATAGAAAACTGATGCCACTAGATGGCAGTAGCATCAATGTTGTGTGTTAGATACAAGAAAAGGCATGTTTGCACATTTAACACTTACACTGTCTCATGGATGTATGATAAAATTGTCTCCAAGTGCACAGAGAGGGCAGAGGCTGTTCATGGACCTGGTTCTGCTCCAGAGTCCAGGTTCAGTCCAAACAGTTTGTGTCCCTTTTTTTCATGTATTCTCCTGAAACTGTAGAAAATTTGTTGGTCTTAATTGAGAGAAAAACATTTTTCCTAATTTACTTTTTAGAGAAAACTTTTTTCGATACCACGTGGTCGCAGTTTGAAGGTTTTTAATAGGCTTTGGCATCAATGTAAAGATTTAATTTATTACAACAATTTATTGCAACAATTTCACAGATAAAACATAAAAAATAAATCTTCCTTAAATCAGAATTTTTAAATAATATTAACCTTTTATTTAATCATCAATATTAAAAACATTTAACTAGCAAGAACAACAAATAAGGCACTGCTTGGATTTAACCTCACAACCTCCTGTTGTAAAAAGGTTCTGCTGCTCATCTGTTCAGCTGACTGTGTTTTTTTTAACAGAAACAGACATTGTTAAAATACAATTGTCAGTGCAAATATTTGATAACCTCGATACTTCAGAATGAAAACTGATGCTAGTTTTATTTGTAATAGAAACACTGAAATGCCGCTTTTAGTTTTGGAAACACAAATGAAACTTCAAAAAAGGCAGAATATCAAAAAACAGCTTCTGTACTGCAAACAGATCCTGACAGTCTGAGCAGTCAAGATCTTCAAACATGGAGGTGCTTTACCTTCTTTAATAAACTCACTCCTACACTCGATGTGTAAATAAACATGTTTTTACATTTAATTTACTTCAGATTTAGGGATGTAAAGCTCTGATAAGATGTTGGTTTTGTACATAAAGAAGAGGATTAGGGTCATAAAGAAAGGCCAAAGGGAAATTCTGACTTTATTTTTAGAATTCTGACTGAGTTTACATTCAGAATTCTGAGATTAGTCAGAATTTCTTATTGCTCCTAATTTTTTCTCCATGACCATAATCCTCTTTCATAATTTTGTGATTTGACCTTTTCATGTTTTCTTTTCCCAACTGTCTCATTTGTTGTCAAAGTCTTTTGTAACATCTTCTTCTGCCTTTTCCGATCCTGTCTAGGTCCAGAGAGCAGCTGTCACTGAAGTTCTACTTAAGGCTGTCCTGTGGTCGTTCCTTTTAAGACTTTCCTTAACTCTGCGATTTCAGCAGGACTGATGCAGCAGCATCCACCTGGCAGACAAAACACAGTTCAGGGAAAACACTGTAAAACAAGCAGCGAGTGACAGTAAGAGATCGTCGTACCTATCAGAGCAGCACCCTGCTGCACCCATCTGCGGCTCAGCTCAGGAATCCATATGGAGGACTGCCCTCGAGCTTGCCACCTTTTAAACAACAAAAAAGGACAAAAACAGGCATTTATTCAAGCATTGGAGGGAAATTTGATGATAATATCGGAAGGAATTCTGCAAATTATACCATATTTGGGTGTTTAGTCACCGATAGAACAACAACTCTACTGTTTTAGATTTTATGGATTGCATCTGGAAAGGTCAAGTTATATTGTTTCACAATAAAACTTGTTTGCAACAAAATTAAGAGATTTTCCATTTGTTGTTCAAATTATTGTTAGCAACAAATTACTGCTCAGGGTTGCTGGAGCCTATCCACTACTGTTGGACATCCTTGACAGGTCACCAGTCCATCACACACATTCAAATTCACACCAAAGGGACAATTTTGAGCTACCATTTAATCTATGAAGTCTAGTTTTGGGATTGTAAGGAAGCCCGAATGCCTGGAGAAAACCCACACATGCACGAGGAGAACTCCACTAACCCGGCTGGGATTTGAAGCAGGACCTTCTCACTGCGAGGTGCAATGTAAACCACTACCCCACTGTACAGCTGGATGCAGATGAATGGTTCCTATTGTCTGCAAACGTTAAACTCTGGCTAAAAACAGAAATGTTTTTTTTAAACGACTCAAGAAATAATTTCCCACTCAAACCTTCAAAGTTCCCCAGAAATGATTCCCTATCTGAATGTTCTTCTATACAAAGTTCTTTGTAGTACTCAGTGGACAAAAGTCTCCTTGTCTGCTTTTCCTCACTGCAGTCAATCAGTGCTTCAGTGTTCTGACTCACCCCTGCTCGGAGTCGTACTCCCAGCCACTGTTGGGGTACACCACCCAGCTCATGTCTGGGCTCAGCTGAGAGCTGGCAGAGTCCAGGAGCGGCTCCACCACCGTTGGGGAGCAGCAGTTGACTCCCACGGCGAGCAGCTGTGCCGACCTGCTGGCGACCTGCACAGCCTCCGCGAAGGGGGAGCCATCTGAAATGTGCTTTTCGTCCTGGAAATGGTTTAAAAAACACAGAGAAGCCAAACTGTGACCAAAGCTAAACTCCAGACAGAAGCTTTCTTTTTCAGCGGTTACCTTACAGGAGAAGGACAGCCAGGCGCTGGAGTCTGGGAACTCTGTGAGCAGCTCCACCACAGCTTTAGCCTCTTTGATACTCGGGATTGTCTCAAAGGCCAGGAGGTCAGCTCCAGCTGCTAATAAGCCCTCAACCTGCGGCCGATGCCAGTCTTTTAGCTCCTATGATCCATAAGAGAAAGCAGCTGTCACCAAACGTTAACCAACACATATAGAACATTACGAGGTATAAAACCCTCACGTCAACAGTCATCTTCTCTGCAAAAGTCCCGGTGTACTCCGACGTATCATGCAGATAAGCTCCATATGATCCAATAGAGCCCGCCACCAAGGGGCCTGTATTCCCTTTAAGAAAAGGAGCGGATGAAGATGATCATCAAAATCCACACGGAAAGAATCAGCTCAGCTCTAATTTAAAAATATATTTATCAGGTCATGTTTTTGTTTGTTACCAGAGCCAGATTTCTTCACCGCCTCTCTGGCAAGATGAACCCCAGACATCAGCAGCTCCCTGGCCCGTTCGGCGCTCATGCCCAGGTGGGTTACAAAACCCTGGACGCTCGCCTGGTACGTGGCCGTGGTGATAACGTCTGCCCCACTCAGGAGGAACCTAAGAGTATCTCATGTTTTATCATCAAATTCGTCCACGTATTTGGTGAAACTCAAGAGGAAAAACAAGCAAATCTTGACCAAACAGACCTAAACGGTGTAAACCTGAGCATGAACTCACCTGTGATGAGCATCTTTTATGGCCTGGGGATTCGTGTCCAAAAGTCTGGCACTCCACAGAGGATCTCCCTTAGTACACACATATACACAAAATAATTAAATTAAATACTTTAGAGTACATTTAAATATGTAAGCAAGTAACAATAAACCACTGACTAACATATTTAACATGATAAGAAATTTAGTTCACTGTGAAATTGCTTTATTTCAGGTATCTTTAAGTTCATTTTACTAGCATTAGTTGTGTATTTACTTAATTAGTAACGCTTAATAAATGATACTTCTGTACGTTGAGGCAGAAAAGCAGAAACCAAACGTACACGACACAATGGCGCCATCTGCTGGTTTTACTGAGTTTGTTACAAATTTAGTCTGCACAAGTGGAGGATAGTCTGTATGTGAGCTTTAATGCACTTGATACTCGAAAACATTCGAACGAACCATTGTAATTATATCACACTTTGTTACTTTTACCTGTATTTGTGCCCCGTGTTCTTCCAACTCGGTTGCTAAACCCCCATCGAGGATCAAAGGTCTGTTTCGGTTAATGAAGAGTCTCAACCGAGCGGCTGAACCCATGGAGGAAGTCTGGATTTACAAAAACTGCAGTTCAAAACAAATGTGGGGTTCTAAACTAATCGGAACGCTGGAATAGTTTAGCTAACATGAACTACATCCGTCAATGTTGTTGTTCCGGGTGCAAAAGTCACAGTTGCGTTGAAGTACATCCGTACTTTTGATTATCTCGGGGTTTTAACACGAAGCATTGACTACATGTTATCAGACGCAGACATTTTACGAAATAAAAAAAATATTATTAGCGAGTTTAAAAAATATAAATTAAATAAATGTCATTCAATGTAGTGAGCTATAACGTTTCTATATTCAGGATTGCTAACGGTGCTCAACTACAATTTATAAATTCCGGGTTTTTGTGAACGCATCTTGGCTGGTTGCTATAGATACGAATCCGAGCCCGGGACAATTGACGTACCGTAAACAGTGCTAAAACATTTACTAATGCTTTAAAATGGTAAGTGTTTATCACCCCCTCTTCTTTAAAAATGCCTGAAAATGCTTTAATAATATAAACATTATATAATATTTCTGTTTATAATAGGTATTTGTTTGCTAAAGTCAGTTTAGCTACTTTAAGTTAGCATTTCTTGATAGTAGCAAGCTGCTACTCTTCTTTTGAACGAAGTGTCTTGTATTATTTTCACCTTTAAATATAAATGTTTAATAACGCTGAACATTTTTAATTGAACATAAATGTTAGTATAACGCGTTTGAGAGCGAATAGCGGGTTTAGCAGACGACGGACGAATGTCTTGTGGTTTTAATTTCAAATTAAAAGCTGTTTTTATGGAAATGTTTTCTGATTGGACAGTTTAAAGTCACCTGATGCATTGATATATGCTGGGTAATTTAATTAATATACTGTACGAATTTTGACTTTGTTTGGGGTATGTCTTGGTGATCCAAATACTGCACAATCTAACCAATACTCATATGTTTACCACAAAAACGCTCCTTTTCCTGTACTTTATCCTCCAAAGACTATCATTTGGGGTCCATACTGTAGAATACCAAAGGCTAAATTGTATCTCACATGGTTGAAAGTGCATCAGAGGTTTTACTTCATCCATACCACTATATTTTGTTTTATTCTTTATCTTCTTGGCTCTTCAGGAGGATCGATATGCTTTTCTAGCGGAGTGGTTTGACCCCACTGCAGCTCTCATGCGGCGCTACCAGCTGTTCTTTTACCCCAAAGATGGCTCAATGGAAATGGTAAAAAAAAGTCATCTTATTTTTCATTACAGATTAATTTTCTGTAGATGTCAGTTTTGACCCAAACATGTGTTTCTGTGTGTGTAATATATATGTTCTGCCCCCTCCTCAAATGTGAATTTCATTGAAAAATCTACTTGTGTGTGTTTTTTTTTTTTTACTTTGCAGTTCGATGTGAAAAACCAGCGAGTGTTTTTAAAAAGGATCAAGTATGATGACATCCATCCGCAGGACCTGTTTGTTGGGAACCGAGTGAATGTTTTCTCCCGGCAGCTTAATCTGATAGATTATGGAGATCAGTACACGAGAAACAAGCTGGGCAGCAAAAAAGAAAGGTACGATTAGTTAAGCTGCACATAAGTCTCTTTTATCCCGTCCAGTTACTGCACATACCATTCAGATTTATGCTCTGTAATGTGCCAGGTCTTGAAAAGAATGACTGTAAGGGAAACTTTTTCAAACATTATGCATCTCATAAAAAATGTAAAGGAGTCAGTGTACATTAGAGAGCATTAGCGCTTACGTAAACATTGACTAGTTAAGCAGCAGACGTCAGATTTGTATCGAAAACATGTTTACCATCTTCTTGTTTTGTAATATGTATATATTTATTGAATGATTGATATACTTTTTTTCAAACACAAAATAAAGTAGCTAAATAAACAGAAAGGGATAAAGTGCTTGAAAAAGAAGTGAAAAACTTTTTTCTTTATTTTTATCTTATGCATCATTTTTTTATACATTTAACATATTATTCACATAAACACAAAAGAATTAAAGAAAACAATAAGCATACATTGCGTGACATCATGTTATTACGTTTTGATTGATGATTTAATGCACCTTGAAGGTGTGTTCATGTCACGTTAAAGACTCACTCTGATGAAAATGTTCTTTTTGTTGTTTTTAAGCTTTTAATATGACATTTTCTCATAATAGTTGACATATATGAGGAAAATTACTGACAAATTAGCTTTTCTAAGTATTTATGTATTCAAATTGTGAATCAGGAGCATATGAAAAAATACTGTTTAAAAAAAAAATCATATTTTTGACATAGAAAATACGCTGCATGGGCCACAAGCTCTCTGCTCCAAGCTTTCTCTAATGAGGTAGGGAAGAAGTGGGGTTGCTTGCACCAGCTGTCCCACGACAACTCTGGGGTGATTTCCTGAACTCCTGCCGCTCTCATCATCACAGGTTTTTTTTTATTTAGGCTAAAAATAGCATAATCATAATTAAAATACCACTGAGAACACTTTGAAAATAAATGAAAAGATGATCGAAATGGGTCTTTAAGATTGTCAAAACGTGCAGTCTATCAAAATGTTGAGAAAAATTGAATTAGCAGGATGCTCACAAGCTTCCCCATAAAATTAAGCATTTTTTCTTACCAGTAAGCATTCCAAATTATTATGCAAATTGTTTTCAAGTGTCAAAAAGATAATATTCTTTGTTTTTCTATTAAACTCATGGATGATATTGTGTCTTGATGCTCTTTGTATCACTGAACTCAACCTCAGACTCCTGTGATCATTAGTTTACCAGGAGATGAACTCCATTAAAGGAAAAACTATTAAAGGAGGACTTTACACATTATTAAGAAAACCCACATTTTCAAGCAATATGGGAAAGAAAAATGATCTCTCTGGTGAAAAGCTGGAGATAGTTAAATACCTTGGAGAAGGTCTTAAAACCTTGGATATTTCGTGAAGACTTAAGTGTGATCATCTTACTATTAAGAAATGTATGGTTGATTCAGGCACACATGGGTTGGTGCAGATAAAAGCAGAACGAGGAAGGCTTCTGTCAGACAAATACATCAGAAGAGAGCAGCTGCTAAAATACCAGAACATATTTGAAGCTGCTGGTGTCTCTGGAGTCCCACCAACATCAAGGTGTAGGATCCTCCAGAGGCCTGCAGGTAAACATTAAATAAGCAGGAACGGCTGCAGTGGACCCAGACAGACATGAAGCCTCATTTTCAAACACTTTTGTTCATTGATGAGTTCTGTGCAACTCTGGATGGTCCAAACGGGTGGAGTAGTGGGTGATTGGTGGATGGCCACCGTGTCCCAACAAGGCTGTGATACTCTCCAAAAACTCACAAGTTCAATGGAAGCAAGAATTGTGAAGTTGGTACAAAATAAGGGTTCAAATGTAACTATTAAGGTGTTTTGAATGGAATACACTCTAATGCAGCAAATTGAACTAATGACCAATTTAAGTTCACTAGAGTCTCTAAATGTTGTGTAACTCTGCTGTAGAACAGTGCATTCGAAGGGTTTTATTTTTGATAAAAATGCTGTAATCTATTGGAGGTTTAATATAAACTCTAATGTTTAGTGACTGAGTATATCAGATGTTTCTCTTCTTTCACCTCATTTTGTTTGTGAATTCTTGAACAATTCTGCGGTGTTTCCTCTAAAGCTTTCACGCCCTGTTTTCTGTCTCCACGTGTGCAGAACTCTCGCTCTGATAAAGCCAGATGTTGTGACTAAGATCGGGGATGTGATCGAGTCGATATACTCCTCCAACCTGATAGTGACCAAAGCTAAGATGACGAGACTTTCATGGTGAGATCACGGTGACCCTGCAGACCTGCTGGAGTAACAAGTCACTTACTGGCAGAGAGATTGTTTTTTTCACCCTAAGAGGCTTGTATAACGGTACAGGTCAATGTGTTATTGTTATGCTCTACTGCTTTAAACACTAGACAACACTAATGCAGACTTTGTCAGCGTTTGTGTGAATTTAAGAGACATGATTGAAACGAATGAAAATGAATCCCTTTCACAACAATCCTTTTCAAAATAATGTGACTTAATTAATAAATTTCTTTGTGAGTAAACTCTGATAAAATTTTTTTTTAATGTAGGTCTTTGAAAAAAATGAAAATTGAATTTATCGAGATGGAAACTGCAACAACAGAATATATACATATACATATATATATTGATAAATGACTAAAGTTTCATGTGGTGTCATTTTATCTTGTAAAGGAAATGAACAACTTTATAAGGTTCTTGACTCCACTAAAGCAAAAAAAAACAAAGAGTTGACACTCAAAGCTGTTGTAAGTTGGATATTTTAGTTTTAGGCGAGTTCTTACAGTTTATGATAAAGTTTTCTTTATTAGCTGAAGATCTTTTGGTCTCCTGTTAACGTTCTTTTGGTTCCCTGCAGGAGCCAGGCTGCAGACTTCTACATGGAACATCAGTCCAAACCTTTCTTCAAGTGAGTATAAATGAAGCTGAGCAGCTTTTGCAGCCTCTCTTCCATCATTAACAGAACTTTTGAAAAAGATTCTTATCATATACGATTCTGTGCTTTGCTCTCCATTTTTTAGTAACCTGGTGCAGTTTATGTCCTCGGGCTCTGTGGTTGCTATGGAGATAATGGGTGATGAGGCCACGTCTGTCTGGAGGAAGCTCCTGGGACCCACAGACTCTGCAGCAGCACGGAAAGAGGCCCCACAGAGCATCCGCGCTCACTTTGGGACAGACGGCCTTAAAAATGTCGGGCACGGCTCAGACTCACTGGACGCAGCAGCGAGAGTGAGGAGTGTCTGCTAAACCTTTTAGTTTTTTCACTCCCACATCTGCTCTGTTTCCATTCTTCCTCTCTTTTTATGTTTATCAGGAGCTAGAATTCTTTTTTCCTTCTACGATTGGCCATGGACCCTCCAACACCGCCACCTTTACAGACTGCACGTGCTGCATAATCAAACCTCACGCCGTGCTCGAAGGTAAGACGCAGAAGTTTGAGGACGGGATTCCACTGGTGGGTTCTAACTTTTATTCCTAGACCCCTAAAATTTATCTTTCCAAGCACTCAATATGTTGTAGAAACAGTGAAACAAATAAAAAGCACAATATAAATAAAAGAATGACTATTTTACAAACACCAGACTTAACCAGTCACCTCTGAATAGTTGTGGCTGCTGTTTCTGAAGCCAACAGATGGAGAAACAAAGGAATTCCTAACCCGATCCAGTTCACCCAGCTGAACTCTGATGGACGGGTCAGATTCTCCAGTGCAGAGTATGGGATGGATCACAGGATTCTTTCTTGCATGTGTGTCTTTGTGTTCAAGAATCAAGACAGACGAGAGCGGGCTGGTCAATGGCCTTACTCATTCGGAATTTGGCCTTGGGTTTTTCCAAATCCCTGCCTTGATCCCGGCTCTTGGAGCATGCCGGCAGAGCTGTGACCTGTGAAATGTGAAATCCTCGGGGCAGAGCTGGAGTCAGCACACAGAAAGCTCCTGTCTGAGGGCAAACCTGGTTATTGATCCACCCCGGAGCAAACAGTCTCTAAAATGCACGTGGAGATGTTTATTATTAGGAAAAATCCATCTGAGTGTTTGCTCTCGCTGTCTTATCACCACTAGCTGCCTTGCAGTGGTAATTGCAGTTTATCTGGTAGATTCCATAAGTCTTGGTCTTGAATTTGTTCACATTGTGAATGAATACACCCTTTTTTAATTCTATTTTCACCTTTTTCTTTATTATTTTTCTGAAAACTTTCTATTTCTACTCTTTCAATATGCTGGTTTGCTTACATAGTTTTAAGACCTCATAAACAACAAAAATATGCATTTAATCCTGATTTTTTTCCCTTAATAGTGTCAATAGTAAGCACTATACAGTCAAGGCCAGAAATTTTGAGAATGACACAAATATTACATTTCCACAAGATCTTTTCCTTCAGGATTTTTAGGTGTTTGCCAGACATTTCTATGGTATAATGACATACAATTAGAAGCATTTCACAAGTACCAAAAGCTTTTATTGAGAATTATGTTAGCCGGCTTTGTGGCTGGGCTGAAACGCAGTGGAAATGTGGTTTCAGTGATAAAGTTCATTTTCAAGGCAAATAGGGATTATGCCAATAATTGCAGTTGAGTGGATCACTCCTCATAACATTCTGGAGTATATATACATTTCCATGAAACTGCAGACTTTGGAAAAATTAATAGTTGTGCCATTCTCAAAACTTCTGGCCATGACTATACAGAGATTTTTTTATGCTAAGTTAGAGTTTAGCTTCTATTTTAGCCACATGCTAACATTTTTTAATTTCGATTACTGAGGAATTTTAGGCTATTTTGGAGTTTAGCTAGTATTTAAGCAACAAGCTAGCTTTTTATGGCTAATTTAGCATCTACTATTTTGGGCTAATTTGGAGTTCAGCTCACACTAAATATTACGCAACACACTAAATATTTTACTAAACTGGCATGTATTAGAAATTTTAAGCAATTTTACTACAAATGTGTCAGAAATGTTGTTCAACTTCAGCTGCCTTCAATATAACATTTTGCAAATACCTTTTGCAATTTTAGCAAATCCCTTCAGCAATTGAAGTAAATTGCGTCACCACTTTCAGCAAAAAGCCTTCACACTAGCATTCTCACAGGTAATGCAACTTTTCTAGTTCATCAATTAATTTGAATATTTCTGCATTTTCCTACATAATTTCAAATGCTTAATCACACTTTTATTCCTTCAGTTATTTTAGCACTAAACAATTAGCATCAGACCAGCTTTAGCCGTCAACATTCTTACTCACATTTTTACAGGAAATGTTCATCTTTCTCTCCATTGCTGTGTTTTAGAGCTTCTGCATTGACACATCTGACGATGATGATTTTGTCTCCAGACTTGCATGGAAAAGCTTTTGTCTGTGTGAGGGAGAAGACTCTCCCCGTTTAATGACGAGCACTTAAGAACACTCAGGCTTTTAGCTTTACTAAATGGGAGCAGCTTTGTCTTTCTTCAGAAATTTGTTTAATCTTTCTTTTGTATCAGCTGGTAATCACTAATAGAGTGAAAGTTTTCTCCAAACCGTAGGATTTTCTGATTCCATCAAAGAGCCTCCATGTTTTTGGGAACTTGTCTCTCCTGAATCTGTGAGCGCAGAGATCCCACCAACCCCTCATTCTTTAGGTTAAAAACTCAATGGTTGACTTTAATGTTTTCAAATAATGTTTAAGACAAACTTTAAACCCTTCATTTTCATTTACTAGTAAATGTCTGGAAAATTTGGAAAAAGAGAAAGATAGGATAAAAAAGCAGTATAGTTAATTAAAAAAATCTGTATTGGGAATAAAATTGTATGAAAGTGAAAAAGTAACTTTATGGATCTGTTTTAACAAACAACAAAGGATAACACCATAGAATTAAGCAAAATTAAGCATAACATCCTGAAAAAATATGGATTTGTGGGTTTTTTTGTGATGACAAGGTATTTTGCTGGGATAAAAATCATCACAATGTAAAATAAATTATTTTATGCATCCTTAATTAATCTATTATTACATTTGTGATGCAGTTTTTCCCATTTTTTATATTTTATATGTAGAAAAAAACAAATAAAGAATCAAGTCCATGATCTTATTTGGGTGTAAAATTATTTTTAAAAATTAAACTTTTTATGTTCACCAGCTCAGAAAGTTACTTTATTATTTTGGTTTTTTTTTTTCTT
>NC_050520.1:16164780-16189123 GCF_002922805.2 Oryzias melastigma
TCTAAATATGTAAATGAGGATGCATTTTTTATTTTTTTGTCAACGGAATAATCACCATCTTCAGGATTTGTTTCTGTACTGCTTTTGAAAAAATGTGTATACCTTGTAGAATTAAAAGCAAAATCCTAATTTCTTCCAATACATTTCTCCCTTTAAGCAAGAAAAAACCATCAAACTATTACATTTCTGCAGACATTTTGCTAATTCAGTTGTTTTATTATGTCTTTAGGTCTTCCTTTAGTTCAACTTCATTTTTTGCTATAGAATCCAGTCTTCATCTTCATCATTCTTGTTTTGGGGGTTTTTATATGATTATCTTGTCATTGTTAGTCAAATGTAACTCTCTTTTGCTTTTTTATTCCTCAATATTTATTTTTTTAACAGTAATATGAAAACGTTTTAAGCTAAAAACAGCATTTACCCAAGCATGTTTATTTGGTAGTATGGTTGCAGCTTTTGGAGCTCATATCAGGTTTTAACGGTTTTTTTTCTACAGCTTTTTTAGACTAAGTTCATCTTCTTCCACTTATTTTATTAAATTAATGATTTTATTTTATTTTTTACATTTTCTTTACTGATTTAAAGTAAACTTCATTATCTTGAGCCACCAGTGACAGCATTCACACCTGTGTTTATGCAGGAAATGCACGTTTTTCTTGGATACTGCAGCTTGTATCTTGCCTTTGTGTATTAATGCAATGTCTGCACATACACACATCCGCAGTGATCTACTCAGGCATTTATGACCATTTTTTGACAATTTTTCAGGATTTTTTTTTCCGTTGAGCCCTTGTGGAAAACAACAAAATCTGTTGCTGTTATGTAACTCCAGTCGTGCTTTGTTTGATGGAAGACACCACGATGCGACTGTAAGGGTTACAGTCGGCTGCAATAAAACCTTATCGCAATCGAAAGACCCCCCCGCGCATATCAGTCCTAGTGATTGTTGATAGCTGCTGTAATTTGGTTCAGGACAGCAGTGACTCAGACATGCAGCTCTAATAAAATATTGTCAGTTCTTTTTATAGAAACAAGTCCCTTATCTGTTTTGTATTCACGAGATGGTGGTGAACTCGCTTCTAGAGTCAATTTCCAGCTGAAAAGTTGATGTGATTTTTAAAGCGAGATAAGGGGTTAAAGGCTGCTAATGAGCGATTTCTTCATTAATGAATCATGAGCAAATGCTTTAAAAGCAAAGGTTTCGACATGTTTATTGGTCTGATGTTTGTGAACTGCACAGATCCAAAGGAAGTAGCTGTGGCTGCCGATTTTTCTCAATGTGTTTCCGATATATTCTTTAAAGATAGTTAAATGTTTGTTAATATAAATGTATCTTTACCAACATCTTTAAATGGTATGTAATTAAAACATGCTTTTCAGGCAGTTTCTGATGAAAAGTCGAGCGAATGGACCTGCATGGAGCCAAATCAGGGCCATAAAGATAACACAACTTGAACATTTCAAGCTGAAATTTTGGTGTCAAGCTGAAACAAAATTAAGGTGTCTGAAACTTTCTAATATAAACTTACTTATTTTCAGCTTCACATTTTCTGTTTTTAAGTTTAAAAACTCAAAATTTCAGTTTAAAAAACTTTTTTCAGTTTAAAATGTTTTTCTCACTTGCAACTCTCGTTTTTTAAAGCACCATTTTGTTGTGTCAAATACGGGAGCTCTGCAAGTGGTGTTTTGGGCATGCGGTTTATACGCCATAAAACTCTGCTTTTTATGCCCTTCTTGGGACAACACACGGTTATGATAGTACAGACATTTTCTGACCGTATTTCTGTGAATCAGTAAATGCACCACGACTAAGGTTACTACTCTCAGCAATTTTGATTGGTCCTTCGTGTTAGCCCCGCCTCTACTTGCCATAATCGAAACGTTTGAAACATGAAATTTTCCAATTTGAAACAATAAAAAAAAAAGAGTTGAAGCAAAAAAAAAAGTTCCTTAACTGAAATTTGGAGTTTTTAAGCTTAAAAACAGAAAATGTAAGGCTGAAAATAATTAAGTTTATATTAAAATTGCAGACAGTTTCAGATACTTTAATATTTTAACTTAAATTTTTTGAAGTTGTTTTATTTGGGTTTCAAATCTTTGTGGCTCTGATTTGGCTCCGAAACTCTAACAATCCGGTGGTTAGGCATGGTGGTGGTGTAGTGATGGTTTGAAATTACTTTTCTGCCACAGGAGTGGAGCATCACATCACACTAAGAGGCTAAACTTTGGACTTCCCATATGAGTTTTGAAATAAAAAAAACAGGATGTCAATTCACCAAATTACCAACAGCTGACGTGTTGCACAAAGAAGGCTGTTGCAGTGTAGCTCAAGACCAAAAAGTCCAGTTTTACATCAAAAGTAAACACACTTATGTGTAGTTCTGAAGTCATTTCTTGTTCAGTGGTTCTGTAGAAGCTCCCACTGTCCAACGACCTGCAGAGAAATGTCGTCATGAGCAGAGAAGTGTGTTTTCACACCCCGGATGAGCACTGCGGACCTGTCCTGGAAAGGTTGAAACTTGAGCATAATAGCCTCAGAATGCAATTATTGTCAATTAGAGCGCCAGGCGACTCTCCATTAGGTGTTGTCGTGACAACAGCCGGAGGATGGTATTAGCAGGAAGAAGGTTTTGTTCGGATTCTTGCAGGATGTATTAATTGACAAACAAATCCATTAAACTGTCTGGCAGGAATTCGTATGTATCCTATTGGCTTTTAACACAAACAACCAGCATCTTTAATTTTTAATCAATTGATTTAACTCGTTTTAACAATAAAAAAAAGGAAAAAGACAATTAAGAATACATATCAAATCTATTTTAGATCTTAATTCATAAATTTGTTAGAAAATAAAGAAAATGATGCTATCCTGTTGACCTAGTGGCTCCTAATCATAAATAGATATTTGTACGTATACACACAAATGATTCCATTTGATATGAAAGGGAGCGGGAAGAAACTTTTTTTTTTTAACATAGATTCCATAATTCGATTCTTAACATTTATTTAAAGTTATTCATACATGTTTCATTCCAATGAAGAGAATGTGCAGACTTCTACCAGTTTACCAGCTTGTGTCTGTTCCTCCATGTGATTTAAATATGATGCTCGATGGACTCACCAGTCTTCCTTTGGAACACATAGCTGGTTCTGACCCCAAACACCTCTCTCTAAACTAAGGCTGTGTTGTATCTGACTTTGCCTGGACATATTTTGAACCTGGAGGTTTCAGATTTTTTAGCCTAACTTGCCTGTTGTGGGTTTTCTCACCCATTGTTCTGACAGCGTGAGGATCGGGGGGTTGGGATTCTTTTTCCTGCGTGTACTCTGTGGCCTCAAATCAACAAGACTGAGGTGTATATATATGCAAAAAATCATACTTTTGTGTCACAGAATGTGTATTGTAGATATACCACAAAACAATGACTCTCCCAGTGGATTGCGGAAGCAATCGATTCGTCTCCTGCCGGGATTTGTGAGCCTACAGGCTAAATCCTAGCTAACCGTTAGCCCGCAGACAAAGGAGTTTCCATTCAGGACGTGTGTGCAGCAGGAAGTTGGTCCTTACCTCTGTCCTTTGTTGGGTTTAGAAGCATTCTTCTGCTTCCGACGTGAGCCAGATTGTGTTTGTTTCTGAGATCTCACAAAAGCAGATTTCTAACTATTGATAATTGTTTTAGATGAACTCGAGTTACACAAATGTATTGAAATACACTGCACTGCTCGCTTTTTACACAGCCTAATTATCTTCTGACAAGCATTCTGCATCCCAGCTTTAGTCGGTTGAAACCACACCCTCCAGAGCTCCATAAAAGTGGCAGGAAGTGGGATTCCAATTAATCAGTTTAGAGTAGCACTGGGAAGAACAGACGAGGGCTCATGGGAACACAGCTTTTGTGTCACAGTGGAGTGGAGAATGTCCAATCTTTGTCATCCGAATGTTCTCTCAGTGACTGCAGTGACCAGGTTTCCCAAATGCCTCACCCTGTTAATAAAAAAATAAATAAATAAACAGGTTTCTTGTTCACTCTAAGAAATAATTCCTCAACTGATTGGTTTTCTTCTGTAAATTCACTGTCCTTGTCAAATCTTTTTACTGAAGTTTGTAGTAAAGAATGACTGTGAGGGAATGAATCATCATGTTATTGTGAAAAGATTCACTCCAATAAAAAATGTGTTTTTTAACATTCCTGGGGCATTTTTCTTATGATGGAAGACATATATTTTAGGGCAGCAGTGGCTCAGGTGGTTGAGCAGATCAGCCAATTATCAAAGGGTCACCTTCATTCAAGCAAACTCTGAATGAATTAAAATGAAATATGCATTAGGCGTGCATCGAAAGTATCATTATTAAGGTGAAGTATCGATGCTAGATGATGAGATCAATACTATCAATAGTTTTGTTGCAGGTTTTCTTTAATATGTAAGGTAAAGGGCTTGAATTTACTTACGGAGTTAATGCGAGCACTATCTGTCTGCAGTTTTGCCAGATTGGGAAAAAAACAGCCAATTTGAGTAAAAATCTACCCGATTTGTGCAGGAAGCTGCCCAATCTGGCAACATTAGCTGTGAGTAAGCAGCACACCTCCTCAAACCTATAAAAAATTTTATTTGAAAGTCTCAGTCTATGTTTTATTATACATTTAGTTGTATTAAATGTATAACTGCATACAAATTTATTATACATTTAATATTATACATTTTTCTTACAAAAAATGTATATCTCCAAATTATTCTATAATACAATATTTAAGGAAAAATAATTTATATTAGTATTGAAATCAGCATCGATATCGGCAATACAATCCCTGTAATTACTTAGTATCAGATCAGTACCCAAATTCCCAGTATTGCCCACCCCTAATATATATACTCGCCTATGTTACATTTTATTTTTTATTAAAAGTATTTTTTATGATATGATTTCTCATAATATTTATTCATAGGAGCATTTGCATATAGTGGTTATAAACAGTTGTACAGTTTAACTATTTTAAAGTGAGCTTTTAGTGTTTACCTTCTCCCCTCTGGGAATGTATTTGGTGTGAGCCGAGAATAGAAACCCTGACTGAACAGGTCATCCAGCTGAGGACAAAGTGTGCCAAAACGCTCACTCCCTTTCCCCTCAAGAATCACTCAAGTAACTCATTTACGGGACAGCCACAACTACAAGACGCAGCCTATCACGGTCATGATAAAGGAAGTTGTGACTGAAATTACACCCAGACATGACTGGAATAGAGAAGTTTCTGTTGCCAGGCACCCAGAATAGGATCACCTAGCAACAGCAGCAGCTGCTTTGGGAGCTGAGTTATGCGTATCCAAAGCAGGCTGCTGGCTGCCGCTGTCTGGGGAGGGCACAGGGGGGGGTTTATTACCTGTTACATTTAGCCAGACTGTGACAGAACCAGATGAAAATTTCTCAACAGTTGCAGTGCCGCCCACTCCCAAAGTGAAAGCCACGGTTGTTCACCACAGCGGGAAGAAGTGATGGAAATGTCTGCGTGAGGCGGACGCAGGCTGCTTTTGCAATAGGCTGACTGAGATCATGAGGCTGGCACCCTCATTCACATGTGTGGATGCAGCCGCCTGACCTTTACTGTAACTTGTGCAGACCTGTGCCATCATTTCTACTAAAGTGCACAGCCACAGTGACAGGACATGCAGGTCCTCAAGGTTGATAAGAAACAGTATCACCTTCAGTTTCCACAGGATCTGCATTTAAGTAACAATAGGGTCTGATTTATTGGACAAAATTCATAAAGTCTTGAAGATCTGAAGCACTCTGATGTGTTGACAGGTCTGACGGGGAAGATCCTCAACTCCATATCTGCTGCTGGATTTGAAATCTCTGCTCTTCAGATGGTAAAACTTTAACATTTCTGCTGCCTTTTCTAGTCTAAACTGGGTTTGAATGTAAATCATTTATGTGCTCAAGTATGAAAGCTTCACACGTGCTTGTTTCTTAGCTTTCCTTTGTGGTGTTTGACAGTTCAACATGGAGCGAGTAAACGCAGAGGAGTTCTATGAGGTTTACAAAGGGGTTGTTTCCGAGTATCCTGTGAGTATGAACTGTCATCATCCTGGATGATGCGAATAAAGATGTTTGATTTTTGTATGAACAGAAAGCATCTGCCTGTTGGCTCACATGTGTTGTCAGGGTATGGTGACGGAGCTGTGCTCTGGACCCTGCATGGCTCTGGAGATCAGAGGCACAGACACACCCAAGACCTTCAGGGAATTCTGTGGCCCCGCTGATCCGGTGAGTATTTTCCCCAGTTTTACACGCACGGCAATCTGTTCACTATTTCAGAGCAAACCCAACTTTATGCCACTTCTTTTCCCTTCTGGCTGTGCAATCACAGGAAAATCTCCCTGGAAAATCTGTTACAACTTGAGTCCAGCAGAACAAAATCTTTTGTTTGTTCCGCTTGAAAGTTGGCACAATTCAAACCACAGAACAAACAGAAAACGAACGCTGCTGAGTGTTAGTCGGTGCGGCCGTGCTGCAGCTACAGGGCTGTTCTAGAACATGATGTGAAATCGAATGATAAGACACGCTGCTGGGTTGCTATGAGACAGAGAGACGTACCTGCACGCTTTTTTCCCACGCGCGCGGCGGCTGCCGTGACTCAGCTGTTCAAGAATATCAAAGCTTAGCTGGCTTTTGTGCCGAAATGTCCTTTGACGCGCTTCTCTGTTCTGTGTTTAGCATCAGTCTTTCTTCCATAACGCCAAACACAAAATTATTCTTCTCCAACTTCCATTTTAGAACAGAAAAGCATCTTTTATTAGTTCCTCAGATTAAAAAAACAGTATTTTATCAGTTTTAAAAATTATTTTTTTTTTTTAATCTATCCAGGTAGACTAGTCTGTCATCTGTTGACTCCACTGAGGATTCTGGAACTTGTTTGATAGCATCAGATGTTTCCCGCTGAGTGGTTTCATCAGAGCATGACCCCGGGCTCACCTCAGTGCTATCCCACACATCAGCACTCCCAGCCCGCCGTGGAACTGGCTTGTTTGAATTGCAGCGCGAGCAGAAAGCTGCAGCTGCACGGAGCGCATCAGACGGCTGGTTGGCAGCCAGCAGATGTCTGCGCAGCTTTCCGACAGTTAGCATTTGTTAGAGAAACGTTATTATTAGAAAGCCGAATGCACAAACAGTACAACTCTAGACTTTCTATGAGGTTCAGCTGTTTGTGGGAGGAATTGATTATTCATTAATTCCAGCTGACTAATCCATAACCAGCTCATGTCAAACGAGAAAAAGCACCACAGTGCTGTTAAACTGATTGAGTCATTGACCTTAAACTTATTTCACCATGAAGGTGAATCAGTTTAACCTTGCTTTATCTTGTCCCCTATACTTGGGACTGGGACATGTTGGGAGGTGAAGTCCCACCTCCACCCTCGGCTGAGTCAGTCCGCACTCCCTCAGTCATGAGGCCGCGCTCCGTCTCGTGACATGTCCTGTTGTCAGGGTGGACAGACACAGCGCTCCTCTGTCAGACAAGCCGGACCCCGCCTGACCAAACGCTTAAATACGTCTGTCCCCTTCTACACAAAACACAGTGATCCCAGATAGTCTAAAAATAGCTGTGAAACGTGGAGTTTCCTGTTACAGGAGAGAAATAAATTGATGAAAATATTGATTTTTCCCTTTTCTGCTCTTAATGGGTTTGTGAAAACAGATATGAGCTGTCTCTGCGGGACACAGATACCGCTCTGTAGTAAACATGAAAGGCTATCACTGGGATCAGCACTCTGTATCGACTTTCTTCTAGAATCCTTTGTGGAAGACTCCTAATTTGGCAGTTTAGCTTGTTTTTTTATTTAGCAGTGAGTTTTTCTGGATGACCTCTAACATGGAGTGAAGATAAAAAAAAGTAACTTATGCAAAACAATTTTCATGCTCTTCTTTTGTTTTTCATTTAAGATTGTTTTAGAGGGAACATTTCCTAATAAACTTGTGACTTTAGTGTTTAAACTTTTTTGCTTTTCATGTTTTGTCTCAGTCCAATAAGCAACACAGTTAAGGGGCCACTGCCAAACGACTGAATCCGTGTGATTTAGATTCATGAGTTCATTTTTCTACTTTCTTTTGTAATCCCACCTTTTGTTTGTTAAGAAATTGTGTTTTTACACACTTAGGGATTTAAATTGCATAAAGGTGGGCTCTTCGTTAAGAAAATTATGGTTCAGTACAGAAAATAACAATTAAAAATGCATTTAAAAAGTATTTGAAAAGAAAAAAAATCTGTGGATTTCATTATAAATGTCTTGTTAATAAAGGTTGATTTGAATCAAATTGAATAGATTTTTTGTAATCCAAACCCAAATTAAGTCAAAGGTGTAAAAAAAAGGGGTATGTTTATTTTATTAAGTAAAAGTAAAAAAACAGGATTTTCATGCCTGACTAAAATCCAGTTGTTATTTAAATACAGTAAAACCTCTATGACTTTAAAGGTCAATGCAAGCTCAGCTGTTCTGTAAAAGCCACAGAGGTTAACAAAAGAACAGTGATGAGTAAGGAACATCCTAAAGCGCAGCGGCAGTCCGAACCGCTCAGACATCTGCAGGAAAAACTGTTAGGATAAACTGCAAACCTACCAAGACCCAGATGTCTGTTTAATAGACCTCATGAAACTCAAGAAGAGCTGTAGAGATCCAGTCCTTATTAGTTTGATTCAGAAGATGTACCCAAAAAGGCTTCAGAAAAACAAACACACCATCTCCACTGTCAAACACGGAGGTGGGACCATCATGCTGTGGTAATGAATTTTTTCAGCAAGGTCTATAAAACTGGTTTGTAAAAAGATCAGGGGGAAAAAAATCATTTTTTAAAGATTTGACATCATTATACAGACTGTTGACTTAAGAAGGATATTTTAAAAATGCACAATACCAGTATTTACCAGTATTTTGTTAAAAAAAGAAAAAAAGTAAAAAAAAAATACAATTTCCTTAACCCTTTAACACCAGAGCTCCAGTGTTAAGTTCTTTGATTTACTGTATCTTTCAACTATAAACATGATCAATGTCATTCCAGTAGATTGTGAAGGAGAAAATGTGTGATTGTGATGGCAATCACACATTTTGGTGATGAAAAAGAGACGGAAAATAAGGTAAAGATTTTTATTTCAAGCAGTCTTTCTGGCAAAAGTTAACCAATTCAAAGTTTCAAAACATCATAAACCAGCAGAAAACTCAAGCTAAACGGCAGGATGTATTTAGAATATAAACCATAAATATATATGTATCCTCTTTTTTATTTTCTGATGTGCTGAACTCCAGTCAAATTCCTCCATATACATATATATATATATATATATATATATATATATATATATAAATTATTGTAATGAATTAAAGAAATTAAGATAACCTTTCAGAACTTTGGACTGCTAAAGGAATTTCAAAATGCGACTATTATTTTACATTTTAGCTTCTTTTTAACTTCTTTTTTTGTGGTTCATTTTCTCTTTAGCTTAATTGAAACCAAATATATTTTTTTAGTATTTTAAAATAAATATTTGATATGTTAGAACTTAAAAAGTATGTTACATTCAGTTTATCTGTTGTGTTTAAAACTTTATTTTTCATGTGGACACATGAAGAATAAACCTTCATGATTTTGCTATCAACAGTTTTTATTTCTTACCTGAATGTACACACGTCTGTACTGTCTCGTGGCCTTTTTTCCTCGGATGGGTGTGGCAGTCAGCCGTGCGTAAAGGATCAGACATTTCTGGACAATCATGTGACCACAAGGTCGCTGTGCTCCGGCCGTTCCTGTTCACGCAACCCAGCAGTCGGTGTAGAAGCCCTGCTCCAGTACTGTTACAGTCATTAAAAACGCAGAACGGCAAGCCTCTTATAGGCAGATAATGCGATTACAGAGAACAGAGCTTTTCTTGGAATATTTTTTTAACTAAGGAAATTTGTGCCCAATTTCTCCTCCTTGGAGACTCATTATGAAGCAGCTGCACGGACAGGTCTGCAGGTCAGCCGAGAGCGTGTCTTCTGCTGATAAACGGCACACAAAGGACTCTAATAGTGCTTCTCCTTGCTTAAATCCACAGTCTGGTTCCTTTATTTTTAACGAAGGAAATACTGTTTTGCATAAAAATACAAAACAGACAAACAGGCTTTGACCAGTTTAGCTTAGACTGGAACATTTGTTTTTTTCTTTAAGCCCACAGCGTCAGAGAGATTTCCCCTCAAATCCAAAATGTATATTCACTGAGTGTTTCTTCAGGTGATCAATCACCTGACTTTATTCATAATAACTTAAATCAATTAAGCCCCATATCATAACACTTCCCCCACAGACAGCAGGTGTGACAGGTGCATCCCAATGACTGTATAAGAAACCTGGATGTGAGTTTGACATCACCCATTAAACTGAAATCAATTTCAGTTGCCATTGTTTTGCGATACATGTTGGAGCCGGATGACGTCATTATAAGCAGTGATTTATCCGAGCCAATCTGAGTTGTCGTTTCTATGGCAACCAATTTTGTTTTGTCCAATCAGGAGTTGGAAGGTCAGTGAAGGTGGGCTCGGGGGAATCTTTCAATCAAACGTTGGACATGAAGGCCAGGGGGCACCACATACTATCATTGAGGCATCTGATTGGTCAGTTTATAACTTGAATAACTTGCACTACCGAAAAAATATAATGAAAAAAAAAAAAGGTCAGGAACACGTTAAAAAAAGGTACGTCCTGTTTGGAACGGTTCTCATATACAGTCAATGCGTCACGCTCACTCAATCCAGTTCTCATATATATATATAGTCAATGATGCACCCCTTCAGCCTGTGAACTATAACCGCTTGTCTCCTAGCTCAGCTTTATGTTTTTTTTTGTGTTCCAGATTTTCTAAAATATCCTTCCACATCCTTCCTGTCTGCATTTGAGAACTGAGAAACTCCTAAATGACCTAAAGCAGAGGTTTCAAACTCAATCCAAATCCAAAACACGCCTTAGGTCGTGGGCCGAACAGGAAAAACATTTATCGAACTCTCTAAAAGGACATTTTTAAAACTTTAAAAATGTAACTTTTTGACATAAATATGAATAACAAAAAGGCAGGAATATCATTCCAAAATAAATCAACTTAAACCTTAAATAACTTCCAAAATTCTCCATAAAAATATATTTTCTCAAAATTCTACAAGTTAGAAGTGAGCGTAAGATAACATCGGACCATTAATACCAATAAAATGATCTGGAGGGCCGGATATAATTGCACGGAGGACCGTATCTGGCCCCCTGGACTTGACTCTGACACGTGACCCAAAAGATTACTTTTATATAATACCTTTGTTTTTTTAGCCGTCCCTCCCCACTCCACAGCAGCTTGAACAGATCTGATCCAGGTAGTTAGGAGTGGATAGGACATGGATGCGGATCTCCAGGACCAGATTTTCAGACTGCTGTCTTTAAACACAGTACTGTAAGTTGGAGCATACAAGGATGCAGCACAGATTGTCTGTGGATGGAAAAATGTTCAAAATTCTGAGGTTTTCCTAAACTCACTGGTGTCTGTTGCAGGTTAAGCTCTCAGTCATTCTCTCATTGGGTTGACTGAAGCTAAAGCAGATCTCTGTTGGTCCACAGTTCCTGTTCTTTCAGATTGAGTCTCACGTGTTTCAGTTCCACAATCTTTTGAACATGTTTGTTTTGAAGGAGCGTTTTTGTTTGTGAAGACAATGGATGTCTTGAGAGACAAGGCCGGGTTGGGATGTCCTTGAATCTTGTTCCTGCATCCTGTGTGCTCCCGCGTACGTCAGCACAGTAACTGTTTCTCTGCCACCAGACACAGAGTCTCAACCTGCGTTCACCGAGCATCTACGACTGCATCATCCACACATGACTCATGCATTACCACTCACTTTGACACTTTGACAAACGGTCTTCTTGGTGAATTGAATTTTCTCCTGCTGATGAAGAACCCTGTGGGAGGGTTACATTTCCTGGAGACACAGCCCAGAGAAGCGGAGCTTTGACCTTGGGAGTGTCTGATGTTGAAAGGAAGCCCTTTTTTGAGATAAATGCTTTTTCTGAGGAAGAAGCGCCTGCTGTTTTTGAGCAAAAACCCATTATTTTCAAGGCTTTTATATGTCCAGGGTGGTTAGGAACTGCAGGGAAAGAGCTGGGAACAGTTTCAGTAATCAGATTGTTTCCACCTCGAGTGAGAGGTGAGCTTTTTTCCACACTTCTAAAGGATCACATGTTGCTTTGCTGAGTAATCGGTGATTTAGTAACACCCTCGAGAACAGGATGTGCTGTGTCAAAATCTCTATGAATTCCCACTGCATGTGTGCTGCTCCAGGTCCCCTTTGTTCCCACTTAACTAAAGTTTAATTCCTCCGTCCTTGTATTATCAGTGTGGACGCCTCAACTGAGATGTTTTCCTTCAATAGGAAATCGCACGGCATCTGCGTCCCAACACGCTGCGCGCCCTGTACGGCAAAGACAAAGTGAGGAACGGCGTCCACTGCACCGACCTCCCTGAGGATGGTGTTCTGGAGGTGAGTTTCACCCGTCCACATTGTAGATAACACCCCCAGTGCAGGTGGTCCATGCATAAGAACAGAACAGCCGGGGTGTTTGCAAACGTCTCATGACCTCGCTCCGTGGGCTGGGGCAACCTCAGATCACGCTGGCTTTGAGGGGAACAAGAACGGCAGAGGAATTTGAAACAAAAGCATTGTTTTTGCAGAGCGTGGGTCTGAACCGTCCGACGTCATTGTTCAGGAAAACTCCTGATCTGTCGCCTGGACAAATGCCCCCTTGTTAAACATTAGCTGGTGACTGACTGAGCTGCCATTTTCCCAAGACATATTGACCAAGCAAGAGCTGGTGCAGAGTTTACAGTGAAATCAAACGGTGAGGTGTGAAAATGTTCCCTCTCTCTTGCAGGTGCAGTACTTCTTCAAGATCTTGGACACATGACATGTTTTTGTACTTGATACCCAAAGACGTAAGGTTTTTTTTTTTCATTTTTCTGTTTATTGTTTCAGCCTTATGCAGATTAAATAAAGTGACAGAATGAACTCCTGACAGGGTTTGTGATCTTAAACACTGAATTAAGTATTTTCACACCAACTAAGCAGGTTATTACACGGGATACTGCGATGCCTCTGATATTCACTAAGTTTTAAACCAGTAACTTTGGTATTGGATTCAAACATCACACTTTGGAAAAAAAATGTACAACTGCATAAATATAAAATGATTCCATCATGAAAAATGGCTAAAACATTCAATAGAAAGTCACATCACACTCTGTGATGTCTCCAGCAAAACAGATTTCAAAGCACTGAGTTGCCACTGTTTCCATAGAGGTGACAGTCTCCGAGGATGGACCCGCAAAGCTCTACTCTACAAACTAAACTTCAACAAACGTTAAGAGTCAAACAGAAATGTCACACCATGTCTGACAGATACAAAGAGACACGTGTACAAATGCAGCACACGCACAAAAACAAAAAAAAAAAGCAAAAGGTTGAATGGAGCGCAATCAGAGTACCATGCTAGTATTCAGTTAGAGCGTACTGACAACAACTCCATGCACTCGCATTTGACACACCTGCACACAGACAGCAGCGCGCACACACCTTGGACCACTAAAGCTGACATAAGACAGATTACAACAGGACTACAGCTGTGGACACTTCTAAAAGATGTGGAAGCGACGTGAGGATGAATACCTTGGGTGGGGGACAAAACACAACTCGCTACATCTCAGTAGTGGAATTGCAGTTTTATACAGTAATCGAACATCCCATGGCTCAAAGAATATTTTCTTTTACAGTAGAATAAATATCATCTATTGCTATTCTTGTATTTAACTCTCTAAGTTGCGACAAAAACACGGATAAGCGAGTGTAAAGCACACGAATTAGGTGTAGGTCCTGTATATTATGAATGTTCAAAGACTAGTGGTGTTTATCTGAACTTTTTCATTACTAACTAGGTTTCGTTTGCTTTCAGTGAGAGTGCTTGTCATGGCCGAGGTCATGAGTTCACTGTGATCTTAACGTCGAAGCGTCCCTGATAACGGTCTTTTTCGCTGTACTTGATGTTGTCTCCGTATGCCCTGCAGTCGATGCGCAGCTCCTCGCCGATGGTGAGGTTGGTGAACTGGATGGCCACCAGGGGCTGCAGATAGTGGGGATGCAGCTGCTTGCCGTAGTATGGGTAGTACTGCAGAGGGAAGCCCCCGTTGAAGCCAAAGTACTTGATTTCTCCAATCTTGGATGCGTCCTCGGGTCTCTGCAAACACAGCGGTGGAATACAGCTTAAAGACAAAGCCTCTAGCAGACCTTCAACACTGGTGGCATCGTAGCAAACCCACCTTGTTCTTGCAGTGAACGGGGATCAGGTTTTGGTAGGATCTGCCCTGCAGAGCCTCTGGGAGCGTCGAGTTGTCAGAGGGACCCTAAAGACAGCAATGATGAACAACATTTTAGTTTACAGGTCATGTTACAGAACCACCACATCAGCTCAGAATGTCATCCTGCTAAATCTTCAGATGAGCTTTCTGCTTAATGAAACGTATCAAAGAAAATAAACGAATCAAAACATAAAAGCCATTTCAGTCACTGACTTCTCATCTCAGAGCTCAGTTTCCTTTTTTTCTTTGTTCTTGCAATGATGATTACCGTATTTTCCGTACTTAAAAGCCTTAACTTTTTTTTTAAGTACAATATGCCCTATAACTCAGAGTACCTTTTAATGTATTTATTCTGGTTGTGTTTACTGTAGGGCTGCCATGATTAGTCAACTAAACGATGACTAATTTAATGGTCAATTTGTCGTTACTTTATGTTGTATGGGGTCAGAATCTAGTTAAGTTGAACAAAGTCGTGAGCGTTCAGTACCAAAAAATTTACTTTTTTATATTTGAGTCAGTGAGACCAAAACTTTTGTCTTTAGTGAAAAATAGTTCCTGTGTTTCAGATGCCGACCTCACTTGATTTAAGTCTTGTTTTAATGCCAGAAACTAATGAAGGAAAGAATCTGCATAATTCATTAAAGGCTTAATAAAGTATCATCTGAATTGTCGTTATTTTTAGTTTAAAGCTAATGGTGGTCAAGATGTGTGCTTTACATCCAGTTTACGTATGACCGAATAAGTCAACTATTCGAAAAAATAAGCGGTAATAAGTCTACTATTAAAATAATCGCTTGTGGCAGCCCTAGTCTACTGATGTTTAAGCGATTTTGAGACATACACAGCAGTCTTTTTTTTAAACGAGTTGAAAACAAGGTTAGGTGTTTTTGTGAATACACTAATGTAGGGCTGGGTTGATAAAATCAATCGATTTGAATCGATTTAAGCTTAATAGATCAATAATTGATTCATAAACCTATAGACCGATTTAGCACATAAAGCTAAAATACGCTAGCTTGATGCTAACGTTTACTAGAATTCCCCATAGGACGGCTAATGCTAACGCTCGGTCGACATAAAAATACATTGCTGACTAAATAAAATCTTTATATACTCACAGGCATGAGTTTTCCAAACTCTTTTGAAAGAAACCATTTGTGGTCTAAAACATTGTTTTTTGCTCATACTTTCTTCTTCTTGATTAATGCTATAGCGCGAGCTCCACCTGTGGAATTGTGTGAATTGTTTCTGGAAATGATTATCGATACCCAGCCCTACACTAATGCAGTAACGTGTAGTGGTGTCGGACTGTTTTTAACAAGTCAATAACGAGGTTGGGAGTAAACGATATTGTGAGTATGCTGAAACGGTTAACACTTCTAACGTGTAGTGTCACAAATAAGTTCTAGTTACTGTGAACGCAATTAGTAAAATCTGACTAGTGCGCCTTATAGTTTGGTGTGGTTTATATGTGACATAATTTTGAAATAGACCATCCATTGATGATGCGCCTTTTAATCTGGTGCTCCCTGCAGTGTGGAAAATAAAGCAGTCTCATTCCCCTTCAAAGTGTTCCTGTATGATATATAATTTCTTTTTTAAACGTTTGCCTTGTCTGCTCTGATTGGTCAGCTCAGACCTACAGACCCATAACAATGGAAGATGGCACGAGTCCAGAGCATGGGGAAGATGATAAAACCCTACTACAGAAATGGTCCATTATTTCCATTAAAAAAAATACTGATTAAACCAGAACAGACATCCCACTGTAAGTGGGTTCATACTCCACAAGACATTTGGTCTCGGACACAAAACAGCAATAACAACGATCACTTCACCAAACAGCTCAAGCGGGGTGCACTCACCCGGGGTTTGAAGTAGACGATCCTGTTGAGCTTGACGATAAGGCACGGTTTCCCCTCTTTGAAGCCGTAGGTACTGTCAGTCAAACCGGAACAATCTCCAAGCCATTTTCTAGGAAAGGTGCAAGACGACCTCTGTCCGAGGCTGTTTTCCAGCGTGCCTTGATCCCTGTATGTGAGTGGATCCTCTGCAAATGACAAAACAACAAACATCACTTTAGAGGTGGAGGAGTCTGTCTTTTATGTACACTTACACTACTTTTCATACATAAAAAAATACTTTAGTGAATGTAACAGTGCTTTTTTAAAGGAAATAACAATGGGTTAACCCTTTAACACTGGAGCTTTATGTTGTTTGATTTACTGTAATTCTTTGTTAACAAGATCAGCGTTATTCCAGTAGACTCTGGCGGAGAAAAGCGGCACTCGCGCTAATCGTGTTAATGATTGAAAAGTCACATATGTTAAAAATTTTGTATTTAAACCATCACTGACAACGCCCCAGGTGTTAAAGGGTTAAACTATTGTAGCAGGAAATAGTTTTTCAATTTTTTTTATATTTTAAGTAGACTATGCCACCTGTCATCAAGTCCAAAGCATTCTCATTCTCATCCACCCTCCACATTTTCTTGTCACAGCACTCGTTCTTCTATCACACTTTAAACTTCCTGAACATCTTTCTAAAGCCTTCCTGCATTTCGTGGGGAATCTGTACATGTAAGCACCCATGAGTGGTTATACTTGCCTCCACAGGTATCAAACTTCAGCTGTTTAGTCTGACGTCCCTCGTCGTAGTTTCGAAGGAGCTCATTCATGCTGTCCACGTACTTCTTATATGTACTGTTGTCAGACATTTTGAAATAAATCTCAGATTTCTCTGAGCGGGGAGTGTGTGACAGGCCTGAAAGACAAAAGCACATGCTTTAGGACAGCGGCTCCAGAGCCACACGTGGCTCTTTTATCTCTCCATGGCTCCTTGGCCAAACATAAAATAAGTCAAGGAGACTGCTGACCCAGCCATGTCAACCCTCCGAGTCAGCAGCTCCCTGCTAAGGACTGCCTAACCAAAACTACCGTGAGAAAACAAATGAATAAAGCCTGCAAACTAAGACTACCAAGGACCAACACATAACTAAAATAACAAAACCCAACAGTGTAAGGCTACTGAGGAAAACGAGGGGAAAAGAAAAGTTATTTGAACTTTTGTTAAATGTAAAAAAAAAGGAAAAAAAATCACATTTTGAGAGATGCTAGGTTCTTTCAATATTTTTGCTTTTGTTCGTGCCAAAAAACAGACATAATTCATGAAGTCATGAATGGAAATCCAAAGACTATGCGGTTCCTTCAAGGTTTTGATCAGTCCAAATGGCTCGTTTACTGTTAAAGGTTGCCAACCCCTGCTTTAGGAGGAAACGAAAGAGTTAAAACCAGCTTCATACATACAGATCATGGAAGTGTATTTTGAAAAAAAAAAAAAGCCATGAAAACAGTATCACATGCCATGTGAGCTATTGTGAGTCTCCAGTCTATTATCTTGTGTCTATTATCTTAGGGCAACGTGGTGTTTGGGGGATTTCCTCAGCTGGCCACTGTCAGCTCTGAAGTGGAAATTTTCCACAGAGCTCGTGCACGTGGAGTGGCCCGGGGAGAGGGGGGATGGCAGACCGGTGGAAGGGAACACATTTCTCAACTGGATTTGTCTTTTGCCTCCTTAAAGCAGAGGGTGGTTTGATCTGTTTGTGCAACAGGAGCACAGAAAACAAAGCAAAAGAAAAAAACTGAATTTCATTGCAAACTTATGAAAGTACACAAATCCCCCTGCCCCCACCCATTCACTCTCACGTGCATGTCTCTCACAATGGAAACTTTTAGCTTCAGAGTGGGAGGTGGCATCTGCTATGACATAAAAAAACAGAAAAGCGCCCTCTGCTTCCTTGATGATCGCGCCTCTGCTGGAAAGCTGCTTTAACTTGAAGCGCTTTCCTCGTGGTTTTGTTCATTTTCAGCTATCAACAGAGCGGCAGGAGCATGAAACCTGCCGTCAACAACAGCTGCTAAAAATACCACTAAGACTCAAGTGTCCTGTGCGACACAACCTGCCACCTAAAAAACGGCCTCCAGCTTGGAGGAGACATGAAAGGGCTCATAATGCGAGAGCAGCAGGTTTCCATGACGTCGGCGAGCTCTCACAAAAATGACGGATTCAAGTTCCCCTCACGAAAGAAGGGAAAAAAAACTACCTTCAAATGTTTGATTGTAGCTCAAGTAAAGCAGGAAACACATGTACACAAGCATGACTGTGACTCACACATGAACAGTTCTAGTTCCCCCGCTGCCTGAGGGGGGAACCATCGACTTGCTATGAGAAGTGAAGGACAAAATGGACGAGCTTATTTGAGGTCAGAAAGATTGAGTTGCTGCTAAAAGACACGCCCCAACAATCATTTTGAACCACATCCGTACAGAGACGAGCACAGACATGTGGTCACACACCCTCTGGCGTACGGCGGAGAGGAGTTGGAAGGTATTTACCTGGGGGGGCGACTCGGTCCTGATAGGTGGGCTTATAGTCGCTCAGGGTTAGCAGCATGGCTTGAATGGTCCCGATGAAAATTCCAGCCAAGCATCCGTAGAATATCACGTAGAACAAGAAGATTTTAACTGGAAGAAAACAAAAAGGGAAGTTCCACTCAGAAATGTCGTCAGCTTGAAAACAGCAACATATACATTTAAAACGGTTTTGCTATTAGATTTAAACTTCAGAAAAAATAATACAGCTCACCAATACATTATATTTCATGCAGGTTAAAGCTATAGCTTAAACTTTTGAAACTACGTCTTTGTTTTGACTTTTTCCATTAAATTCTGCAATAAATTGTAGATTTCTGTGTTTTGAATGAATCTTCATCTTCTGCAACAACTTCACACAATACTTAAGATTAAAACCAGCATTTCTGCACGATACAGTTAATAGACCCAGCAAAGACTAGAGCAGTCTTATGTTAGCAAACATTAGTCATAATGTCATTAAATGTAGATTAAGATGTTTTTTTTTTTCTTTTTAAAATAAATAAATGGGCTAACAGCTAAAAAATATTGTGATGGTACTTCTTTTTTGGTCGAAAAAATAAATTAAAAGTATTTAAATTGTTACCTAGAGATATTTTTAAGATTGATGATTGGAGTCTCCTAAAGATTATTGTTGTCTCTAGAGTTAGAGCACAACAGCAGGAGGCTGGACTACGACAGCATTCAGAATCAAACTGATACTTTTACCGTCTTATGCATTTTTTAATTTTTGTGTAAACTCAGAATGAGTCAGAAGTCAACCAGTGACCCAGAATCCATGAGCCTGGTATAGAAATGATCAAAGTGTAGCACCAACTCAAGAGATAAAGCTGCAAAAATTAGCAACAAAGCTAATTATTTACCTGAAAAGTTAATACATTGTTTGTTATTCCACTTTATTGAGGGTCTAGTAGATTTTTTTATTTTCCCAAAATATGTCAAGAAACTTAAAGTGTGATTCTTTATCTTACAATGGAACAATGCAGGCTTTTCTTCCCTTTTCCCCCAAATTTTCCTCCACAATAAAACGGCCGGAGGGCTGCTCTTCCAGTGTTACAGGATGAGTCACAAGTTATTCTTTTCAGGCCTTGATGACTGCGACTCCCCCATCCGTCCCTGTATATCACTTCCACCAGGTTCTGCATATAAACTCCGTTCTCACCTAATTAACAAAGAGCTCCTTATTCATGGGTTTTTGTGGAAGACAGACTTTTATTAGCATTCCTGCTCAGACCAGTTTCTTTTTATTTCACACAGCCATTGTGTAAAGTTTACTGTTATCCACTCCACGTCACTATGTAGCCTCATGTTTTAAAGTTACAGAATGTGTTTCGAAATATCTTTAAGAATAACCTTTATTAAGAACTTAGCCTTTATTTTTCATTCCTTGTACTAAAAAAGAGACCTATCCTTGCGTGTTTGGCAGCTTTCTGACATTTCTGTAAACATGCTGACACGTTGAGTCCTACAACCTTATCTCTTTGCAACAAACTGTTACCTTAAGACGTTTGACGTTCCCACCTCAACCCTGGCTCTGCCTCTCCGAGCAGGAAAACACATTAACCAAATTTAAACATGATGTTATCAAGTGCAAAATATTTTCCAGAGTTGTGAAACCGCTCCTTTAAAATCCCACTCTGGTTGAAAATTGTTTTTTTTGGTGTTTTTGGCAGGTTCTTGTGGCATTTTTTTCTAATGATGAAGGACATATAAAGAAAATTAAGCTAAAAATTGTGATTCTGAGTATTTTTGGAACTCACGTGTGAAGTAAAAGTTCCATTCTGATGCACCCACTTGCAGACAAATAGATTCATGTACATCTTTTTATCTTATGATATTGATCGCAATTTTTTTGCACTGGTATTGTTTGGTTGTGAGGGGCTATAAGCTAGCAGGAGAGCGTAGAAACGGATGATGGGAAGGGGGCGGGTTTACCCTTCACCAACAGTTTGCCACTCTGTAGAAACTATGTTATGTATGTGGTAATCATAATTAAAAGATCTTTGGGAACATTTTACTGTACAATAGATCAAAAGGTTATCGGAGTGTGACTTTTAAGGAATGCAACCCACTAAACACCTAGCTTAAGTCGGTAAAAATTGAACATTCCGTTTTATTATCATTTTTAAATGAGAGGACGGGGCCGACAGCCAGGAAGGCAGACTTATGTTCTTACAAGCTGCTCCGACACCTGCTGCTAAAGAAAACGCGTGGTGAGCTATTTTCCAAGATTGTGTCAGTCAGGAGCCACACCAGGATTTCTCTGTGATGCAGCTGTCAGCGTGAAACTGTATACAGCTTTCTGAGCCAGAGAATGGCAGCAATGCTCAGTACTTTTGCTCATCACTCACTCTGTGAGGTAGACGCTGAATTCGTAGGTACCCTTTTGTGCAGGCTGGCTGAATTTGCAAGACAAATAATGACATTATTCCTGCCTGCACGTGGCGCTTAGGCAGAGCTAAGGACAAGTCAAGGAACTTCAGGACATTTCTGTGGGAATTGCCACTGAGGTCACGGAAACTGGAGCACATCTGGGGCTAAATAGCTGGATGTGAATTTGGTTTGAGGTCCCACCACTCAGGGACATAAAGAAACAGTCAGCAGGCAGAGAGGCCTTTAGTGCAAACAGCAAAGTGGCCTGGTGGAGATGATAGGAGGAGCTTGGATGGGCAGCACCTCCCCCCACTGCACATGCTGTGAAGGGACTGCCCCCCCTCAATACATGTATTCCACTTTCACAAGTGTATGGAAGTTTCGACATGAGTAAATGGAAAAAACTCCATCGTTTGTGTGAGTTCTGCAGATTTTCTCTACAAACACGTGTTTCTGTGTTGCATTCACGGACCATCAAGAACATACCTGTTGCTTTCAGAGCTTATTTTTGTTCAACAACCCCCGCTTTCTCTCTGAACGGAGAACAACGAGGTAATAGACGCCTCGGCTCAAGCTCAGTGACATTTGAAACCATAAAGACAAGTTGGCCGTCTAACACCCCCCACCGCCGGGCGTGATTTCCCCGCCACGGAGTCCGCCGTTCCGGGAGGAAAATAATATAGAGTTCGATTGGCGCATTTTTGTGAGGAATGAGCCCATTAAAGTGGCACAGACACGGCGGCCAATGCCTTGTTAGAGGGAGGCGGAGAGGGGCGGCCCGCCCTCCAGACATGTGAGTCGTGATCTGCTCCGTCACGCACCGTGTTCCGAGCCGAACCTGGCCGGTCCAGAGGCGAAATGAGGAAACAAACGCACCTTTGTGAAGAAACACACCGATCAGGATTACAGGACCACTGCGTTGGAGTATTAGTCATAAAAGTCGAACTGTTCAGACTTAAATGTATGTTATTAGAGTTGGATCGGTTCGTTTTGGGTTAGAGGGGAAGCTAAACGGTACCTGAGTTTGACAGCCTCCCAGTCTAATTAGCGGGGAGGTGTAAAAATGTTCTCTTTTGTAATTCTCGTTAAGCTAAAGTGAAGCAGGAAGAGAACAAACGATCAACTTTCATCGTGCGATTTGGCAAACCCTGGCCCCCCACTCACCGTCCTTCAAAATGACCTTTTCAGAAAGACCAGTTTTAATGAGGGGCATCATTACGCCTTAATAATCTGATTTATGACACGTTTTTACCCTTTTAAAGGGAAGTTCCATTCATTTAAAAGGCGAGTCGACGTGTTTTGCTACTTTATTAATTGATATTTTCCTTCATAATTTGACATAGGGCGTTTCTATAAAAGCTAACTTTATGAAAGGGGGCCGTTTAACGTATTTTTCCGTTGACTTCACCCCCGTCTGGCTGAGCCACATCTACAGTCACGACTCAGGCTGTCAGCGGGCTCTAACAGGTGCTGTGTCTGTACAGGAAACACGGTGTTCGCTCTACATCCGCGAGACTTTTACCGCCCCAAAACGCCGCTTCCTCGACCCCCCAACCGCGGGGTACAAGTCAAACTAGAGGTGGGGTACTTACACCAACTGCATCCTGTTCGTCCCAGAAACTCTCCTTTTTCTGAATTCCACATAAATTTCCTCCAGCCGCCGTCGCTCTCCTTGTTTCCCGACATTTTTCTTTCTTTTTTTTACTCCACAGTTTGAGGAGCGCGTGCGTTCACAGCGTCGACTCGAACAGTGTCAACGGTTCCCAGACAGGAAGTACGAAAAGACAGTTTCGTACTCGACTCTGTGGATTGTAGCGCTCACATTGATGTCAGAGGAGAGCCGCTCAGCCAAAAAAAAAGGAAAAGAAAAAAAAAAACTCCGGTAATAAGTTACCACCAAAGAGGGAGGGCTGAGCCCAGCAAATCACAATCTGCCGCTGCTTTTGCGTAAGAGAAAAACGGGGGGTCGATGGGCATGGAGGGAGGGGTATTAAAACTCAGCTTTTGGTTGCTCTGCTCTTTAAGAACAATTTTGTTTTTCCCTTTTTAAATAGTTTTTCTCTTTTACTTTTTGCACAAAACGTCCAATAAAATGATTCAAAAGAGAATCCAATCCTCCCCAAACTTCCTGTTCTATAAAAGCTTGTTCAGCTCACTTCTTATTAGCATAGAAACCAGACTGTCAATGCTAGGAATTGGAAGACACAACATTTTTTTTCTTTCCGTTTCACAAAAAATACTGTTTTACTCAATTTAAGAGTTTTTTTTAAAGCTTGTGTTTGAAATAAGTTTTTTTTTTCAGATTTTTTTCACTTCTTTTTAAAACCAACTCCAATGAAAATTCTGTTTTTGATGCTTTTAACATGTTTTTGTATCATTTTTTTATACTGGTAAGCTAATGAAGAAATATAAAATAACTTAAGATTAAATCTGCGTTTCTTAGGGTATGCTTTTTTTCCTTTTAAATCACCTTGGTTGGTTTGAAAAACCTATGGTTTGTGATAGCAACTGGGCCCGAAGTCGACCTTCTCTGCTACAATTCAGATGCATCCACTTGCAGACAAATACATCCATTAACCAGGGCCGGAATTACCATCAGGCAAAGGTGGGCGGTTGCCTGGCGCCCCCCAACTCCTTGAGGGCCCCGCTTTAAAGTAAAAAAAATAAAAAAATGTCCACTCCCATTATTATTGGACTTTGTCATCAAAACTAATGTGCAGGAAGTCGGACAAAACTGGAACAATAACAGAATCAAAGGAACTCAATAAAAATATGTTAAAAAAAATTTAAAAAGAGGGGCAAAAAGAGAACATTTTCAGATTTCTTTTATTTTTTTTTATTGTCCCAAACTGCTAAGTCCACCACTGCCATTAACGTCTTCATTTTCTTCTTCTGAGACTAAACCCAGATGAGAATATCTGATGTATTCCTGCTGCTCTGCAAAAAATAAGTCTTAAACAACGACAGTCTTTTTGACTATGTCTAAAAACAACATAATCATAATTAAAAGACCACTGAGAACGATTTTAAAATGAAAAGTTATAGTTGGAGTGGGACTTCAAAGAAAGTGACTATTCACATGTAATTTTCTAAATACGTGTGACCAGTACTGACATTAGAATTAAAAGTCAC
>NC_050520.1:16189200-16240472 GCF_002922805.2 Oryzias melastigma
GGTGTGTGGCAAACACACGATCATCAGGTTGTATGAGGAATGCGCCAAGAGGACACAAGCTAAGAAAGAGAAACATGTAGTTGAGCTGCATTTGGCCCACCTGTCAACCTGAATCCATTTGTTATTTTAGATACAAAGAAAGAATCGACACAGTGTTTGCTTTAGGGTCTGACTCCAGTGTTTGTCCTTCAACACGGTCAGTCATAATCGGTTATTAGTCATAAAATAATTATATTTAGCCAGGATGCCAGACTGTGACTTGATGATCACAAGCACACTAGAACATTGACAGTGTTTTATTTTCCACAAATAATGGAAGTTTGATTAAGGAAATGATTAAAATAAATGCAGCAATTCAACAATTCCTTTGAGGCTGTTATGACTTTATAATATGATAATAAATCTGTGTTTTTGTCAAAGATTACCTTGTTACACAGGAAAGTGAATCATATGAGCGCACCAGCTATCAAACATGCATGCTTTGTCATTCAACTTCAACAACGTGTATTGCACAATGATCTTACAGTTTTATTGTCGCAAATCTCTCTAATATGTGTTGCAGTGATGATAAGAATTTAGAATTTCTATGAATTGAATAACCAAAATCACCTAAAGTAACTTGTGGATGTCAATCAAAGAGCCACTCTGTCAAGTGTATTAATTTATAATATGTTTATTTTGTCAAAGCGATCAATAATTCTGTTTGAAAAGGTTAAACCACAAGCAATACACGTCTTCCTTTTTCCATTCTCTCAAAACAAACTTTGTCATACAGTCCTGTACAAGACTATTGATTCAGCAGTGATAACATTGCAGGCCACTGTTTACATAGATCGAGAGTTTGCCAAGATTACCAGGAGGTGCAGCATTCTGAGACAGGTTGTGGAGGGAATCTGGTATGCAGCCTGTGAGCTGAACTTGAGCTGGTAAACAACAGCCTGTCTCTGCAGCTGGCTGGAGGACCATTGGCCTCGATAGATATGATCCGATGGAACAAAAACACATCAGCACAAAACAGCCCTCCATGGTGGATAGAGATATGACAAAACTCCCAGAGAAAGAGCTGCCAGGGAAGTGTACGTTAAAAAAAGAGATCAAAAAGGGAAAGAAAATGTTAAAACTTTCTATGAAAAACTCCCAACAAAATAGTTTAAATTTGATATTTTCATTAAAAATAATAACTTTCAACAAATACAGATCCGTCCTTTGCAGGAAGTCTTGCACCAAACTGAGAAATGTGGATTTCATTCAAATTTGTAAACTAAATTTCTATCTTGAAACCCTGTTTTTGCATTAAAAAAAAAAAAAATCTTCTATTTTTCTTTTCCGTTTCTTTGACAAAGGGAGAAAACAGTTAGAAAGCAGTTAATACACAGAAAACACCGTCTTTCTAAACACAGAAAGCTACAAATGTTGCAGATATCAATGAGTCTCTTGAATGATACGTCTGCATCAATTGAAGACTAAATGGGACAGTTGCAATTCTATAGGAGAATGTAGTCAGAGTAGTAAAAAATGGTGCACTTAAGCTCCAGTCTTTATCTGTTCACTTCCTTTTGAAGCTTCACTTTATAACTTTACTGCAGTCATTACTGTGAAACAGTAGTTGCATTCAAGATAAACACTTGAGATAACTACATGCTGTAAACCAACATGCATTAAAATTATGCAGATTCTCGTTTGTCACATTTTACACACAGTTGGTACCACAATTAAGTATTTATTTAGGGTTTTAACCCAACATGTGATGAGGCTACTGTGAATATTACAGTTGCTCAGCTTATAAAAGTCAAAGTTTGACATACCAGTCTGTAGCCTGCACATGTTCCTATATGAAGATTGTAAAAGTTAAAGCAGAAAGGGCTGACATAACAGGCCTCTGTGCCTGTGTGTGTTAGCGACAGATAGACACTGAACTGATAAGATGAACGCATCTCTGAGCTATTTAGCCAAATATAGACACAGTGTTTGTATAAACAGTTAAATACATAAATCATTTTAATAATTTTGAAAAAAAAAAATATTCTTTCAAATCGTGGTTAAATAATGGTTGCTTTATGCTGTTTGTATTGCTTGTATATAATGTGGTGCAATCAAGATAAGGGTGGAGTCATCTGGACCCCTTAAACCCTTCCGCTCTCTTTGGGGTCCAGATGACTCCAACCACATATTGATGTGTGATTCCTTCCATGACAAATGTGGACAAAGGTGGACAGGATTTTATGTCTTCTATGGACATTAGTGAAACTAAAAAATCAATGATTAAAAAAAGTTCCGCGCACTGTCTTGTGGGTCCAGATGACCCCACTTTTAATGTAAACAAGCCAAGGAGAGCGGAAGGGTTAATTACGAGAGCACGAGGGATATACACAGACCCTTAACAAGAAGTTTGTATACCATGGAAAAGTGTATTATCGTGTTTAATGCCTTGAAAAAATAATAAACTTTTGATTCAGAGCACACTTTTTAATTAATTTAAATTATTTGTTTATTTTCATATAAGTTTGGCTCCAGCTTACAAAACCCAAAAGCATTTGTATACTGTGCAGAAATCACCATTTAAGTCAGAGATTACGATCAGATCAAATCAACTAACTTCAAGAGTACCCAAACAGTAAATCAACTTTTATTGGCTGTTGTCCTCTGTTACGGCTGTGGCCGTATTTGGTTTTGTACTTTTCTTTTGGTTCTGTGGATTTTTGTCAGAGTGGGACATCTTTGTGTTTTGTGGATCTTTGCATGTTTTTCTGTCTTTATTACTTTCAGGTGTGGCGCTGGAGGTGTGGCTCCCCATTGGTCGAAGCCGGAGGAGGGAGCCGTCAAAAGCACCATGTGGACCTCCAGACCTGGAGAAGGGAGCTGGGCTGCAACCTGGTGGTGCAGTGGTTAGCACTCTGACCTCACGACGAGAAGACCCTGGTTCCGATACCGGCATAGTTCTTCTTGTGTGGAGTTTGTGTATTATCTCCTGGCATAGATAGGTTTTTTTCTCCGGCCACTCCGACTTTCTCCCACAACCTGCTTCACTGTTAACTGGTGATTTTAAATTCTCTCTTTGTTGACTGCTTTTGTGTGTCCTCGCATTGGTTTGGTGAACTATCCAGGGTGTACCCTATTCTAGCAATAGCTGGGTAGGCTCCATCAACCCTGTGACCATGAACAGGACCAAACAGGTTTAGAATTTGAATCAGTGTTTAGTAGGAACTTGATTTGCAGCTAAATTAAAAAAAATTGTAAGAGGAAGATGTTTTAAGGTCTACTGAAGTATAAGTCTTTTAGATGAATAGAGTTTTCTATGGTTTCTTGCATAAGTACTATATTGACTTGAGATGCACAATTACATCAGCACAAATATTAGAAAATAATGACATTAAATTGTACTTTTTGTATTTTCAGAAGTGAATATTTTTGCTAATAAGTTGGTTCAAAAGTATTCAGCTTTAACCACACAGTCCTGTTGTCCATGAAGAGCAGTGCATCTGCAACAGGCTTTAACATGTCTTGTTAATACAAGTTTATCTATCTGTTTGTACTATAAGGCAGACATACTGTCTACATCAGATGAAGGTTCTCATGTATCCAGGTGATGTCTTGAAGTTGAGCAATGGCATCTAGACTTAAAATCTATCTCGAAACGCTTCACCACTCATTCGAAAATGTTGGATCAGCGGTGAAGCATTTCAAGAAAGAAGATTTTAAGTCCAGATGCCATGACTCAACTTCAAAACATCTACATTACTGCATTTGAACTAAATCACCAGAAATGTACCTGGAGCACCTCTCTGCCTGCAAAGTCAAATGTGGTTAATTCAATGAGCCCATTTACACAAACGGCTGTTCATTATCTGATTTTTTAAGATTTGATTTTTCAAGTGGCATCTGGACAGGAGGATCTGCCATTCTTTACTCAATTACTGTCATTCAACAGTTGGTTTGTTCATTACATGCCCATAAAAAATAAAAATCTGGTAAGTAGGAATTACTATCATGCAAATTTACAGTAGAAATGCCACCATTAAAATCATGTAATTGAGCCAAAAAAAAATTTTAAATCAATGTTTCAAAGTGTTCTGTGGTCAGAAGTTCTTGGAAGTCACATATATTTTGTTGTCCAGGCTAATTCCGAAGAAGACCATCCATGGTGGACAAGTGCAGACGTCATGGAGGAACTAAGAATGTAGAAGGTATACAGGTTTTTCCGCGACACATGTTCCACCTCTAGATGACATTTCAGGGAAGCCATTACAACAGCACGACTTTATCTTGCAAGATTAGAGTCACTTAACTGGCCTTTGCTGGGCCTCTTTACATCAAACACAAACTCTTGATTAACTGGAAACTAATATCAGGCAAGAACTCGACCGAATTTCAACACCTAAACTCCACAAACTCAGATTTCTTTAAAGATGATGCTACCCCGTGTCACTGTCCTGTGCTCAAAGCTTTTTGTCATTGGATTCGGATCCACGTTTTTAAGGAAGCTAAAAGGCTGCACTCATTTCCTTTGTTTTACCATCCCTGCTGACTCACAGACACGCTTCGTTAGGTCATAGGGTCTGCCTTTGTGAGTGTGAGGAGTGTGGCAAAACCCCAAGAGACACTCAGCTAAGATATTCAACCATGCTTAATAGCTCAGTAGAATGCCTACTTGTAAATGAAACAGATTTCTGGAGCTTAAAAGAGACATCTGGATCATTCTGGAATGTAAATGGAAGATCAAAAGAGTTAGCAGGTTCTCCAGGACTGCTCAAGCCTGGTTCTCTAGATCTACTTCCTTCCCTGTTTTCCAGCTCTCCCTGCACTTCTAGCTCACCATTACCTGGATCAGGTGTGTTCAATCAATCCGAACATGAAAAAACCTGAGTCAGATATCAGCAGCAAAGAAAGGGGAGCACTGGAAACCACCCTGGGTGGTCAATCTTAACCAGTATAGAGGAGAACTGAATTAGCCAGACACACAAAGACTGTTCCCATCGTTTAGTGTGGCGTTCCAGAGGAAGTAACAAAGATCCTTAGCACCAGAAGTTGATAGCAGAGGGGCAGTGGAAGTTGACACATCAGCAGATTGTTGAACTCCAGTCCAGTTCGTCCAATTTAAGTCCACCCAACCGAAATCCAAATTCAAGGAACAAAACTGAGGTCAGTGCAACCAAAACATTCTCAGTCCCAACTCATCACATATTGGCGTTTGGTTAAGGACCCTTCCACGTCACTTCTTGACCTTTTGGGTGTCCACAACTGGTCGTTTTTTGATCTTACATAGAAAATGGCTGACCTAAAAAAGGTCACGCATCAAGTATGACAGTGCAAAAATATTTACAAATAAGAAAGCCAAGTCAACCCAAGTTAAAACAATGTTGTCTCAATGAGAAAAACGTATAAACGTTAGAATAGTAAAATCCCTTCCATCTGCTTACAGGAAGATAGTGAAGTCCAGACCGTCCTTGAGACGCTTCAGGGCTGGAGCTTGCAAAGCCCAGATATAATATTTCTCTATTTGTTTTGACAAGAAGTGATTTAATAAAGGTTTTATAGCAGACCGAGATACATATCTTTAAGAGCAACAAAGAGAAACAGAGGCAATTTCTATTTTTCAGAAGAAGAAAAGAAGAGGAAAACAATCACAACATTTTTTAACTAAAAATACCCATAACACATTGTTTTGTTTTTAAATCTAACGGCATGAAGAGATTTTGCTCTTTTATAATAAAAGCTCTAATAGATAACTTTAAATTAACAGGCTGCATCAATGCATAGTTAGTTATAAACTCGTAAAAAACAGTTGTAAAAGTATAAATTAAATGATATGTTAAAATGTTGATGTATTTATGAGTTTTTAAATAAATCAACTAAAAGATGTTGGTTAGAAAATGGTTTCCAGCTCACAGAATTCACATATTCCTTTTTGCTGATGTCATCATCATTGTCGGGACAAATGAGTCCAGTTTAGGTTCTAAATGTAAAAACCGTCCTCAGCAGTTTCACGCAGTTGCACCTTCGTTGACATCCACCTCCATCTGTCTCTGCCAGGACTCAGTGACCCACTTCCTCCAACATGCAACCTGCGTGTGTAATCTGAAAAATGCGTGATGCAAAGTCAAGGAATGGTCTCTTTTTCATTTGTCTAGTTTCATTTAAAAAAGTGTTTACTTCCATGGTAAACCAGAACATACAAGACTTTGAAAAGAAAAAACGAAATCAAACAGAAGTGACCTTGCTTTAGTATTGGTGCTAACATCAAAGAGCTTTGATGATGCGTTAGCATAGCTTCTGGACCGTAGCTGGTGGGGAGGAGATACTTGGATTAGGAAAACAGCTTCTATGTTGCGATTACACACAGTCATTTACAACAAAAAGCTGAAGGAGAAACAGAAAAAAAAACACAGGGACAACAGAGTCAAATCTAGTATGAAACATTTTTATTTTTTGGTGTTTTTAAACATGTTCTTGTGGCCTTTTTCTGATGGTCGAGTATATATATAAATACAGAAAACTATATCTTAAAATTGCATTTCTGAGTAAAGAGTAAGCTCTCAGTAACGGGAGGGGGGGGGGCGTGGTTGCTCCACACCAACAATGCCACCCACAACTCTGAGAAAAAATTGTAATGAAATACTGCTACTCTGCAGAAACTATGTCCTAGAAAACGAAACAGGTTTTTACATTTTAGCTAAAAGCAGCACCACTGAAAACTGTTTTAATGTGATCAGAGTAGGACTTAAACTAGTCTATAAATAGAGTTTTTTTATTTAACAAGCATTGTTGTTGTGCAAAAAATGAAAGTCAGTCATAGCATAACTTGGGAAGTATCCATCCATCCATCCATCCATCCATCCATCTTTTTGGAAACAACAATTCTTCTAATGAGCAATCCTTATGCAGTCCTAATTGAATTAATATAATCCTACACAACCTTTCACCAGCTCAGTGGTTTAGTGGAGGAGTGTCTGTCCAGAGATTGGGGGTTGTGGGTTTGAATCCACAGTCAGGCTTTGAAAGCTCTTAAAAACTGGACCTGGTGCCTCTCACCTTTAACACTAAGGGGATGCGTTTGGGGGAGTTGAATCATCAAATGGTTCCTGAGTTCTCTCTGTGCGGGCGGTTGAATGTAGAAGACAGTGAAAGCTAAGACGTTTTATGGGTTCATGGGTGTTTAAACAGAGCGATTCCGCTGTACTCTAAATACAGCTGCTCTGAATGAACATATAAGGAGTGCTTGAGTACTTTAGGATTTTGATCAAAATATGCCTTATAGGGATTATAACACATCAAAACTTGGGTAAAGACAGAATTTTTGTGTGTTTAATACTAATATTTTATATGATTGACATTCTACTGTTTGCAAATTGTTGCAAAATGTTCAGATCATGACTCCCTTTGCAGGGGAATGTATCCCATAAAAATAGTAAAACTTTGAAAGCGAGTCACAGCTTGTGGGCTGCAGATATTCTTGGCTAAACTTCACAAAGGAACTGATAGAGGAGTTTGATAATTTTTCTTTTACACAGATTTAAGGTTCTCAATATGCTGTACTCCTAAAAATGTATTATTTGGTTCAAATATTCAAGCAATTGAAGCTTGAATTGTACTTTTTTGTACCTACTTTGTACTTACATGGTACTTGCTGTGTACTTATGTGGTACGATTTGGTTCATACTTTTGGGGTATCTACTGGGTATTTATGCTGTACACACCAGGTTTTTACAGTTTTTGATAACGTGTCTTTTGTTGTACTTACCACATGCAAGAAAAAGCTAAGTACAAATAAAGTAACTTTTTATGGTATTTATCATGTGTAACAAGATGGTAAACAGAAGCTACCTTTGAAGTACTGCAAAAAATTGCCCAGAATTTACTTTCTACTTATTTAGCAAGTTTATATGTTTCATGGTACTCAGCATTTGTAGGAAGATAGGTAATTACATATTACTTGTGTGGTACTTTATTTTGTTTTTTGTGGTATTTACTATTAATTAGAGCAGAGTAAATACACAGAAAGTACCATTTATTGTGTGTGAATTTTACATGTTAAGTAATCGGGTGTTTTGTGGTTCTTACCATTTAAAAGGAGATAGTAGTTACACAGAGACCACCTCACTATGATACTGGACTTTAAAATAAAGTCAGCTCTATTTCCACTCTATTACTTTGTACTTAAGAATATTTGACTGAACATTCTTCTCGTGCAGTGTACATACACATTTAGTCTTCTGACCTTACCAAGTGAGACCAGGCAAACCGTTTGGTAAGGGTGAAGTAACTTCTTCGTAAAAAGATGTTCTGCTCTGATTACTTCTTCTAATCAGATACCCTGTTGCATGTTACTGTCTGATAAATTACTAGGATTATATGACAAACTGAACAGTGAAAACAAGCAGGGTCTGTGTCAGGAACCAGAGCTCTTGTTAGGATCTGGGCGCGGACACAAACGCAGGACACAGAATGGCTCCAAGTAGATGTAATTCATTTCTACACACAATGCTGTGGAGAAGACTAGAGGGCTCGTGACTCTCAAAAGCACACAAGACGATCTGGCAGTGTTGGCGGGAGAAATGCAGACTTATATAGGAGGGACGATCAAGCACAGGTGCACTTGTTAGGAGGAAGGAAGCCAGGTGGAAGAAAGAAAGAAGTTAACACAACCACACCCCTAATCCCAATCCTCACAGCTCTGTCTCCCCCTCTGCTCTGAACATACTACATCTCCCAGCTGCCCCAGCGCACACTCCCCAGATGCCACTCAGCTGACTCTCATCTGACAATCACCCACCTGTTACTTAAGCAGTGCACAGATCCCTGATCTGTGCAAAGTATTGTTTTGTGTCACCCTGCCTGCATTACTGAGCTTTTCTATCTGGACATGATCCTCCTTTTCTGACCCTGCTTTTTTTCTGATTGACTGCCGCCTGCCCTGACCCGCCTGGACTCTGACCTCTCTACTCTTATCTTGGATGATCCCATGATCAGGATTGACCTCTGTCTGTCTGACCCTGATTTAGCTTTGTGGACTTTTTAGCTAAGCTTAGTTCTTGTCTGAACTAATAAATATATAGAACCAGCTGTCTGCCCGTTTGTGACAGTCTTTAGTCTTTAGTATTTATCAGCTAGCACATTTTTCCTTGCTATTAGCTCATTGATCACCTTCCCAACTCTCAACAAACAACGTGGCAAATTTGAACAAAAAAAAAAAGCAGTGAAAACAACAATCTTGAAGATGTTACACTTCTGTGGCATACAAAGTGTTTCCCTAACAACATCTTGCCTTGCACCCATGCCAGGAGTGTCCAAATCCAGTCTGTGAGGGCCGATCTCCTGCTTTTGATTACCTGGATCAGGTGTTTTTGGCCCCCTTGGAAGCTTTAATGGCAGGTTGGTCGGAAAATATGTTGGTCAGCGGCCCTCGAGGCCTGGATTTGGACTGTTCTATGCTAACTGTATGGAAAACACAGTAGCATTTTGAGTTATTTTGGCAATATTAATTTAAACATTTTTGATGTAAATAAATGCAAAAAATATCACAATAGTTGTCTTTATAATAAGCCTCTGACAAAAGTTACAAGCTTTGTGAACAGATAGAGTGCAGATGCAGTGTTGTGTTTCTGTTTATTGTTTGTTAAAGAGATCACTGAAGTGACACTGAGTCCCGGGAGAGCTCACTCACACAGCCCAGCTTCCCAGGATCAGTCGGAGGAGACCAGAGTTACTGAGCTGTGCAGGTCTTCCAAGCAGAAATAATCTTTTCAGTTTGTGAGCGGCTCTGTCAAAGTTTGAAATCAGTATCTGTAACTTTGACACTGGTGATAAAATCAGGGAAACCAAATTAACTTGATATTGTCATCTTAATATTGTTCTCCATTTTAGTTCCCTCAAACCTTCTCCCTGATAACCTTGAAGTCATTTAGATCAGAAGAGCCCGTCCTGTGCCTAAAATACTTGAGGCGTGATTTTATTTCTGGGCAATCGTCTCTGCTCTATCAGTACAGTCAGTGCTGCTTATCTGGACCTTCCTGCGTGCCTGAGCGGCCACGGCTCGACCGCGGCCTCCCAGCAACCACAGAGCACTGTTCTAATGAAGTTACAGCCTGAAGCAAAGTGATTTGTGTGGGAGACGTTGGTATGGTGGCCTTTCGAATGGGCTCCTAATTTCATCAGTGTAAATATATTAGACAGCAAAAGTCATCAGGGAAAGTGGACCATGCTGAGGGACACGCTGACATCCTCACAGTGGCTGTTGTGCAGCCCTGCATACCAAGACATTGGTGTTTTCAAAACAGGAACATCACTGACTTGTTTGGGCAGGATTGGTTTAGATGTCTTGTAAAAAGAGCACCAATGCTCCTAAACGTTGGAAAGTTTTTCATGCTTTGTTGAGAAGGTGGAGCGATACTGAGTGGAGGAGGAATGCAATCAGCTCTACAGTATAATAACTACAAAGTTAGTGTTTTTAGATAATAAAACAGAACTCAAATGGAAATTTAAATTACAGCTTGTTCATTTAAAAATACTGCCCTATCTAATCTTACAGAAGATCACTGTGTTCATAGGAAACTATTTATTTGACCTTTTGAGCCTTAATCTTTCTAAAGCTCGGGAGAAGAGGATGGCTTATGATAGAACTGGAATGGTAATGAACTGCAGGTGGGATTCAAAGTTCAACATTTTGAATGAGTGTATGTGTATGTTTTTTTTTAATTGGTTTAAGCTAAAACTGCTCATGGTAAAGAGAAAATCTCACATTGTCAAACCAACACAACTGTAGTACTTTATCCCTTTAAAACGTCTTTTTCAAGCATGACAGGTTTTTCTAAAGTTTCACCTTTAACCAGTGCTGTGCAAGTTACGAGATTACAACAACAATAATGTCACAACAGAGTAATAAAAAGTGACAATAGACACCAGAATAATATGTGGCCATTTTTTGCTTGTTTGCTATTCATCTGCTTTGGACCCTTTAAAGCACACATGTCAAACTCAAGGCCCTGGGGCCGAATCTGGCCCGGCTGGTATTTATATCCAGCCCTCCAGATCATTTTATTTTATTGTTATCCTGTTCAGCCCACAACCCAAGGTACGTTTTTGGGTTTTTGCCCCTCTGTACAATTGAGTTTGACACCACCGCAATGTGCTGACAATGTTCTAAGGAAATTATTAAATTGATATATTTACCTCCCACAAATTTAAACGGAGCAGTGGGGATCTTTTTTTTTTTTTTTTTTTTTTTTTTTTTTTTACATAGAACCAGGTCAATTTTCAATTTTAAGAATATGGTTGCTGTTTAATATTTAGATAAACATAAAAGCAAATAGTATCTGACACATACATCTGACAAAAATATATAGAAGTGCTTTTAGAAAATTAGATTTGTTTGAAAATAACCTCAAGGGAGACAGATGAATTAAATTTAATGGTGTGTATTCTGCTTCAAAATGACATAAAATGTCTTAGATAAATAATTGTACAAAAGTAATGTATTAGAAAAAGGGATTAAAGGAACATTTCAATCTATAGTAACCCAGGCAAATGAAATGAGGTAAATATAATTCATTACTATCAACCTTCACATATTATAACTTGACAAACCCTGAGCATTTGAAGCATGTGGCTGACTCTACTTTATATATATATATATATATATATATAAAATCATATTTCTTTTCACCTACAGTAGCTTGGTGCTTGCAGGTGAACCCATCACCTTATCTCTGCAGATTCATACTTAACAAATGAAGGACTATTTCAACGCTTCCTCCTTCTTCTCTGTAAATTTTGAGTTGTTCTTTTATTTCTTTTTATGGAAGCTTACACCTCAGATATGCAAGTCTTTTTGTTTGACTGTGATAAATGTGTTTGTTTCCTTTTCCTTTTTGGCCACTCCCACTGTCTCCGCACCAAATTACACATACAATTTGGCTTCAGTTTTTCTATTTTCTCACTCAGCCCAACCAGAGAGAGTGTTTCATGTGGTTGGAGTCACTTACAATACCTGGTAGTCCTGGGTAGGCTCTCCTCCAAGAACCAACCGGGGGACACCCTGCTCAGCTCAGAGATCTGCTGTGTTCAGAGTGGCACATGACTTTGAAAATAAACATAAAGATCAGAAAGGATGAAAAGCAGATGTGCTGAAGGGCCCAAATATTTACCAAAGAACATACATTTTTGCACATCTCACCGAGCAAAGGTACTCTTTGTATGTAGTTATGAACCAGTGAACTGTGTTGAAATGTGATTACCTTAGATTTTTTTTTTTTTTACAATAGATCAGCATCTCCTGACCTTGTGTGAGAGTAAAGTTGTATGGACCTAAATTTGGGGAAATATTATTTGAAACCCAAATAAATCAAAATGAAAAAAATATTGGGGTTTGGTAAAAAAAACAAACAAAAAAAAAAAAGTAAGACGTCCAAAACCTTTTGCTATTCTAAAATAAACTTATTTATTTTCTGCTTCAAATGTTCTGTTTTTTAGGTTTCAAAACTCAAAATTCCAATTTCAATTTTTTTTTCACTTTGAACTCTTTTAATTTTTGTTTTCGAATCTGAAATTTTCAGTTACGAAACTTTTGGATCCCTTGTGGCACGTTGGGGCGGGGCTAACACGAGGGACCAATCAAAATCGAAGAGGGTGGGAACTTCAGTCCCGGTGCTTTCACTGACTCCTAGAACTGTAATGATTACGATCAGAAAAAGGCTATTTCTGGTCTATAATAGTCTGAAGTTGCCCCAAGACAGCTGTAAAAAGCAGAGTTTTATCACGTACAAACCGCGCGTCCAAAATGCCGTTGTAACCCGTTCAAAGTGCAATCTTATTGAGGGAAATACAGCCGAAGAAAACATCCTTATGCGTGGATAGAATAGCTATGTGGTGGGTCGCCCTTAATAAGCCTACAGAACACTAAGGTTAAAACTGCGTAGGACTGGTTAACACTTTACATGTGGCGCTTTTCTGGCACGGTAGCGAGAGTCATTAATCACTCCTGACTGCGGTGTGCAGAGTGTGTTTTGGGGTAACTGGGCTGAGGAAGACCTCCACAGAAGCAATGGGCCCCGTGCACATCTCCATTCTCTTCCTGGATGTGGAGGTCCTGGACCTCGTATGCTCGCGGGGAGGTGATGGTTGTTCCCATTAAATCAGAGCTTCCTAACGCCGGAGCCACACACCGCAAACCGTCTGCCCGTCCCTCTTTCGCCGAACACCGCCCCCCTGCGGCACAAGGGGGCCAAAAGTTTTGAAACGGAAAATTTCAGATTCGAAAACGGAAAATAAGAGTTGAAATTGAAAAAAAGATTTGAAACTGAAAAATACATTTTGAAATTGAAATTTTGAGTTTTGAAACCTAAAAAAACAGAACATTTGAAGCTGAAAATAAATATGTTTATTTTAGAATAGGAAAAAGTTTTGGACATTTCATTTTATTTTCAAAATGCTTTTTTTTGGGTTTCAAATATTTATGGCCCCAAAATAACTCCATAGAGTTGAGCAGCCAAAGTTTCATAGTTGACTTGAATCCTGACTGCCAGACAAACTCATTGTCAATGAAGGCCTACATTCCTAGAATGCTAACAGGACTGCTCTGAATAGTTTTTTTTAAATAGATGCTGTCATCTATAAATACGCTCCTGTATCTGTTCCACTTTGACATTTGAGGAACTCGTCCTGCAGTGCAACTGTTGGGACTTGTGCCGCTCTTTATATTTAGACAGGGAAGATCACAAAGCATGAGTTCAGACGCCAGGCAAGCAGAGGTCACTATGTGTTTTGAACTGAAAATAACTCATCTTCAAATAAAATGACTGATTCCACTCAATCGTGTTAAGACACTGAGGGGAAAAAGCTTGAGGAGAAACAGAAAGTCTTTCAAGCCAATCATGTTAGTCTGTTACAACTTATTTTCACTTCATTATTTGTGAAGCACCAATTCCTAGTTTTTAAGCTAAGCTAAAGTTTCACTTTCCAATACAAATGTAGTCTTCCCTACTCTGGTATTTTCTCATTCGATGCTGCACTGACACCAATAGACAAGCATGAATGAAGGAAACATTTACCTAAACTAAAGTAAAAGCAAACCATGATTCTCCCCCTGCCGTGCCTTACAGCTGAAGCTCATACTTTCCTGTTTGACAGGCTTTGAGTCACAAGGTAAATATGAGGATACAGTGATTGTACATCTTGATTCTAGTCTTTTTAAATGACAATTTGAGGAGAATAAAACTTTTATTGAGTCTAAATTTTTATTCAGAAAAATCCAATTTTTGCAAAGAAAATCTGCTGTTAAAAATTAAATATTAGATTCTCCTTTAAATAAAGTAACTTTGACGGTTAATGTGAGTGTATAACATAAAAATCAAGATCACAATTCCTCCTTAACGCGATTTCTTTTAAGGTACAACCCATAACATCATAACGTCTCTGTTAGCGCTCTGTCTCAGAGTCTACCTTAAATTGTGAAGACAGAACCACTTTTGGATTTGTGTTGCATCCAGAAAATTACAGATCCCTGCTAGATACCAAACATCTGGAAAACAAAAGCTCAGAGGAGTTGAAGCTGAGGCAGCTGGGAGGGAGAGCAGCAGACCGTCCCAACTCTTCACCATGACTCCTGCTCTGTTGGCATTGGTGCTGTCTTTGCTGGCCACAGTGGCCCCCCAGTCTCAGGACCACTACGACATGGAGTGGGTGAACGCCTATCGACAGGGGTTCAACTTCCAGTGTGCACACGGAGAAGCTCTGGTTGCCATCAGGAGCTACTTCAGTGAGACGGAGGGCTCTGACCGCTTGTGGTCCTTCGAATGCCAGCCCACACCTGAGGGACTGGGCGAGCCCAGTGACTGCTGGTGGGACGACATCAATCGCGCTGGGCTGGAGTGGTGAGTCTTGAACAGATGTTTTATATGCTTGAAATAGCTCCTTTAACTCGTTTTTTCCATATCCTCACCTGTGAGCTGGGATGTGTCAGAAAAAAATGATGCAGCTAAAAAAAGTGCCAGTCAGCAAAAGAAATGGGTGAATTTAGAGAACATTTCAAGCATCTGGATCACAAGATAAAACAGTTATTTTTAGGTGAAGATTTGTATTCTCTCTGCATCTTTGAGTTTCTTTGTGCTGCAGATTCATCATCACATGCTGATGTGTCATTCAGTGCTAGTCTGCACCTTAAACTAATTGGGCCATCTGAAGTCTTGTTTCCTCCAAAGTCTGCAGGATATTTCTGGCCACAATTTGGAACAGTAAACGTTAGCGCCGTTTTCTAAAGTAAGACATTTTGAAAATGACAAATTTTGACAGCTGAATTTTGGGTGGTGATGCAGCTAGAGGATCTTGGTTTATATTTTTGGGACTGGAGGTTTCTCCGTGTGGAGTTGACATGCTGTTTGTGTGAATCCATGGGGTTTTCTCTCCTGCTTCCTCCCACAGTCCTCAATGTTTGATGGGTTAATTTGAGTTTCTACATTCTTCTCCTGGGACGTTGTGGTGGTTTGCCTGTGTTCATTTCCCAGACAGATGGGAGAGACTCCAGCAAACCATAGGTCTAACCAGGTCAAAGCAGGTTCAGCTGCATGCATTGTCTAAAGCTGTTCAATGAAACATGCAGGAAGATGCTTTACTTGATACTGCAAAAGCACATACAACAATAGGAGTGGTATAGTATGGTCTAGTCCTGTATATTGAGGGTTTTCATTAAACAGTACTGACCCATACCTCTTGGGGAACCCCACTGGTTGTAGGTCCATTGACAAGTGGAGTGAAAGAGTTGGGGCGGAGCCACTGTACCCACCCTTTGATTGGCACAAAGTTTAAGTCCCACTATTTGTCATGCACCAAGGTGTGTGAAATTTGCTCTCTGCATTTGACCCATCCCCTGGGGGAGCGGTGAGCTGCAGTCACAGCCGCGCTCGGGAATCATTTGGTGTTTTAACCCCCCAGTCTAACCCTTAATGCTGAGTGTCAAGCAGGGAGGCACTGGGTCCCATTTTTAGTCTTTCGTACCTTTGGACCCTACGACCTTCCAATCTCAGGGCGGACACTATACCACAACGTTGCTGTGATCAATACATTCAATCATTGGTTTCTCAGAGTTCTTGATAAAATAATCAAAGCTAACATCAAAATGCTCTTTCATTGATTTACAATCCTTTCCAACTGCGGTCAAATGAGCCGCCGTTCACATTTCCGTGGTCACATCAAGAAGCTCCGTGGAGTCTGGTGGAGATTTTCCAGCGTTCTCAGTCCTGCTACCGTAAGTATTGGATGAAACTCACACCAAAAATCCAGTGATGCTGATTTGACCACAGAAATGTGAACGGCGGCTCATTTGACTGCAGTCAATGTGAAGATACCATCTTCTCTTCTCCAGAACCTGAACTAGACACTAGGAACAGATGAGGGTTTAGTGCATGTGCAGCAGAGCTGTTGATGGAAAGAAGATCATTCATTCAGAGTCTGTCCAAGACAGTTTGATTTAAATGGAGAAATACTCGGAAATGCAAAAACAAAATGATTTCTTATTACATTTGTTCTCTTTCAGAAAAAAATGACACATATACATGTTAAAAACTCAAAAAACATGATTTTCAACGGAGGGGGACTTTAAGCTAACTTTTCCAACTTTTGAAACCATTCAAGTTTTTGTGGTTTCCATTTTACTCTTTGGTCACAAGTCAACATTGAAAATGACTGCAAACAACGTCAAGACCTGGTCTGGTGGAACTGCAAACGTTCCTTGCCAGCCTTGGCGACGATGTAATACAGAATGAGCTCTCACCTCACCGCTCACGCTAACGCGTCATTGTAAAGCGCCAACTAGAAAAGCAACAACAATAGAGGTCATCCAGCAGCTCGTCTTTTTCTTGATTTACTTTTTGTACATCGTGTATAACAGGAATTTAATGTTGTTTGAAAGAAGATTGAGGCTAAGAAGACTTCCGCCGTAAATCACTAGCTTAGTGCTTTACTGGTGCATTCTAATATCATCATCACTTTCTGCCAATCAACGGTTGGCTACTCCGTCCCAAATGTCCCGTTTTGTTTTTCTATGGACCTACAATAAATCGGGTCGGAACTGTTTATTGGATCCATTTCACAATGGAAACACTCAAAATATCGGATTGAACTGGACTGTACCGGACTGCTTAGTGGAAACGAGGCTTTAGAGACCCACTCTGATCATCCTTTGACCTATTAAGTGTTCCCAGTACTCTTTTAATTATCGTTATTTGGTTTTTAGCCAACATAAAAAAAGGCATTTTCTAGGACATACTAGTTTCTGTAGAATGGGAGTAGTTCATTAGGAATGGACATCACATGCTGGGTAATTCATTCTGTTAACTGGAATCCTGTGACGACATGTGTAGAGCTCAAATATTAGCTTGGGTCTTAAGAGGTTAAGAGATATACAAAGAGGAACAAACCATTAGTTATGATGATTTTATGCTTGTCCTGAGTCTGTATACCCATCCTCCATAGATACTGCAAGTTGTATGGTCAGACTAAAAGACGGGTGTGAATTTATTTCCAAGACTTTGAATCTTCCACATCTTCAGGTGTTTTTTTTATTTCTTTTCGGAACGTTTTTACATTCAGAAGAACACCGTGCAGTTCCATGGTATAAATCACCATCCCAGTCCACAAAAGCCATGTGTGCTTCAGCTCACAGGAACGCCAAGACCTCAGATGAACCCAGCTTTGTCCAACTCAAGCAGCTCTTAAAGATCATCTCACTGCAGTTAAAAGAAAAATGCTCTGGAATTCTTTACTTAAGAATCTTGGAGCTACTATCACTTTTAAACGGTGTATAAGATTTACTTACTTAATCTAATTGTCACACAGATTATTAATTGATGAGATAATAATAGCAAAGAAAAAGGAGAGTTTTTTTGTTGTTCAGATTTATCTGGATTGAGGCCACTTGTGGGGCAGGAACACCATGACCTCTCTCCAGCCCTGTGGTGCCTGCCCCCCATGTAAGTTTTTGTTTGAATTTGAAGGCTTGGTATTTTGCCCTGCAGGAAACAAGACATTATTGGTGTTACCATGGCAAACATCTATGAATCTTTTCCTGCTGCTTGGATCTGACATCAATCAGTCTGAGCTGAACACAAACCGCACCACTGCCCAGCAAACAAACCCCCTAACAGAGTTGCTTATTTCACTTGTTTCAAGGGGATTCCTTACGAAAATGCTGCGTTTTCTAATAAAGCAGCTGAACTGTGCCCACCTCATTTTTGTCTCATGTCTTTCCAGGACCTCCACATGCACCCGGAACGGCCTGGTGGCTGGTGTTCAAAGCAAGTACTTTGAGTCTGTTCTGGACCGTGAGTGGCAGTTCTACTGCTGCTACTACAAACGCCGCTGCCCCTACTCCTGCATGTACGTTCTCACGGTCCTACCCGAGTATGAAAAGAGAAGTCTGTTGTCTGAATCAACTTTGATGTTGAGTTTAAAACTGAAAATCCAAACTAAAAAACTGAACCGCAAAGACAGAAAGAAAAAGCTATTTTCAGGTCAGGCTCAGGAATGTGGGTTCAAGCAGCCACTTTCAACAAAAAAGTCAATGTAAATGCGAGTTTTGGGCTTTCGCATTCAAAACTCTCACGCTCATGCGTAGCTGTACATGTTTTTATGACCATTTTCCGACTACATACAAAACCCCTTTTACAAGTTAAAAAAGGTCAAACTTTGACCAGTTAGGGACTCGGATCTGGTAGTGACACATGGATAATGCCACTTTTATTTCATGGAAGTGCCAAATATTTGAAAATTGATCATGGAGGAGAAATTGAAAACTGGAGCCGAGATTATATGACACTAGGGCCGACACTATGTCCGAATTCCCATCCTAATATCCCAATCCCAGGGCTTCCTCCCACCGTCCAAAAACATGCTTCATAGGTTGATTGGTGACTCTAAATTGCCCCTAGGTGTGGATGTGTGAGTGTATGTGTGTGTGATTGAGGCCCTGAGACAGACTGGGGACCTGTCCAGGGTGGACCCCGCCTTCGCCCATTAGTAGCCGGGATAGGCTCTGGCACCCCCGCGACCCCGAAAGGGAAGAAACAGACAAGAAGATGAATAAATGAATATCCCAATCCCAAACTTCTAAAAAACTGCATAGTGCCAGACGATCTAGTGCCCTGGATTTTAAAAGTATTTCGGACACCATGCTTACTACTATTTACTTTATTATTTAAATGGAAAGCATGACATCACCATTTCACCAAGTGAAAATCAAATCAATGCGAGCGTTTTACGTCTATTTTTGACCCTACTGTGTTCTGGTGATAATAATGTTTATGGTTTGTTAAAAAATTACATTTAAACACATTTTTTCACAAAAAGTGTTGAAACGCATTGTGGTCTATATTCGCCAATGTAGTGAACATCAATGCACACTGTTTTTTGCAGACTTCTGCGAAATTTCTGGGGCACTCGATTGGAATTGTGGAATTGTAGACAGCACTACAAAATGGCAAATGCACTAAACAGCGAGTTGTTAAGGAATTTGGACACAGCCTAAGACAGGGGTGGCCAAACTCAGTAATATGAGTCTGCAGGCCCGGAGACCCAACGACGCTCTCAAGACCCCATTCTCAGGACCCTGGCTTTTTGAGACGCCGTCTCTACTGGCTGGAGGACTAACAGCACCCTCAGGACGATTTCAGGACTATTTTTTGAGACAGCGCCTCCTTGCTGCTGGGTGCCGTTTATCGATTTTTTCTACAATAAATGCTACTTTTTTTACTCTGACTACTCATGCTTGCGATGTGCCTCGTAAAGTCTACATACAGAAATTAACAAAACAAACTCCACCCTGTAGGAGGCGCTGTCTCAAAAAAGCCTGGGTCCTGAGAATGAGGTATTGAGAACATCGTTGGGTCTCCGTGCCTGCAGGTACACTCTCTCCAAACTACGGCCCGGGGGCCATATCCAGCGCATTGAACTATTTAATCTGGCCCACTACATGGGAATACATTTAATTGATCACCTTTATGAATGTTTTGGTGCACTACAAATACCTTTGTTGAATTTGTGGAAAGTAATTCTGCATTTTTGTAGTGTGAATATTTGTTGTTTTCTTTTATGTTCATGCGTGTTTTTGGAGTAGGACAGGGATTTTTTAGAATTACCCCTATACCATATGATTGCAGAATTTCTCTGAATTACCATTTTTCCCTGAGGGACTTTGAACCATGGGTACAATAGACACTAAAATGAGAGCAAAAGTCACCGTTTTGAAATAAAAAACTCCAGAAAGTTCTGTTTAAAAAATGTATTTTCAATTAAAATTAAAGCATAATTTTTATCCAGATTTCATGTTATTTCTGTCTCTTATGAGGTGGACTACCAAAACACGCCACATATCTGGTCCGGCCCTTCAGCTAAATTTGAGAATCCTAAAGAATCAAAAAGTTTGGCCCCCACTGGCTTAGTCTTTTAAATAGCGAAATAGAGAAAAAGCCTGGTGCAAGATTTGAAAGATTTGCACCACTTTGACATTTCACACTAAGACTCTTCCAAGTGTAGGTGGTGGACGTGTGCTAGTAAACAGTAGAAAGAGAAGAAAAAGCTTGCTCAATGTGAACACATTGGTAATGCAGGTTCAAGAATGCACGTGTAGCGTATTAAAAAACATATTTGTTGTGAACATAGCATTAGCATAAAGCGAGTATGAATGAAATTATCACAATATTTTGTGTGTTTGGTATAAATTGTAAATCTCTTTCTGAGCCTAAAAGAGAAAGATTCCACTGATGCAGTTTTTTATCTGCATTGTTAATGACACATTTTTCTAAGTGTTGTTTTATCAAAACTTGTTTATCCATTTAGCCTTCTTTGCTTGTGGAGTTTTGAAAATGTATCTGAACTTTCTTGTTGACCAAACGGGTGAACAGTAGATTGAGTGAAAACAAGGGTCTTACTTTGCTTTTGTGACTGTGAATATTAACATTTGTCTTGTCTACTCTTGGTGACCTGCATTAGCAGGTGTGTTCATTTCCCTGTATAAATCCGCTCCATAGGGCAGGTGTGATAGATAGCTCACCTGAACTCTGGTGCACATGAGGCAGAGATGCACTAAATCCACTTGAGAGTGAGCGTCTCTGTTCACTTCAGGGTGAAGGATTTCCCACTTTATCTTCTATTTTTACCAACTCATGTTTTCTTAACTCCTCTCTTAACATCTGCTTCCCTCTCTCATTTCTGTCAAGTACATAACCTAAAATAATAATAATAAATTAGTTCCTGTAAATACTTTTAGATGCCTGAATTTATTTCCAGCTATGAAGAAAAAAATCACTTATGTTTTTGCTTTGAAGTAGATGCTAAATCAAGGTAGGTTTGGAGTAGAAATGGTTTGATTCATGTTTGTATCGAGAGGTGTAAATGGGTTAAAAGCAAAATACATTTGGTTTACTCTTGTAGTAGAAACAGAACATAAAAGAGGCTTATTGCTTTCTCCGTTTTCTCAGCTGAAGGACAAACAGAGTAAATAAAGGAAAAAGAATTCTGTAAAAGATGTTGAATATCTCAAAGGTGAAAGTGTTGCAGTGAGGAGGTAAAGAAGCTTCAAAGGACTTGGAGGATGGGTTGATTTTTGGACAAAGAATTTAGAACTGAAATTTTACCAAAATTCTACCAAAAGCTAACTTCTTCTTTACTGAACTATTGTTTGAGTTATTCGATGTCTTGCAATAACAATGGAGGACGTTGACTGTAACTTGAATAAAACAACGTAACAAACTATTATTTTTATTTTTTTATATAAAAGTTTAGGTTTGGTGTTTTAAACCTTCACATCAATACAGTGTTAAAGTAAATAAAGTGCCTCTTATAATTGTATCCTTTTTGCGGTCTGTGCTTGATCATGTGACTATGAACATGACCAATCACTTTGCTCCTTTCACAGGAAGACCAATGACATTCCATTATACTACAAAGAAGAAGCAGAGCTGGTTGTTCCGACTTATGGATACTTCATCCGAGGTGCTCAGACCACCTTCAGCGGAGTCTTGAGGTCAGTAATAATCAACCAATCATATAATGTTAAGTAAAATTAAACTATTCTAACTGATTTTTTTTCTTTTGTTTCAGAGATCGGCAGTGGAAGTACATCCTTTGCAGAATGACAGACTTTGACTGTGAATTTGAGAATTTATAAACTGCTAAACAATCTTTTGCTCTTTCGTTTTAAAATAATGACACCAAATGAGACTAAAGCTACGTTCACACCGCCCTCGGCAATGTGCGTTCAAGCAACCACTTCCAATGAAAAGTCAACGATTTCCTGTAGATGCATACGTTTCTACGACTATTTTCGGGCTCTACATACAAAGCACTGTGAATCCACAGTTAAAGTTAAACCAGGTCAGACTTTGTCCAATCAGGGACTCAGATTTGGTAGTCAGCCTCTGTCAGCTTCTTCTAAATATAGGTGGAGGACATGCGCTAGCAAACAGTAGAAACACAAAACAAGAAGAAGCCCCTCCCTGGTTGTTCAGTGTGAACACCATGGGCTGATTCAAGAACGTCACATGCCTGGTGAGAACATAGCTTTAGATATTTTATGTTTATGTACCCTTTGTTTTCAGGAATGTGCTTCTAATCACACATTTCATTAGCTTAGCATGACTAAAGTTTCATATTATGAAGAGATAACTGGAAATGTGAGCTGCAGGTGTGCAGGAGATTTGGACTTCACTTTGTAGAGCTTTCCTGCAGATATGTGTGCAGCTGGAAGGCTTTGGCCTGATGTCAAAGTGCTTAGCATTGCAAAAGCAATTATTTGATACTGTGCTCATGGTGGTGGAAAACACCAGGATTCCGGCTCTGCTCCAAAAGAACCGTAGATGTCTCTGATCCCAGATGAAGTCGTGTGACATCCAGACTCATAACAGCAGTGGAATATTCTCAGAGTGATTCTGCTTAGAAAAATAGTTGGGAGTATTGAGTCTCTGGCAGCATGAGCTCCACAAACAATAAACTCTTTCCCACCTGTTTTCTATTGACGCCAAGCCATCTCTGTTTTATTAAAATAACAGTTTGACAGTTATGTAATTTACTCGAAAGCTTACATAACGGTGTGAAAAGGTGAATAAAAACTCCATGCATTGTGTTTTGTTTAGTTTTTGCACTTCATAGATATGGCAAAGCAATCTGTGTAGTATGAAGGTCATACAGAAAAGCTTTAATTTTTCTCTTAAAATATTGTAGAAGAAACTAATTTTAAGCCCCATCCATCTTTTGATCTATTAAAGGTGGACTTTTAATTATGATTATGAAGTTTTTAGCCTAAATCAGAAAACGTGTTGTTACATAGGACATAGTTTCTGTAGAGTGGCAGTAGTTCATTCTAAATTCACCTCAGAGTTGTGAGCGGGACCATTGGCGAAGAGTAGTAGACGGTGGTAGTTCAGTGACAGGCGGGGATGACGCCATGAGGAAATCATGCAACATCTCAGCCAGAATGGCCAAGTTGGCCCCATATGGTTTAAAGGTGGGCAGATAATGTGTGCCCTGATTGGGTTTGTTCACAGATTCTGTGGTGACCCCACCTATATTTGACCACATTGACTTAAGTGGGCACTCAGTGGGTTGGCTAGCCACCTGCCTGGTGGAGAGTGTAGTGCTAGCGAGCTCTGCTGTATCGAGCTAGCGAGCTCCGTTGTATCAAGCTAGCAAGCTTCACTGTAGCATGCTAGCAAGCTCCGCTGTAGTTGGCTATTGAGCTCAGCTTTATCGAACTAGCGAGCACAGCTGTATCAAGCTAGGAATCTTCTCTGTAGCTAGTTAGCGAGCTCTTCTGTATTGAGCTAGTGAGCTCTTCTGAAGCGAGTTAGTGAGATCCTCTGTTGCGAGTTAGCTAGCTCCGTTGTAGCATGTTAGCAAGCTTCTCTGTAGCGAGCCTTTTAGCGCCACTGTATCGAGCTAGGGAGCTACCCACTGAGTGCCCATTTAAGCCAATGTGGGCAAACCCAATCAAGGTCCACATTTTCTGGCCACTTTTAAACCACATGGGGCCCACTTGGCCTTGCTGGCTGGGATCTGGACAGCCACAGGGCGGATCGCCAGCCGGCAGCAGCTCTGAATGGACAATAAGTAAATGTCTCCGGACAGTGGGCGTCCATATCAAGTGCCAGCCAATGAGGTCTATATCACTAGAGATGGCACGCAGGCTTTTTACTATTCCCCAAAATACGCAAAGAGCGACGCCATATTGGAATGGTATGAAAACAATGAGACATGGCTCAGCAGACACAGTAAAAGGACTAATTTTGGTCCAATTTTAAAAAGGAAAGAACTCTGATCATCAGAAAAATCATTCCCAGGTTATAGTATTAATGTTTTTTTACAAAGTGCAACAAATGAACGACAGGCAGTCTTTCATGCACCACATTTCCCGGTCTAACCGCAGGATGGGGATGGGCTCTTCGCTCACCCCTACTGAGTAAGTCCTGGTCTTCTGCTCTGATCTGAGGTTTAACACTTACAATTACCATAGTCATCCTCCATAAAACAGAAAGGATCGGTGGTCCTGCCAAGCTGTCCTTGACTTTGAACAGGCACCAAGATCAGCCAATCACAATTGAGAGTGAACTCACTAAGATCTTGCTGAAATGTTTTCTACAAGTTCTCCTTTATTAGCTGGCAGTAATAATTTAGTTGTGAAAAGTCACATTCTTGTTTTACCAGCTGTTTTTGTGTAATTGTAATAGTAACATAGCAATAAACAGGCATCTATACCATTCCAATATGGCTTCAGACTTTGCGTACGCAACAAGCTAGCATGTTACCTCTAGTGATATAAACCAAACCATTTCATTCATATAGACCTCATTGGTGCCACCAGTAGCTCACTGGTATGTAAAAGCTGCCTTAGTGTCTCTGTCTCAGCATTCTGCTGATGGCTTCCCATCCCGTGGTGGCAGTTGTAATTTCCGAAATGAAGAAGGCTGAAGATAAGAAGACGTGACGTTGTAAAGCTTTGAACTTCTGGCATTGTCATAACTCCAGGTCTCAAGACCCAGTGTATGTTAAGCATTGAATTAGAGCTTTGCTGCATCAACTTCTCTGTAACAACATGTCAGCTTCAAAAAATGATGCAAAATATTCAATATCTTAATAATTAAGGCTGGGATAAAAAAATGAAGTTAAATATATTTTCACAAAAACGCTAAGTCAATTGATTTCCCTTTTTTTAAACCAAAAACAATTTTTAATGTGAAATTTCTAATGTTAATATTACAAGTCTGATGTTTGTACACCTTAAAGCAGAGGTGCCCACCCTGCTCCCTACTGTCCTGCATTTTTTTTCAATATTATCCTGCTCAAACACACCTGCCTTTAATGACTGTCAGTGCAGAGGCTGACGATGAGCTGAATCAGGTGTGCTCTCAAGAAGAACAACATGGAAAACGTTAGTGGTGTAAGAAAATATCAATTCAGTGAAATATTGCAATACTTTATTTGGCAATACTTTTTTGATTTAAAAGATTGCCAATTAATTATTTAAAAGGAAACGTCTAATTCAGTCTTACTTTTGTTTTCCACTTAAATATTACCAAAATAAAAGCACTATGAATTTGCTTGTGTAAAAGTAACTTGTCTATGAGATACAGCTCCAGTTCTTAATGATCATTAAATAACATGTAATTACAATGTAACTTTCGCAAAAAATAATAATAATATTTAGATCATTCTTATGTCATAATTAAAAAAAATATATTATCTGTTACTGTCTTGGGATATATATTGTATCAAGACACTCGTATCGCGACACATATCGTATCTTGTCAATAAAAACCCCTAGAGAACGTGCAGGACAGTGTTATATGAGGATGAGGACTGGGAAACACTAAATTAAGCACTGGAGAAAAACTCTATTTTACCCTCAAAAATGTTTTTTTGGGGAAAGAAAAGAAAGTGAATCATAAAAACAAATTGACTAGTATTCCTGTGAATCAAAATGACTTCAATTCAATTTTGGCAGTGAGACCTGGCTCATAATCTGACTAGTTTCTTTGTATCTTTGTTTTTTTCAGTGAATAAAACTAATTTTAGGCCCAGATTACAAAGCTGGATGTTAAATTATAGTTTAACAGTCTCCTGAAGTCTGGGCGGACACTCCCCCACCAGGCCACTTTGGTGAAATTGGTCAAAACTCTGAGTCTGCATGGTTTGGGGAAGAACATTTCATGGTGTAAACATCTGGACGAATGGAAACAATGTCCTACAAAAGCATCTTCCTGTGTATTTCTAATGGAGCGGATGCTTAAAGGCTTTACAGACCCACATTTCTAACCCAAACATCCTCTATTTATTATTTGGCATGACAATGTTTCAATGGGAGTGTTCATGGTTTAGTTTTATCCTTCTCCTTAATCCATTTCTCTGAGTTTTTTGAATTATGACTCAATTATTTTGAGTTATAACATGTAAAAATGAAAAAAGCCGTCCACTTTTTGCTGTTTTGGAGGAAGGAAAAAGGGAATTGAAATGGAAATGAAAAATGTCTTTATTTTTTATGAGGAAAACAAAATCCATAATTTTTCTTTAAATATAGTTTAAACCTTGAAGGGCTACAATTTTCCCATCTGTCTGCCAGCTTTAATGAAAAAACATGTCTATCTTCTGCATGCAGCTCACTTGCGAGGGAAGATAAAAGACCTGGCGCCCACTTTGTCTCCATTCTCATTCCTCTTGCTCTGGTTTTACCAGCTCCTCCGTCCAAAACTCCCTTCACACTGAATGGTGAGGGCTGGCTGAAGGTCAGCGGGCTCACTTCAGCGTCTTGAAAAGAGCAAGGCCCGAGCCAGTAGCTTTCAGCGCTGTTTGTTTATAGCAGCTGCTGTCTGGGGGCACTAGGCCAAACTCCACTGTGTTACACAGCTGTGCCTTGAACCAGTGGCCGGTGGCGAGCCGCAGGCCCGCAGAGACCGGCTGCCCTCAGAGACCTGCTGTCCCTGTGAGGGAAAACTCCCCTCCTGAACTCTATCATCTAATTCCTCCAACACGTCTTCATCACAGCTACGTGAAAGATGATACTTTCAACACGCAGTCCACCGGCTGCAATTAAAGTTCACAGGAGGAGCCGCAGAGCTGTTAGTCTCTGCGCAGGAATCACTTCAACAGTCTGTACTTATCCAGCATGTAATTAAGAGTTAAAATTACAGTCATTGCAGAAAAAAACAAGAGGAAAGGAGAATATGAGCTAAAATTGTTTGTTATAAACATAAATAAGACATTGTTCAGGAGCCCAAATAATCTATGATAAAATAAATGTCCTCTCTGTTCGTATGACTTGGAGGAAATCCAGGGGTCTGGAGCCATGTGAGGCTCCTTTATCTCTGCATTGTGGGTTTAAAAAAATGCAAATAGGTTTGTACATTTGGTTAATTTGTTTTAGTTAATTAGATTTATCTTTTGTGTCAAGATTTTTAACAGATTTACACGTATAGATTTTTTTAAGCAGGACTGTACACTAAGGTTGTCATGTTTATATTTGCTTGTAAAAGGAGAAAAAGAATGAAGGCACATCAAAGTTACAATGATTGAAAATACTATGTTTGACACCATTACATTTTTTAAATTCAAGTAATTCTGCTGCAGCAGGAGGATTCTTATTCGACACAGGGTGGATTTATTTTGAAAGGAAATAATCTGTGCTGCTGTCGAGAGCTAAATAAGGTAAAATTGTTACTTATAAAAAATGTAACACTGTCTTAATTCAATTACTTTTTATGTTTAAAAATGTATAAATCCAAGACTTTATGGTCATACAAAATAAAGTGTATTTTTATTGGTTAAAGTGGGAATTTGCAACTCTTGCAAAGTTTGAGTCAGTAGGAAACTGGATCAAATTCTACGGTGGTCCTGAAGGGTCATAAAGTCACAACACTTTAGAGTCACAACACTTTAGACTCACAACACTTTAGACTCACAACACTTTAGGGTCACAACACTTTAGACTCACAACACTTTAGGGTCACAACACTTTAGAGTCATAACACAACACTTTAGGATCAGCCAACTGATTGTGACGGGAGCGGAGCCAACTTCAGTGCAACCGATCTTTCAATGGTGGGACCTTAAAAAAATTCTTGATTGTACCAGTTTACTCAGCCATTTTGAGAGGAGAAACAAAAACAATCTATGACTCAGAAAGTTTAAGTATCTCTAGACTATCTCTAGAATAGTTCAAATATCTTGGGGTCTTGTTCACGAGTGATGGAAGATCGGAGCGTGAGATCGACAGGCGGATTGGAGCGGCGTCCGCCGGTCTGTTGTGGTGAAAAGAGAGCTGAGCCAGAAATCAAAGCTCTCAATTTACCAGTCAAACTTTGTTCCAGTACTCACCTATGGTCATGAGCTTTGGGTCGTGACCGAAAGAATGAGATCCCGACTACAAGCGGCTGAAATGAGTTTTCTCCAGAGGGTGGCTGGGCGCTCCCTTAGAGATAGGGTGAGGAGCTCGGTCACCCGGAGGGAGCTCGAAATAGAGCCACTTCTCCTCCGCATCCAGAGGAGTCAGTTGAGGTGGCTCAGGCATCTGATCCGGATGCCTCCTGGACGCCTCCCTGGAGAGGTGTTCCGGGTATGTCCCACTGGGTGGAGGCCCTGGGGAAGATCCAGGACACGCTGGAGAGACTATGTCTCTTAGCTGGACTGGGAACGCCTCGGGGTCCCCCCAGAGGAGCTGGAGGAAGTGGCCGGGGAGAGGGAAGTCTGGGCATCTTTGCTTAGATTGCTGCCCCGTGACCCGGTCCTGGATGAGCAGAAGAAGATGGATGGATGGATGGACTCAGAAAGTTTCATTGCTGTATGTGTGTGCAGGTAAAACTACTTCCGTCTGTGCGCACGCACGTTGGATGGTGGCTGCAGGTGGTACAAATAAGAAAAAAAAGTCTCAATATTCTTTAAAACCAGAGCTTTAGCAATGTTCAGGCTACATGCTTTTGTCTACCGTAACTTTCCAACCGTTAACGCATTTCATGTAATTCCAGCGGATTCTGAAGCGGAGTAAACAAGCTATTATAAACGGATACTCCCACAGAGAAAAGCTGCTTTGTGCAGCAGCGTTCTCATTGACTGAACATGTCTATGAGCGCTCTACGGTAGAAATATTTTGTATATTGGAGCAAAGCAAGAAAAAAAGCAGTTTTTCGCGTCAGAATCAGAAACAGATAACATCAGAAATTCTCTCTCCTTATTATTCTGAAATGAGAACTTCCTACAGATGACTCATCACAGGAGTCTTTTTATGCATTTGTAATAACAATACAGTTATTTCTCTGGTACAAACTTAACTGCTGTTGTATCTCACATCGACACAAAAAGAAAATAAAAATAGATGCTCCATTCTACGATATTCCACAAAGGCCTAGTGTATTTGCAGTCACCTGTAGTGTAACCTGTATAGAATAAAATGAGTTAATAAATATGATGTGTTCAACATGTGAAGTTTTAACACTTGGGCTGCTCTGATACACCAGCAGATCAACATACTGACCATCTGTTCTAGAAACAGCTGCAAAACTGTGTCACTGAGGATCATTTTTTGTCAGACCAGCTGCTCCTGCTGTTGAGGGACTTTTGACTTGAAGAGGCGGTCTGAAGAGCTATAGTGACTTTTTTATCCCAGTCTGTCTCAGCCTCCAGCTAGAGCACTGGGGTTCTGGAGCAGAAAATACATGCTCCAAACATTAAATGAACATTTCATTGATTTGATTTTTAAATGTATTTTTCTACAACTTGTCTCGTTCTCCTTGCTGGTCTAAAGAAATCCTGGTTCTGGATAAAAATATCTCTTTCTTTCTTGACAGTGAAATAAATCATGGGGAAATGAATCACCTGTCACCTGTTTTGGCTCATGTTAGATGGTCTGTTTGCTTGTGGTGGGTTGGTTTTGGATGAGCACACACATTTGTGACCCAGCCCTCCCCTGAACAGATAACCTGATTATTTTAGCGAGCTCTTGCATTTTGTTTGCCAACTAGAGGCACATGCAGGGACGCTGTCCAGAAATGTCACAAAAGTGACATTGTAAATAGGAGCATTTAACAGTTTAAAACAAATTGGAGAAAATTGTTGCTTTGATTAAATCAGGCTTCCCATAAAAGATACTCACTCGGATGAAAATCGGGTTTTTCCTGTTTTCAATATGTTTTGTTGCATTTTTCTCCTGATCAAAAAAATAAGCTTAAAATTGTGAGTATTTCTTTATTCCAGTCATTTAAAGACAAGTTGTTGGAAAAAGTTTCTATAGTGACATAGAAGCTTCAACCGCTGGGTCACAAGCTGCTTCGCTCCATTCTCCACCTGTGTGTGACGAGATCCATGAATGTCTTCGTTTTCCTCATCCGAGCTGACATCTGGCTCCAAACTGTACGGCTGGAGAGCTCCGATATTGCTCAATATTTTTGTTGCAGCGGTAGTATTGGACTGTAAGCTAACCAAAGAGCACGTAAGCTAATGGGTGACGGGAAGTGTGGTGGGCTTACTCTTTACTAACACACAACTCAGAAGCGAATATCTAATGAAATACTGCCGCTCTGCAGAAATTTTGTCCTTAAAAACAACACAGGTTCTTTGTTTTAGTCTAAAAATGGCATAATCAAAATGAAAAATGATAAAATAGATCAAAAGATGATGTGGGACTTTAAAAACTCGTCAAAAAATGTCACTCGTTCTTCTTGCTGGTCTAGAAAATCCAGATCCAGTGGATAACAGAGTGGGCTAGGAGCAACACATGGAGGAGCTGTTTTTCCTGCTGCTGAAACAGTCAGATGGCTACTAGAACAACTCTTCACATGGAAACGTGCTCTTACCGGGAGTAAAATCAGCAGATACTGTTTAAGACAAACACTAGCAGGCGTTAGCGTGCACTGCCTGCAGGGTAGATCACAGGTTCATAGCGTAGATGTGTTCTCTGCATTGCCCTACTGCTGTTCAAGGAGTCATATTTCTGGATTTTTAGATCCTTCCCCCCAAAACAATCCTTTTTGTTTTGAAGGAAGAAAGATCAACCAAGCACTGATGGGAACCATCGTTCTCCAAGTGGTTCCTGGGAAAGATGTTTTGCATTGATGACTCAGGAGGGGGCTCTGCCCTCATGTTAACACACCCAGCTCATCTTCGTCCCGTGACCACAAAATAAGGTTGTAGGATAATAGAAGCAGGTTGGGATTTAAAGCTAAGAATAACAGCACCTCTCCCCCTCCGGATCAGTGGAGCAAAAAGTGGGATGTGGGAGGGCGGCCAAACGCTTTGTGGGAACGAGAGGTGAGTAAGTTGAGCTCAGTGACCTACTGGTTCCCAGATTTCCCTTTGGTTTCTCACTTTCGCTGCGTGCAGCGCAGCTCCAGACAAAAGCATTATTATTGCTGCTGGTGAGCGTTGTGAAATGGCACGAATTAAATCCAATCGCTGGCTGAGATGGAAGTCTAAATGGATCGGAAAGTGAGTCCGCCTCTTGTGTTAGTGGCCATACAGGCTCTTTATTGGAAATGTTACACCTAATGTTTCCTGCTCGAGAGCCTTCATTCATAAAAAGCTAATAATTGAGTATTCACGAATTAAATTGTTCCACTGAGAGTTTTTTCTTTTCTTGACGCCGGCACAAGCTGTATTTTTACTGAAAGTCTAAGCAGGTGAAAGGTCAACTGTATGAGTGTTAAACATGTATTGAGGCTTGTCAGCGAGTTCATCTGGCCGTTGCCCTGAGGCCCAGACACAGAAAAGGGCATAAATCTGACCCTATTGCATTACGCTGAACAGGCTCTTCTCACACCCCACAGCATGCGCTTGTGTCTTTGTTATTTGGGATCAAACCGTGACACGCTGCAGGAATCCTCATGATTCTGGCTACGCATCACAGCGTTCACAGCACATGCTCACTGTTGAGGAGAATGAAGTCACGTTCTGGGCAGAGAGGACAGATGGCTCAAAAGAGGAGCGGAGAAACCTTTTCTCCTCAGAGGTGGAGGTCTGAGACATTTCTTGTCTCCTTCCTTCAATCCTGTGTTGACATTTTTTCCTCAGGAGACCAGGGTGAAGTCACATCTCAACACATCGACAACAAACCACCAATGTGTGCCCCCAACACTAACACACACCAAATGACGGACATCAGCAGATCACTCTGGATTGTTGACATTTACATCTGCTCACAAAACTCTTCAACACCGTCTGGATGGAGAGAAAGCAGCCTCATCCGATTTGTGTGCATAATTCTTGATTTGTCACTCATACAACACATTTTATGCATAACTTTATGTACAAAAATGAAAAAATACAAACAATAATTTATAGTTTTATAACTAAGATTACAACAGCTTAAAACTAACTAGTCACACAAATATTTAAAATTTATGCACAACTTGCCTGAAACAAACACAAAATCACATTTATGCACAAATCTGATGAGAGACTCTTTTCACGCCTCCAAGATTTGTGTAAATGATGCGTTTAAATGCTGCTAGAATACTGAATAGATTGAGAATATTATATGTTGAAGCTGGATATTTTCCCACTTTCTTAAACAGATATGCCCACTAATTAGTATAAGAAAGTATAAATATGTGTTTTTTTTAAAGTCCCCCCATGACAATTTTTTAAATTAAAAAAAAAATTCCCAGTAGTGTTTTCATTATGATTATGAAGTTTTTAACCAAAATGGCACAACCGAAATGTCTTTAAAAGCCATTTTTCATGTTGATCTGAAGCCTTTGTTTCCAAAATATCCTCTGAGGGGGTGTGGCTTTTAGAGCTGAGCTGCCCCGCCCCTGATCCCCCCTGTCTGATTATGATAGCGCTGTGTCCATCTAGCTTAAATCTTCACCACTGCAACATAAAAATGTCAAGCAATATCTGTAATGTCCAGCTGGATGTCAGCTCAGACGAGGAAGTGAGGAGCTTCGTGGACCAAACTTACAACAAGAGACTGCGGTCAAATAAGGCGCCATTCGCGGCTAGACACTCACACAAAAAATCCAGTGATGGCTGATTTGACCACGGAAATGCTAACGGCGGCTCATTTGACTGCAGTCCAGCCAGCAAGACCTAGTGGGTCCCATATAGTTTAAAAGTGGGCAGAGAATGTGGGCCGCAATTGGGTTTGTCCGCAGTTTCCATGGTGTGTGTCAGGTGTTTTGTGAGTACTTTTAAAAGATTTGTGTCTGTAATTAATTTCAAGCTGTTGGAATTTAAAGTTGTGCGTGTGTAAAGTGTATTATTTTTAATTTTTGTACATGTGAAAACACAATTGCAAGTACTTAAAGTTGAGCACAAAATGTACTGTATGAGTTACATATCAAGAATTACAAACACACACATTGGATGGGTCTACTTTCTCTCCATACATCCAGGTGCTGTGGGTTTGTACAGCACCCATAGAGAGTCATGACAAGAGAGGCTGTATCTTTTGAGGAGTGCAGGTGTGTCTTGCTGTTTCCTTGAGACAGGTGACACATAAGTACCTGAAGGACAGACAAACTACAGCCCAATCCGAATCCTTCCCTTCTCCATTGTCCCTTCCCCTTCATTTATCCCTCCAAGCGGAGGGTTATGAATAAAATAGTGTCTAATATTTCATACGTTACTCTCGTTTGATGACATCATCAATAATTGGAGCCTTCAGCGCTTTAATATACATACCAACAGCGGTTTTATAACTTTGAAAAGGTCATACTACAATAAAAAGTCACTATTTACATTTAAATGTAAACGTGTGTGCTTCAGAGCGCTCCCGTGTCAAGAAAAGCGCTTTACTTTGGAGCCCTCCGTTTGGAGTGGGAAATTTAAAAAATAATCTCGGACACAATAGCACTTAAACTTCCTCTTCAAATCGAGGAGAAGGGCTAAGGGGAAGGGAGAAGGGAAGAATTTGGATTGGGCCTACTACACTTAATGTCTAATTTTCTCCTTTATGACAGTTGGGGTGTATGAGAAGCCTGCAACGGGCTCTCAAGGAGTGTGCTGTTGTTACTTGAACAGCACTAACTGGCTTCTTGGACAGTGCACAGGTTTGAAGGGATAGAAAAAAGGAAAAATCCATTTGATATGCCTGGGTCTCACCTAGTTCAGCCTTTCTTACCTTTACGTATTGTTGCTATAAGCTTTTGTTCACAGCATGCCCCTAGAAAAAAATGCACATGAACATTTTGTACAATTTTTATATTTCTATGCCCCGCACAAATGTGCCCATTTTTTTGCCCACAGACAGTCCACCCATAAGGGCAGCTGTGTCTAAAGCTGAACTTTTTGCCACATTTCTGAAGCATTCACTCATAAAAAACCCTAAACTCCCTATCAGTTCTTAGAACTTAACAGCCAAACGTCTTCTAGGTGAATCTTTAAAGTACCCTGAAGACCAGAATCTTTTAATAACATGACCTGGATGACTAAGAGTCTCCGCAGACTTGATCCTACCTAGCATTATAAGCATGTCCAAACAGGAGGGCCAATGAACAACATGCAGATTGTGGGCCTCCTCACAGCGTGCCAAATTCTAGCTGACCTCAATGTCCCTTTTATTGAATTGCTGTAATCTCTCTGGAGCCAGTCTCAGGCACGGACCGCCTGGCTGCCTGCAGAGGTGCGATACAGCACTGTTAACTGGTGTCAGCCTGTGAAATGAGAGGGAAATGCACACCGCTTAGGATTGGTGCAACAGAATTTAGCAAAAAGCCACACAAAAATGTGATATTCTTTATCAGTGACTCAGAGAAATGTCAAAAGAGATATCCAATATTTTCATGAACAAGAACCTTTACAAAAAATAAAGTAATTAGAAACTACAACAACATGTGGGGGAAAAAGAATCTTAATGAGAAGAGATCTGCCGGATGAAGTTATCCTAAATAGACAGCAACTCCGATGGGATGGATAGATCCCCTGAAGGTGCTTAAAGTAGTGAGGGGTGAAAAGCACTTGAACCTGAGAACTGTGCGGATTTACTGTGGAAAAGGGCAGAAAACATTATGATATCAATTACCTGATATGTTAGCCCTTAAAATAAGCAAAACAGAGAATATGACAGGCTGCACGGTGGAGCAGTGGTCTTGGCTCACAGTGAGAAGACGTTGGTTCAAATCCTGTCTGTAGGTTTTCTGTGTGGAATTTGCTTGTTCTGCTTGTGCATGTGTGGGTTTTCTCCAGGCCTTTAGGTATAAATATAAGATTGTTTAGCCCTGAAACAGACTGTGAACCTGTTCAGAGAGTACCCCGCCTCCACCCAGCAGTAGCTCGGTCGGTTCTGTCACCCCCACAACTACACAAGGAATTCAACAAGTGCTGAAGATAGATGGATGGATACACTATTACCAAAAGTGAATACACATCATCAAGTGCAATGCAAAGATGCAGCCCTTTGTGTTTTGTGTCCTGATTGAGACTTGTCCATCAACCTCCTTCATGTACAGATACGTGCAGCTCTCCCAATCTTCCATCTTCGATCAGATCTTTGTTTTCATTCCATAAAACTGGACTTCCTTTCTATACGGGTTTGAACTTTGAGAGTTTTAGAAAAAGAGAAAAGTGTAGAAATGTCCATGTCTGTCAGAGAAAAGTGTATAAAGTTTGTAGTGAGGAGTTTTTCAGTCTTTAAACATTTGTAATGAAACTTTATCGTGGGTTATTTTTAGACTCTAACCCCTATGAACAGGTGGAAAAATAAGAATTGTTTTTCTAATATATAGTTTCACCAAGTCATATTAATTTTGAAGTACACCAGTGTAATAATGCTAACTTGGAGAAAATACCTAGTTTATTTGGAGAAGTCATTGAGTTTGAGTTTTTCTTCGTCTTAAGGAACTTTTTTTTTTCATTTTGGAGCTTTTCCAACCTTAACTAAGCCAGACAAAGCACTGAAAGACCAGTCCAGGCGGTGGCATAAGCAGAGCAGCGACCATAAGCTCTTACATCATCCTCTTTTCATTCACTGTCTTTGTGATGCACAGCTCAGTTTCCCCCACACGTCCCCACTGCCAGCCACCTTTCACTATCACCTTTCCCTCCCTCCTTCCTTCTCTCGTGCCAGAAATAAGTGAAAAAGAAAGGGTGAGTCAATCTGCATTCCTCCATTTTCAGAGCATTCAAATCTTCATTGCACGGGCTTGCGTCTGTGCTCCCTGCCACTCTCTGCTGGCACAGGGACTCACATGTAATGGAAAAGTACTCGACTGCCACAGGAGCAGCAGCGGGTTTGAATCTCTGTCTGGCCTTGGCTATAACAAGAGCGAGACAGTGAAAGATAAGCCCGTTTCTGCTCGCCTGCTTCCCCAGCTGTTTGACTTTCAACACACCGACTTCTTTACCTTGTCCGGGAGTCTGGGACACATAGAGTGGGCTCTTCACTGGAAACATAAAGCTCCAGTTCAGAGCTAGTAGTTGTCCAAGAGATGGGAATCAAACACAGCAAAGTGTTGTTAAAAATAGGGGTGTGTATTGGCAAGAGTCTGGCAATACAATACGTATTGCGATACATTTATCATAATACAATATGTATCCCGATATATCTAAAGACAGTGCCAGACAATATTTTACTATTTTTTTTAAATTATGACTTAAGAATTATCTGAATATTAACACATTTTTCACATAAGTAAAATAAGTGTCATTATCACTGCAACTGTATCTCATAAACAAGTAGTTTACCCAAGCAAATTCATGGAGCTTTTCTTCTGGTAATTTAGAAAATATTTAAGTGAAAAACTAAAGTAAGACTGAACTACATGATTGCCTATGAACGATTAATCAAATATCGCCTTGGCAGTATTTTAAATCGATATAAGTATTGTCAAATAAAGTATCATGATATCTCACTGAATCGATATATCACAAAGGAATTGTCATAATGTGTGTATGTGTGCTTCTAATCTGTAATGGCAAATCTAATGTTTTAAAGAAGAAAAACATCCTACAAATCAGTGAAAAAATTATTGATTTTCCAAACATTAAAGCATAAACACATTTTCTTTATTTCAACTGTGTTCAGTTCAAATACTTCTTTGTTGATTTGTAATATTTTGTTAGAGAACAGCTAGAAAGTCGTGTTTTTAATACAATATTTACATATATATTGTCTTTTTATACATATCTAAAGCCCTTTGTGTGACCAAAAGGCTTTTATTTCCTTCAGTTTTTCTTGAAACCTGTAAAGAAGATACCTCAGGGCTTCATTGTAGGCCCCTTTTCATTTCACATTTAAATGTAATGGCTGTGTAATTAATGCACTGGAGGGCTTTTTTTTATTTGCATCTACTTTAAGGACTCTTATTCGAAGAATCAGAAACCTTTAAGCCCGTTTTATTTTAAATAACACTCAACAGGTCCAACGTTTTTTAACTAAGTCAGGGGAAAAAAAAGAAAAGTCAGGAGGTGACTTGGAAAAGGGCAGAGATGAGCTCTAGAAGTGACAAACTGAAAACATTGGACTGATATATGCAGAGGATTAGCAGGAACTGCGGCATAATTGACAAGGTAAGCTAAGAAGGAACCAAATCTGAAAGCGAAACATAACTGAGCACAAATGTTGACTTCAGACAAGAAAAACAGGAAAACATAAGTGAAAAAGCAGAAATATTCATGGAAAACTTCACACTATAAATAATTAAAAAATGAAATTTTTATGAGTCAAGCAAGTGAGATCTATACTGTGATCAAATAAACCTTTTAAAAAGTATTCACATCAAACCTCAGAGTTTTGGCACCCTGACCTTTGAATTTGTAGGTTGAATGTCAGGTGATATTCTGTCTTAATGGGGTAAACAGCAATTGATTGAGAATGAGGGGAAGAAGTCCAATTATATGTTCAGGTTTTCTAATAGTGTTGTTTTAACGCTGTTACCACAAGCTTTTCCATCTCCATATATGTGAAATAAAGTTTTATAAATGTTTAAAACCTTTAAAAACAAAACATTTGTAATTACCTAATTCTGTAAAGCAAAGGTTTTTATTTGTTTTAGTTTGTTAGCTAAATTTTTCCAGTCTCTTGACTCTCAGACAGTGAATCTTGGTTTAACCACGACAGCAGATGGACCTCAGTAAAGATGAAACATTTGTGTTTACAGACAACAGCGGTTTGTGATAAAGAAACAAACACAGATGAGGGTGATAGAGGCTCAGGTGAGAGCTCTCCCTCCCACCGTGTTTACTCTGCCTTCAGGGTGAAGACTGAAGAGGACAATGATGTCTGTCCGTGACGACAGCATCAGCATGAGCTAACACCTACAGTAAAGACTGAACAGCTGAAAGTTGGACTGAATTAATACAGTCTGTTTGGGGTTTCCATTTAAAGTCATCTGAAACAACAGAGAGGAGAGAGAGGAAACCGTGAAAATCATGACGACAATGACTACAATGTGGAAGATTTTTTTTTTTTACTACAAAATCTAAATCTTTTATGTTTAAAAAAGACCCAATGAAGTAACAAGTTTTAATAATACAACTTTTTCATTTTAAAAAATTCTGAGGCATTTGATGTATTTTTTATGTTTCTTATTTTTGTTTCTTTTTGTTGTTTGTTTCTATCGGTCAGCTTTTTTTGCATTTGACAACCATATGATGTATTTATTTTGTTTTACAAAGATATATACTTGGTTAAAATAGTCTGGTTTTGTTCAATGGTCAGAGATAATAAGTTTTCTTCTTTCTGTCCCCTTTCATTTCCACCAAAGTCAAGAATGTTAAGTAATTTATTGTTATGTGCCATGAAAGTGAAATAAATAAATAATATTCTACAAGATCCTTAGAAATGAAAATCCCTGTATTTAAAAAAGAACCCAGTTTGTAGCAATAAACTATTATCAGATGAGTCATTACATTAAGTTTAAAAAGTGAATTTTACTAAACAAATAAACTGAGAATTTTTGAAATGTTGGTACCTACCAAATTACAGAGAATAATAAAAACATTTGAAATAAATTGATAAATTTCAGGGGTTTTTTTAAACTAGAGTACCCGTGAGGTCAAATTTGGCCGCTGTTTGTATGTTATTTAAATAAAATAATGAGAAACAAATGATCAAATTAACTTCCATGCCCAGAAGAAAATTACTCATAGGTTCTCCAGAGTAGAATAGATTGTCATTGCCATTGATGATGGTTCAAACGTTTGCAGATAGAGGTCTTCTTAGCATTGCAGTCGTCATAACAGCTTCATACGCTAAGTGAAACTATAAATAGCTATGGGAATCAAAACACATAGACATGTTTACAAAAATGTCAAATAAAAAAAATGCAGTCTTACAGAACATGCTGTAGAGTTTGCATCCATTGAGGTAGTGATGTTGTTGGGACAATAGATGGTCTTTATCTTTTCCTAAAATGTGGTAAACATTGAAGTGGGCGTGGTCAATGATGATACGTCAGACTTTTCTTCTTGGGTCGACTGACACCTCTGAGTGCAGGTAAAGAAGAGCTGAAGGTCTGCAGGTGCCTTCACCATCAGCAGGTCAGTATGCTCTCACTGCTGACCTGTAGCGGTTTCTGAAAGGAGGCTGTGGCAGGTGAAGACTCTTGAGTTTCCTGAGAAAATGAAGTCTTTGTTTGATTTCTTCCTCTGATGTGTGATGTCCGTGAGGTCAGCAGAGATGTTCACGCCCTCTGCACCTCCTCTCCTTTAGGCTGCTGCGTGCTCCTGGATTTTCAGAAGTCTATTGTCAGCTAATTAGTTTCAATTATCTGTAAATAAAAGATATTTGATGGAAGTTTGTCGAGATTGTATAGAACCTGATACATGATTTTTATTTAGTTTTTATTCAAGTGTCCTAAATAATCTTTGAAGGTTTTTTGGACATCTTGGCCAAACTTGTAAAATAAGGCGAGCAGCAACTCAAGAAGCTTTCAAGACATCAAAAAGTTCTTCTGAGGGCAGAACAGATCTTACTTGTTTCATGTCCGATTTATAGCCAGATTGTCATTTGCTATTAAATATGAACCAGATTTAATTAAGGATCTGATTTATTCCACTAAAAATGAATTTTTCTTTGTTACTAAAAACTATTTTTGGTTGACTTAAATGTTAGAAGATTCAAATTTAAATTTTAAACAATTTGCCTTTACTTTTTTGTGCCATATTTTCACCTGTACAGTTTTGCAAAGCTTTATAAATGTATGTAGATAAGTTACAGTTTTTTCAATCCAGGGATTGAGGTGAATAACACTTTAAACTGCTTACACTTTCTGTGGTGGCTTGAAATCTAAATCTAACAAAGAAAACTCATCAGTCTTAAGAAGGATTGGATAGTTTCCTTGAATTCTTTGAAAGTATTCTGAGTTGAAATATTTCTAAAGATGTGATATTTTCTTGTTTTAAAGCGTGAGTCTGTTTCTGTTTAATCTTAGTCTAAACTGTATCTTTAAGGTCCTGGGTGGATGAGGATGTTTAGCATTAGAAGCTGGAGTGTTTGTGTTAAAGAAAGGATGTGAAAGATGGAACAGATCCCAAATTGAGAAGAAACAGATCCCAAATGTGAGACAGTCTTGTTTTATTATGAAGAATGTCTTCCAGTACTTTCATGGAGGGAGTGAACCAAAATCTGTCATACTATCAAGTTTGATATTTCCAATCAAAATCAAATGGAAAATAATGAGCTCTAAGATGAAGAAAAAAAACATTGTTTATTGCCAGATTGTGACAAGTATACTAGTTGGTAAAATGTTCTATAATGTTTTTTTTATATAAGCTTTTTTAAGCAATCTTTTGGTTCATAATTGCTGTTTTCTAAAAAAGAATTTGAATTTTTTGTGTTTTAAAAATCCAAGCAAAAGATAAGAAACCTACAGAACTCTTGGATTGTTTATTGGTTTGTTTGGATTAATACCTTTGTTTTGATTTTATTGCTATTTTAAGTTGGTATTAAATTTATTTTTTGTTTTCTCTTTTATTTTCCCCTTTTGCTGATGCTTAGACTTTCTTCTTGCTTTTGTATTTGAATATTACCCTACGTTTTGGATTGTAATTTTACAAATAGAATAATGTGAAGTCAAACTTCTCTCTCCATAGCTTTGAGTGCTGCGCCATCTTATGGCGGAAGCCCGTCATTGTGTACTTCCGTCTGTTGTCTACGCAAAATCCGGTTGTGCAGCAGCCATTTTGTCTGTTCGGGCAAGTCTTCCCTAACGGCAGTGAACAGCCGTTCCACCTTGAAAAACAATTTGAAATGTGAATTTATTGTCTTTATCTCAGCTTAATTTGCTATTGGTCGCTATATAAAAATTCTACTATTTAAGGGGCTTCGCAAAGCTCCGCTTTTTTACACAAACACGGACGTCGGTGCGGAAAACGCGAGTAAGCAGAGGCATGTCGTGTGAAGAAAGCTACTTGGCTATCATACGCTATCTGACGGATGAACGGGAGCCGTATGCACCGGGGACGCCGGGCAACACCAAGAGGAAAATCCGAAAAGCCGCTGCCTGCTACGTTGTCCGGAACGGGACTCTGTTTTACCAGCGACGACTAAAGGGTCAGAATGATTTCACGGAGCTGGAGGTTGTGCTGCAGGACAGCCGGAGGAAGGAACTTATCAACGATGCGCACATTATGGCAGAAGGGGAGCATTTCAACCAGCAACTCACATGGGAAATTATCTCCCAGAAATATTGGTGGAGAGGTAGGACGCTTTATTAACTTGGGAAAAGACAGTTTTTAAGTAATTAATTAATGTATTATTAATCTGTTCGGTGTACACATGGAAATACATACAAAGCAAGTCTAATGACAGCAGCCCCACCAACAACGCTCTTTGTCGCCATCTGGTGGTCCACTGAAATAATTGCATTTTTTTTTCTTGATTCATGCTCATTTTTCCCCCCAGAAAATTTACTTATTTTTGTCTTTTTGTGTAACCAAGGACACTAATATTATTTTATTATAGATTATAGTCACAATTTTATGGCATTTTTATCTTAGAAAAAACAAGTTTAACAGAAGTAAGCAGGGCCTTTAGTCAACGATGCGCACATTATGGCAGAAGGGGAGCATTTCAACCAGCAACTCACATGGGAAATTATCTCCCAGAAATATTGGTGGAGAGGTAGGACGCTTTATTAACTTGGGAAAAGACAGTTTTTAAGTAATTAATTAATGTATTATTAATCTGTTCGGTGTACACATGGAAATACATACAAAGCAAGTCTAATGACAGCAGCCCCACCAACAACGCTCTTTGTCGCCATCTGGTGGTCCACTGAAATAATTGCATTTTTTTTCTTGATTCATGCTCATTTTCCCCCAGAAAATTTACTTATTTTTGTCTTTTTGTGTAACCAAGGACACTAATATTATTTTATTATAAATTAAAGTCACAATTTTATGGCATTTTTATCTTAGAAAAAACAAGTTTAACAGAAGTAAGCAGGGCCTTTAGTGCTAATAACAGATTACATATTTGAGCATAAATTGTAATAAGTTACATTTCAAACAGCTGACTATTTATTATGTTCACACTGAAGCATACACATTGACGCCACAATGATCAAAATTCCCAGGTTGGGATTAATATAGTATCTTTACCTTACCTATTATATATATATTTTTGTTTTTTTATACACACATTTAAACTAGAGTGGGAGGATAGATCCCTAGAAAAGAAATACACAGACAGTCAATGAAAGCTAAAGTAGAGACAATATGAGAGTGACAAAATATTCGGATTTTTTATAAATTAAAAGAATTTTCCTAAACAATGACAAAAATAAAATTGAACATATAGATAAAGGAAGGGTATTGCAGTCTTTTAAACAAAAAACATTTATATTATATTTTTATTAGCGTTATTATGGTGTAAATTATGTTGTGAAATAAAAGGAACTAGGTAGTGTTTCAAATAAAAAGGAAGGTCAAGATAAATGCATTTGAAAATAAATTGAAACCAGTGAAATTGTCTTCTACCTTGTAATGAAAGCCAACCCAATCGTTCAAACAGTGTGCAGTGATGATTACTGTAGGGACAGCGAAGCACAGAGCGGCACAGACTTTTGGACTTTTTCTAAAAGTGTTTTAAGACGGTAGTTTAATTTACTGGTGATTGATTGAATATGAGTTTGGAAAGATAAATTAGATTCAAACCAGACACCAAGCTATTTAAAAGAATGTGTTTCCTCTAGAGGAGAGGAGTCCAAAAAATGCAGAATACGATTTAAACCACTTGGGTTTGTTGTATGTGTCTGAAAGAGCATGCAATATCATTTATTTTATTCAAAATCCTTTTATTTGAAATCAGCCAATGTTGAACTGAGTCAAAGTCATGCTGCAAGCATTTGTTAATGTCAGTAATGGTAACGCTGACCTTTTACACGTGTTTGTGTTTCTGACATTTCAGGAATCCTGAAAAACGTCAAGGATCACATCAGGGAGTGTGCTCACTGTCAGAGCAAGCGGAACGCCGACGATGGCTCCGGATCTCGGTTGTTCTCCAGGTCTGGGAAGCGCCGGCTGGCTGCTGGCGAGGAGGACGAGGAAGAGGAGGATGAAGAGGAAGGCTTCTTCGTTAACGATTTGTCTTCGCAGCAGAGATCCAGGGGGCCTAAAGCGAAGGGCAGACATGAAGTGGTCTTCGTAAGTGTCACAAGCTCTTTCTAAAGCACTGATGGATGTGAGCTTGGCTGTTTGTAAAAGTGAGAATGGTTCATGCTTGTTCCAGGTGGACAGCAGAGGGGAAGTGAATCAGTTTCTGCCCAAACACAGCCAGACGATGCTGAACAAACTGAACAGGCAGCGGCTGGAAAACCAGTTCTGTGACATCACGCTGCTGATCGAAGGAGACGAGTATCGAGCGCACAAAGCGGTTCTGGCTGCATGCAGTGAATACTTCAACGAGCTCTTCTTTGAGAAGGGCGCTGCCACCACACATGAAGCTGTGGTGGACCTGAGCGGTAAGCGTCCTTCCTGTCTTTTGCCAGATGTTTTCTCTCCTCTCTGATTGGCTCTGTCTGTGCAGGTTTTGCTAAAGCCAGCTTCCTCCCACTGCTGGACTTCGCCTACACCTCCAAGCTCACCTTTAACTTCTGCATCATGGCGGACATCGCCAACCTCGCCCGACACCTGCTGATGACAGAGGTGCTGCAGATGTGCGAGTCCGTGCACAAACAGGTGGAAGAGCACAAGCTGACGGTCTACCAGAAAGGGGAGGTGCACACTGTGGTGTCGACTCAACAGGCTCCCCAGGAGACTTTGAAGGAGGAGCAAGAGGCGTACATGGTGACCATAGAAAGCGAGGACAGCGAGCCGGTGGCGTACGTCACCTCGTCCAAAGATGGCTTCATGCAGCAGCCCATCACTGTGGTCACCCAGACAGTAGAAGGAGAGGCGGTGCATGCCGAGGAGGTGGCGCAGATGGAGCCCATGGCTCTGATTGCTCACAGCGCGGACGTTGAGGCAGGAGAAACCGTCACCCTGATCACCGGCGGCGCGGAGGTGATGGAGGACGAGGCGATGACGGTAGTGACCCACAGCGGTCAGGCCGGGGCCAGCGAGTCCCTGGCTGTGGTGTCTGCCTGCCTGGCGATGGAGCAGCCTCAGGCGGCCGAAGAAGAAACGTACGTCATCAACGTAGACCTGCAGGAAGCGGGTTCCTCAGAGGAGGTCAAGAAAACAGTATCGTCCCCGCAGCAGGAAGAGGAGCCTGCAGAGATGCAGAAAACAGAAGCTGAAGCCGTTGTTGCTCCTCCAAAACGCAAACGAGGACGGCCGGCCAAAGTGAAGAAAGTGGTGGAGATCGAGGAGGTCATACCAACAGAGGAGGAGGTTCCCTCTCCAGATGATGGCTCCTCTGATAAGCAAGAGTCGCCATCTGACGACCCAAGCCGAAGGCGGCTGCGGCAGCGCTCCATGGTCGAGGGCAGCTATGCTCGGCTGCACATGGGCCTGGAAGAGGAAGAGGAGAAAGGTTCAACTCCGCCGCGCGTCACCCCACCTAAGGTGCAGAAATACCTTCAAAACTGATATTTTTCCAGCATGTGTGAACAGCTCATATATGTAACTAGAAAAGTTGCATCGTCTGCGATAATGCTAGTGTGAATGCTTTTTGCTGAAAGTAGTCACTGAAGATGCTGAAGCTTTTTGCTGAAAAAGCAAAAGCTACTTGCAAAATGTTAAATTTGCTAAAAGACTGGGAATTTGGTTAAAGAACTATAAAAAAGCACTGAAAGTGACCTAAGTTTTTGAAAAAGTTGTAATAAAATTGCTTAAAAATTCCTAATACATGTCAAGTTTTCACAAATATTTAGTCCAAATTAGCCCAAAAAACCTCAGTAGATGCCAAATTAGCCAAAAAAAGCTAGCTCATTGCTTAAATACTAGCTAAACTCCAAAATAGCCTAAAATTCCTCGTTAAAATAAACTAGTTGGCCTGCTGCTAAATGATAAATTTGCCTATAGAGCCTCAGTAGATAACAAATTAGCCAAAAATGCTAGCATATTGCTAAAATATTCACTAAACTCCGAATTTACATAAAAAAAACTCAGTAGAAGCCAGATTAGCCAAAAATGCTAGCTTGTTGCTTAAATACTAGCTGAACTCCAAAATAACCTAAAACTTCACAGTAAACTAAATGATCAAAGATGTTAACCTGTTGATTAAATAGAAGCTAAACTCTAAATTAGCCTAAAAACCTTAGTAGATAAGAAATTAGCCAAAAATGTTAGCACGTTGCTAAAAGATTAGGTAAAACCAAATTTTTGAGAATTACTTTGAAAGATTAAAACATAGCTCCTGAATATATTTAAAGAGTTGTTGATAATCTACTAAAAAATTTGAAATTTGAAGACTTTCTCATTCATTTTCTATGTGGCATATTTTGCTCAATATTTCCAAAACTATAAAGTTTATGAATATCGAAAATACTAGCAGTAATGTCCCAAGCAAGCTGAATGTTTTGATTCCAAATCGTTTTTATGTCCCGAAAAACGTACAGAGAAGACAGGAGGATCGATGTGAATTCTTACTAAGCATTCACACTATTACACGTATGTTTAAGGTGGGTCCCAGGCAGGGCAAGAGGGGCAGACCGCCAAAGCAGCTGGTGCAGGTGGACGGGGCGGATCCGGCTGGGAGTGATTCTGCAGCAGATGCCAGCATGGTTCAGAACGACACAGCTGCAGAAGTCAGTGTGGAGGAAGCTTCAACCAAAGAGACGGAGCCAGAAACCGCAGCCAAGCAGCCCCAAACCTCAGCAGAGGGCGCTGTGGACGGAAAACACACGTGCTCCGAGTGTGGGATGTCCTTCCAGAGACGCTACTCGCTCATCATGCACACGCTGAAGCACGAGAAAGCTCGGGGATACAAGTGCAGCGTGAGTGTTCTGATTAGCTGTGGTTGTGGTGTTGTGTGTTTGTCCTCAATGTTGGTTTCCCTGCAGCTTTGCAATAAGGAGTTCCAGTACGCCGCCTCCCTCCAAGTACACCTGGCCCGACACAAGCAGCAGAGGAGTCAGCGGGAAGCCGCCGCCGCCGCCAAACTCTCTGCAGAACACGCCTCTCAGAGCAGAGGGGACGGCGAAGGGAACGACAAGAGCTCAGCTTCGCCCACCAAGAGGGAGTTTGTGTGCGACATCTGCGGGAAGACCTTACCCAAGCTGTACTCGCTGCGGATCCACATGCTGAGCCACACTGGCGTGCGGCCGCACTCCTGCAAAGTGTGCGGCAAGACGTTCGCCCACAAGCCCAGCCTGAAGATGCACCGCGCTCTGCACGACAACACCAAGCAGTTCCAGTGCGAGTACTGCAGCAAGACCTTCATGACCAAGAGGAGCATGGAGGAGCACACCAGCATACACACAGGTCAGAGCCGCCACCTCACAAACAAGCTCTTGTTCAAATATAATTGAATCCGTTTGCTCTTGTTTCACATCAATTTGAAAAAAGAAATCGTCAGAACACCTGAAGCTCTTCAGGTGGCTGAGTTTTATACATCTCAAAGCCTACTTCAACACACGAGACACATAGCTTTGCACAGGTTCCTCTTTATTGAACTTCCCCCAGGAAACATACATCGACACACAAAGGTTCCAGGCCAGGTTTATATCTGTGAAAACCTTAACAACTGCATGCATTTAAACACTAAATGCATCAAGTCTGTCCAAACACCGCCCTAAATTCGCCAGATTCTAGCAGAGAGGTGTGCTTGATTCTAATCTGTTAGAATCCAAGCATACGTCTATGTTTTTGTCCCTTTATTTTGCACTTCAGTTTAAAACGAAGCAATCATTTTTGCACTTTGAGATTAAAGTGTTTCTTTTCCACGTTATTATATTAGGCATTATTTGAATGAAAAAATGTCAGATGTAGATGTATGACAGACTGACTAAGCTAAAGTGTTTGTACTACCTGTTGGTCAATTTATTAGTAGGTAAAACAAGTTCTACAAATTTGTTGGAATCTATAAGAGCTATACGCTCTTACAGTGTACTTGCAAATATTTTTTGTCAAGTATTTAAAAATATTGGTTGGTTATCAGTATCAGCTGCAAGGGGCCGGAAAATAATGTTATACAAGGTCATTATCGTGCATGACTACATTTATGGTTGAGGGACTTTGGTTATAAACCTTCTAATCATCATTAAAACACCCCTGGGAACATTTAAAAAAAAAAAAAGAAGAAAATTAATTGCATTAACTTTGACAGCCTCCTGCACATGAATTATGACTTTTGAGGAAAATAAACCAATTTCAAGGAGTTTTTTTTATTTAAACACTTATTTTGAAGCTCTGACTTGTTGAAGCTCTTTCTGTTACTTGTATTTGTGTGAGTGTCAGAGCTTTAGTGGATTGAAACAGCTCAAAATATTAATTCAGAGCATGTGAACACGTAGGGTAAACGTTACTGAAAGCAGAATAATCATTGACTGAAATGTCCTTTTGATGGATCTGTCTGCACCATCACTGCTGTTAACCAGGTTAGAAGCTGCACGCCGCTGTTTGGCTCTAAAGTTCATCTAAGGCTCGCTCAAACAAAAGGCCATTTGCTCTGCTGGAACTTGTTCTCATGCTTTTTCCTCTCCGTTAGTCGCCACGGGTTTCCCTCTTATGTAACTTGGAGTTGAACAGTTGCACCGCAGGCACAGTCGTTAGAGCTTCAATCAGCTGAAAGCCTAAAAATCAGACTTCAGATGCTTCTGTTTCAGCCACAAAGAGAAAACAGCACACTGGTGTGGGACACTGACACACAGCTCTGCTCAGAGGATTACTTCAGGTTACATTCTATAAAAATTTGTCTGTTTTTATAAGATGTGCTGCACAAAAAACGTTTTATTTTCACTGCATAATATCTGTTTTTTTGTTTTGTTTACTATGATGCTTTGGCTCCACGTCGCTCTTTCCCTTTTCAGAATTTTCATAGATTTCCATGCCGCTCCCTTTAGCTCCTCGATGTATTTATAAGCATCTTTAAATTTGCATCAACTCAAACTTTAAATTGAAAATCAAACTGAAGTTTCATTTCCTGTCCCACACTCATCAAGTCGCAGAGCCCTGCTGTTATTTTTTACATTTATTTTCCCGTTATTTTTGCTTAATTGTTCATATATTAGTTTATTTCAAAATGAAAATATAAACTTTAAAAAAACATTAAATTCCTGTATTTAGAAAATAATCAAATCCTAGTTAGAGTGACTTTTTAAAGATTTAAAGTTGTTATGGACTGACTTCATAGAAATGTTGAAGTAGCCAAATGAAACAATTTCAAAACCTAATTCTGGAGAATTCATTGAGTCAGAGGGTTAAATCTCCGCTACAATCATCTTTTGATCTGTTTTGAAAGATTTCCCAGTGGTCTCTTCATTCATTTTAGCCAAAAAAACAAACAAATAACTGTCATTTTCTAAGGATTTTAAGCAGAGTTGTAGGTGGAACTGTGGGGGCAGAGAAACCCCGCCCCCTTTCCCCTCACCGTTCCTGGGAGGTCAGAACAAGAAGCTTGTGGCTCACTCTGTTAATCCCTTCCGCTCTCTTTGGGGTCCAGATGACTCCAACCACATATTGATGTGGGATTCCTTCCATGACAAATGTGGACAAAGGTGGACAGGATTTAGATTAGTGAAACTCAAAAATCAATGATTAAAAAAAGTTCAGAACACTAACTTGTGGGTCCAGATGACCCCACTTTTAATGTAAACAAGCCAAGGAGAGCAGAAGGGTTAATTATCACAAATACACAAATGGCTTCAGCGCCGTTTTCTCTGCTCTGTCTCTCAGGAGAACTGATGGTTTTCATTTCAAATCCACAGGTGAGTCAAAGTACCTCTGCAACACATGCGGAACCACCTTCCACCGAGCGTCTGCTCTGAGCAAACACCTGAAGAGGCACCAGCCACGGCCGCAAGTCCGTCCGTACTCCTGTTCTCAGTGAGTAACTCTTCATCCTCTTCTCTGGGATTGTAAAGCACTGCGTTTTCCTCACACCTCCTCCTCTCTGTCCAGCTGTGACAAGAGTTTCTATGAAGCTAAGGACCTGCAGCAGCACATGAACAAGCACATGGGCCTGAAGCCTTTCCAGTGTCAGGAGTGCGGGAAGTGCTACAGCTGGAAGAAGGACTGGTACTCACACGTCAAGTCCCACAGCGTGGCCGAGCCTTACAAGTGAGTCTGGCTGATGACAAAGGACCAGAGGAATTGTTTTTTAAATTTAATTTACTTCTATAAGTATTCATTGTTTGTGGGGTCATGTCTGTGTGTTAATGGAGGGAGGGGGGTGGGTAAAGGCTGGATTGGTTTATTTATTTGCTTGTTTCTGTTTTTAATTGTAAAGCCCTTCGAGCTGCACAAGTATGAGAAGTGCTCTTTTATGAATAGTTTGACTGATTGAAGGGTTTCGTGGGTCCTCAGGTGTAACGTGTGCGGGAAGGAGTTCTTTGAGAAGGCTCTGTTCAGGAGACACGTGAAGAAAGCAACGCACGGCAAGAAGGGCCGAGTGAAGCAGAACCTGGAGAGGGAGTGCGAGCATTGCGGCAGGAAGTTCACTCAGCTCCGGGAATACAGACGCCACATCAACAACCACCAGGGTGAGGAAGTTTGATGAAGTTGTTCTGCCATTGAATCCTCACAGAGCCTAAAATAAAATCCTGTTCTTATCACCTCTAAGGGGTGAAGCCCTTTGAATGCCTGACGTGTGGCGTGGCCTGGGCGGACGCCCGCTCCCTGAAGCGTCACGTGCGCACTCACACGGGCGAGCGGCCGTACGTGTGTCCCCTGTGCCAGGAGGCTCACATCGACGCCCGCACTCTCCGGAAACACATGGCCAAGTACCATGTGGACAACCTACCGGGCAAGATCATGCTGGAGAAGGACACCCTCCAGTTTCACAACCAGGGCACCCAGGTGGAGCACGCCGTCAGCATCCTGGCGTCCGACCTGCCCCCCGAGCTCCGACCCGCCCAGCAGGTGGCCTCGGAGGAGATCGAGACTGTGCTGATCACGGAGGAGACCGTGGAGGCAGTGGAGGCTGTTCAGGCGGTGCAGGGAGTGAGCGACGGGTCGATGGCGACGCTTTCGGATCAAGGGATCATGCAAGTGGTGAACTACGTCCTGGCCCAGCAGGCGCTCACAGAGGTGAAGCCTGACGAGACGCCAGAGGTCATCCAGACCATGGAGGTGGAGGTGGCTCATGTCACGGAGGTGGAGTGAACCAGACTGACCCACTCACCCGAGTTTTCTTACAGTCTGTATAAAATGTACAAACATTCTGTATGAAGCAAAGCTTAAAATATTTTTCGGAACATTTAAATAATGATCCTGGCTCAGCCCCGGAATGTGTGTTTTCTGTAAATAAATGAACAGAAGTAAGAGAAGCTGTGAGTTTAGCTGTTTGGGGGAAGTCTGGCACTTTGAAGAAATAAAAGTCAAATTAAGTCTTTTTTTTAATCACTTTGTTTCAATTCTTGCTCTTGACTAAACTTCATTTACTGTCCTGCAGTTGAAGGAATGGCAGAAATGAAAGCTGCTTCATGCTGTAGCAAATCTGTGATGAGTTATAATCATAAGTTAGGAAGGTTAAAAGTTTTACTATTTGTTATGAATATTAATGAATTGTATACAATTTCCATTCAATATTATTAGTAATGAATGAAAACAAACATAATTTCATTAGTTTGCTATTTATTATCCTAAAACTCAAGACATTAATGAGAGACTAAATTTTTGCACCGGTGCGCAAGTTTGGTGTCCTAACCTTCTCGACCACATTACATTTGACTCAGCAGTTTTACATGGTCACTTTCCTTTGTTTTTAATTCAATTTAAACCATGTAATTTGAAAAAGCTTCAATTTGTGACAGCAATCGAAATGGGCG
>NC_050520.1:16240572-16244139 GCF_002922805.2 Oryzias melastigma
GGCGAAGACAGAGCATTTGGAATTATAGAATACGTATTCACGGAAATAAATAATAATTAATATCAGTCTGTGATTCAGATATTTTTAGAACAAGCAGAGAAGGCCTTGCAGGCCCTGACGGCCCGCCACTGATATATATATATATATATATATATATATATATATATATATACTAAACATTTGTGGTGCTTCTTCTTCTTCTTCTTCACCTTTCATCTTATCCCTTTCGGGGTCACCACAGCGTTGCAGCACCCACTGTTTGGCATCAGTGATTTGGCAGAGTTTTTACGCCGGATGCCCTTCCTGACACAACCCTGTACTTGAGGGGCACAGGGACCCAGTTAGGCAGCAGCATCAAGGGTCTTGCCTAGGGACCCAATCTGGGTGGGGATCAGTGGACCCCTGGGGATTGAACCCAGGGCTCCTGCAACTCTATACTGAGCCCACTGGACCATCCAGCCCCACTCCCAGAAAATGTTTAGTTCTCGATTATCTAACCACAATTGCTACTGTGCTAAGTTTTTTTTTGTTTTAACTTAACTTTACAGTTACTTTTTTAAACAAAAAGATTTGTAATTTTTTTAACCAGAGAGCCTCAATGGATGGTAGAAGAGGCTGACGTAGCTCTGGAACCGCAGGCTGCTGACCCCTGTTCTAGAATAAAGGATTTTTTGGACATGAAAGTTGTTTTTTAAGATGTTTATTTTCTGTCCTTTTCTTTCTTCTTCACATGAGGAGTTCCTCAGTGTCCTTGGAGGAAGGAACTCTCATGATGGATAGAGTCCTGTGTCCTGCCTCCTGTCGTGTGGATAATAAGCTGGTGTCTTCTTGCTCACAGGATGAACTGAAGTCTTCAAGTGGCTGTCCTACACCATGCAGAGCAGCTTCCCCTCAAGCCCAAACCAGATGCACCAGAGAGCCGGAGCTCAGCCGCAAACCGTCAGCCCGAGTGGTGCAGCCCGAACCCGGCCGTGTCTTCTCGGGCCCCCCAAGACTTCTGCAGGACTGCCTCCACAAGAGTCTGAACCACCTACCCACCACCCAGTACCCCGTCCCATCTTCTGCCCACCAGACCTGCTCTGGCACCAGACACCACTCCTCCTTCACGCTCCATCACGCCTGCCAGAGCTCCCCCCAGCTCTCTGACTCTGAACAACACAGCCATTCCAAACACACTCGCCACCACGCTGCTTACTTCAACCCGTCCACTTTAGGACGCCACACCTGCTCAGACTTCCAGCACCAACGAGATGCCGCCATCTCTACAAAACCCACAGCGTCTGTCAAGTTCTCCTCTAGATCCAGCTCCTACGAAAAGTCCTGTATGTCAAAGTCTGCTCCTTCCTCTAAAGCAGCATCTCCAGTACCATACCTCCATCCATCACCCCATCCCTCTCCATGTCCCTCCCCCGGCCCATCTGTCACCCCCGCTGCACCTTCACGCAGCCCTGAGCCGCCCTGCTCTCCTGCCCTCAACCACAAGGTCACAGTGACAGGCATGAGCCGGCTGTGTGCAGACTCCAGACCCCAGCAGAGAGGTACAGCCCTCAGCGCACTCCTGCATTAACTGTCCAACACGTATGAGTCCAGTTCTTCTCAGAAGATGTGTTCCTGCACTAAACACTTGAACATTGTGGTTGTCATGCATCATGTTTGTGGATTTTTCTCTAACAGGCATCTAAAACTTGAATTTTTCAAATGGCATTCCACCACAGCAACAGCCAGTCTGCTGTTCCAACAATTTGATTAACAAGTATTTCATAAACTAAAACAGGTTTTAAAAATATCATTTAAATAGTGTTAGGTTTTGATTCTTACATCTGTATGGGAGAAAAGCCTTCACCTTACACACGAGCAGTGAGAATACAACCTGGAAAGGTCTCTGATTGGTTGGAGAACACCCTCCCTGCTCTGAAGTCCTGTGGTATTTTGTTACTGAACTTTGGTGCTTATAACTGTGTGTCAGTAATGAAGAAAAGGATGCCCAGAAGTATCTTCATTACACTCAAAGATCACCTCTATCATTCTGTCATCAGACTAGTAGCTTTAACTTCTGAACACATGAGTAAAAACATGGTGGATCATCAACAGAGCACTGTCTGGTCCTATGTCAGATCAGACTGGAGGGGAAATGACTGAAAAGACCTGTTAGGCTCTAAGACGTGTCATGATCCGACCCTTCAGATCATTTTATTGTTATTAATAGCCCAATGTTATCTTGCGTTTATTTCTAACTTGTATAAATTTGACGAAATATATTTTTATGGAGAGTAAAATATTGAAAGTTACTTAAGGTTTAAGTCTATTTATTGTGTAATAATTTTTGGCATTTACTAAGATTTATTTAGGCTGTTTTGGAGTTTAGCTAATATTTCAGCTAGATGCCAAATGTTTTGAATAATTTAGAAATTTTTCCAAATTTTTAGGATATTTTGAAGTTTAGATAATTTTTCAGCTACATGCTAGCTGCTATATTAGTTCTTTAGGCTAATTTGGCATTTAGTTATTATTTCAGCTGGCTATCAATTTCAGCGTCTTCAGCTATCAGCACTAGCATCTTCACCGGTCAAACTCAGCTTACAGCATTCACACTAGCATTTTCACAGGTAATGCTATATATCTGGTTCATAATTATGTTGAAAATTTATATTTTTAAAGTTTTAAACATGTAGTTTTAGAGTGTTCAATAAATGTTTATCCTGGTTGGCCCGTGACCTAAAATGTGTTTTGGATTTTCCCCCTTGTGTGGTTGAGTTTGACAGTGGAAGCATCTGGCAGATTAAGCAGTCACACAGACGTTCACCTCCTGCACACAGAGGTGTTTCAAACAAATGCTGAGAGAGGGGAAGGACATTTGGTCTGAGTGGTCATTGTTCTGCCTCTCTGTTGTCCCAGAGGCTGACCAGAGCTTAGTATGAGTAATCATCCTACCAACACATATTCCACTGAGAAAGATATTTTGTGAACTCAAAAAATTTTTCAATTGTTGCCACAAGGCCTCAAGAGTGTCCATACTAGAGGGTGATGGAAGTTCATCCAATATTTTTTACAAGTATTTACCATTTACCTGAATGGTAAATGATAAATACTCATGTAGTACTTTCCTACCTTCTTACTGGGCCAAAAGCACTTTACAGTCACAGTTCCATTCAACCATGCAAACAAACACCAAACACTGACACCCCCTTATAACCACCAGGAGCTATGTGGGGTTCAGTGTCTTTTCTAAGGACACTTTGACACGTGGGCGGGCGGGAAACAAGCTTGCAATCTGCCAATCAGAAGTTGATCGCTTTACCTCTGCATTCTACAAGTCTAGCAGAAAATTGATCGTGAAAGTGAGATGGATGGGTGGATGGACAGATGGATGGATGGACAGATGGATGGATGGGTGGATGGACAGATGGATGGAGGGATGGATGGATGGATGGACAGATGGATGGATGGACAGATGGATGGATGGATGGATGGGTGGACAGATGGATGGATGGATGGACAGATGGATGGACAGACGGACGGTTGGATGGACGAACGGACGGACGGATGGATGGATAGATGGATGGATGG
>NC_050520.1:16244221-16244378 GCF_002922805.2 Oryzias melastigma
GGTGGATGGACAGATGGATGGAGGGATGGATGGGTGGACAGATGGATGGATGGATGGACAGATGGATGGATGGATGGATGGGTGGACAGATGGATGGATGGATGGACAGATGGATGGAGAGATGGATGGACAGACGGACGGTTGGATGGACGAACGG
>NC_050520.1:16244467-16278254 GCF_002922805.2 Oryzias melastigma
ACAGATGGATGGATGATGGACAGATGGATGGATGGACGGACGGTTAGATGGACGAACGGACGGACGGATGGGTGGACAGATGGATGGATGGAAGGATGGATGGATGGACGGACGGACGGATGGACGGATGGAGGGATGGATGGACGGACGGACGGTTGGATGGATTTATGGACAAACGGATCGAGGAATGGACAGATGGATGGATGGACGGACGGTTAGATGGACGAACGGACGGTTGGATGGACAGATGGATGGATGGAAGGATGGACGGACGGACGGTTGGATGGATTTACGGACAGACGGATGGACAGATGGATGGATGGATGGACAGATGGATGGACGGACGGACGGTTGGATGGACGAACGGACGGACGGATGGAGGGATGGATGGATGGACGGACGGTCGGATGGACGAACGGACGGACGGATGGACAGATGGATGGATGGACGGACAGTTGGATGGATTTACGGACGGACGAATGGATGGATGGACGGTTGGATGGACGGATGGATGGATGTTGACACCAGGAACAAAAAACCTGTGGTGGAACAAATTTTAACACCACCTTTCATTACTTTCGCTTATTAGAATTAATCCGTCTCCAATATCTTTCCCAAAAGTTTGTTGGATTTCTCTTTGAGCCTAAATGATCTGTTTTAAGTTGTTGAATTAAAAAATGTACCCCAAATTCCTCTTATCTGGGGTCTGCCACAGTAAAAGCCAAGCGTGCTCCAGGAACTCTGGTTGTAAGGACTTGAACAGCTGAAGTTTAAAACAACATGAGATAATTCATTCTTCTGGCCAGAAAGATGAGACTCAGCTGTACATTCTTATAAAATCATGTATTCGTGTCTCTGTTCGCCACAGAACTAATGTGACTTTTTAAGATGCAAAAAATCAGAAAACAAGTTTCAGATTTTTTAACACAAATTTAGCAACCATTTCTGTCAGGTTTAACTGAATGAGAAAAGCGGCTGGTCGAGCCGCTTTTCTCATTCAGAATCTGCTGTAATGATCATGTTAACGGTATGTGACAGGAGCCATGTGTACTGTGCTGAATGCTAACATGAGTTGTCCCCCCCAGAAGCCACCTTGTCTCAGCTGTCAGACAGCGGGCAGACTCTGAGTGAGGACAGTGGGGTGGATATAGCAGAGGCAGGAGCTCTTAGTAAGGACGGGAGCCCTCGACCCAGCAAGAACCTGCAGGGCCTGCTGGAACAGTCAGGGATCTGCGCACCTTTATCAGGGGCCACAAGACAAGTGAGGCTTTCACGCTGCCATCACTGCTCACCATGCTGCTCAGCTTTCATCTCAACAAGCTCCTTCTGTTCCCATCCTGAGGTGGCTTTCATCTGTTTTGATGTCAAATCATAATGATCATCCACCTTTTTTCTGGTTTATATCACTAAGCAAACACAAAGCAGAAGCCTTACCACTGACTTCACAGGCAGTAAATCAGGAACAATAGCAAGGAGAAAACAACTGTCTGTGAAACCCTGACAGTTCTGCGACCATCTAGTTACCATCTTAAATAAGTTTGCAGGTCTGATCTAGTGGTTATCATGAATTCATTTTGGTCCCTGACCTTTCTCTTTTCTGTCTGCACAGACAGCCTCACCTGTTCTGGGAGCCACCGCTGTCCTGGTGCGGGTACTGAAAAACGCTGACACCCTGGGCATCGCCATAGAGGGAGGAGCTAACACACGTCAGCCTTTGCCACGCATAGTCACCCTTCAGGTAAGACGTGCAATTACAAATAAGACTTTGTGCTTGAGACCGTTTACGTTAGTAATTATTCATCAAAATTTTAATAAATAAAGTTGTGATAATTAAAGAGGCCATACCATGACTTTCTTAAACCTTTCAGAATAAACTATATCAATTTATATCAGGGGAGTCAAACTCAATCGCATAAGGGGCCAAAACCCAAAACACACCTTAAGTTGTGGGCTGAATAGGATAAACATTTATTGAACACTCTAAAACTACATTATTAAAACTTTAAAACTGTAGCTTTTTAACATAATTATGAACTAGATATATAGCATTACCTGTGATAATGCTAGTGTGATGCTGGAAGCTGAATTTGGCTGCTGAAGATGCTGAAATTGATAGCTGAAAAACAGTAAAAATGTTGAAATTGATAGCCAGCTAAAATATTAGATAAATGCCAACTTAGCCTAAAGAACGACAAATAAAATAAGGTTATCCAAAACAGCTACTATATAACTCCAAAACTAAAAAAAGTCTAAATTGGCTAAAACAGCTAGCATGTAGCTTAATCATTAGCTAAACCAAAAAACACCCTAAAAAATCCAAAACAAGCAAAAATAGTGTAGCTGAAATATTAGCTAATTATTAAGATTTTTTTAGGCTATTTGGGAGTGAAGCTAATATTTCAGCTACATGCTAGCTATTTTGGCTAATTTAGGCTTTAAGCGTTTTCAGCCATTAACTTCAGCATCTTCAGTGGCCAAATTCATCTTACAACATTCACACTAGCATTATCACAGCTAATACTATATATCTAGTTTGTAGTTAGTTTAAAGCTAATGATGGTTAAGATGTGTGTTTTACATCCAGTTTGATGATGACTCAATTAGCTGAGTAATTGGACAAAATAATCGGTGATTAGTAAACTCTTAAAATAATCGTTTTGTGGTGGCACTAATCTGGAATGTTTGGAATGAAGAGCTTTATAACATTCCCAGTGAATTCAGCTCAGTTCAATGTTTCTTTCTTGGTGGTAAATAAACTGAATTGAAGAGACTGTGTGAAGACCACATGGTCTTAATTCTTCCTCCTAATGTCTCTGTTGACAGAAAGGAGGCTCTGCTTATAACTGTGGGCAGCTGAAAGTGGGTCACATCATCCTGGAGGTCAACGGTGTTTCCATGAGGGGTCGAGAGCACAAAGAAGCCGCCCGGATCATTGCAGAAGCCTTTAAGACCAAAGACAAGGACCACATTGACTTCCTGGTGGTTGATTCAGGGACTGGTTAGAGTGGATGTCACAGCTGTGAGGAGTCTGTCCAACACCACCACTGTCTGTGGTCAAGTCAGGGTGATCACCATCCAAAGATCTACTGGAGGTGTGCTCCCCAGACTCTGCAGAGATTTGCACAATGGAAAACTAAAAAAGGCTATTCCAGAAATAATTCCTAAGACATCCTCAATATCTGCATCAACTGCTGTTTGCATTTCTTAGTTTTTCCTTTTTAACTGGTTTTCAAGCTTTAGAGGTTGAAGAACCAGAAGGTCAGTTAGTGAAGTACGGGTGTGTTCACTAAGCAGATGATATTTAAAATGAGATGAATATAAATAAACGCAGATGTCTTGATCTTGTACATGCTGTTTTTCTCCTTTTTGTCGTCTTCAAACTGGAAAAAATCACAAAATAAAAACTGCACCTGATCAAAAGCAAAGCAGTGATAGTGCAGGCTCACAGCCACAGGAACTGCCAGGTTCAGCGGTGAACAAACCTCCATTTTAGTAATTAAAGGTCAAACCTGAAAAGGTGGAGAAGCGTTCTCCATTACATCTATTGGCTACAAAGTACGACATCATTTTAATTCAGTTCACTTAATTTGGTTCTTGAAAATGATGAATTCATGTGACGTCACACAAAACGGCGAGCGTGCAGAGTGACTTTGGATATATGTTATGCCTAAGGTTTAGAACGGCAAAGCTGACAGCTGAACGCTGTTTAAAGCAACTTTACATAAATAATAAAAGGTAACCTAACCAATTGTAATGTACAATATGTATTTTCTAAATGTCCTTCCTGGTTGTTTCCCCTCATTATTCCTCCTGCAGAATCCTCCACAGCTGCTTCCCCAAAATGATATTAAACCAGTCGTGGATTATTTCTCTCTACAACCCGGTCACAGTTAGATGAAGGTTACAGGAACTTCATTGAATGCTGCTGGTTTGATTATGAAGGTCATTCAGATTTTATTCTTCTAATTGAGTATAATGCTAACGCTATCTTTCCCCGACAGGGATGAGACGTAGATCTGCAGAAAATCTTTTCTGTCCAGTTAAAGTTGATTATTTCTGAGTTCACAAAATCACTAAAAACAGAGATAAAGTCAGACAATTTCAATGTGTCTGACAATAAAGAAAAACTAATAACTGTTGTGTTATTTTCTGAAGTAGCTCCCTTTATAATTTGAAACCGTCAATAAAATATTCCTTTTAAAAGCATTCCTAGTTTTACAATTACCCTTTAACATACCCCTAAATCAGTGGCGGGCCGTGCATTTCACACCTAGGCCTTCAGTAGTGCTCCATCTGAATCAATCCAACCCTCATTAACTATTTTATGGCAATAAAACTTCTACTGCAGGTACAGCTGCCACACACACACCAAAAGCATAAAAAATAACCTGATAAAATTTCAATATTATGTAGGGAGATAGCAAAATTTTACTCACCAAAAATCCAGATTATTTAAACACAAAATCCATCCTTTCTATCCTCAAGAAGATTTCAATCACTCTGTCGTGCAGAATCCGTGCGTTTCGCAGATGGAAAGTGTTCCGTGGCTGTGATAAGCTGGAAAATGTTCTGGTATTCCTGAAGCCTCTTGTGGTCCAGGAGGGAGACAAACATCAGTTTTTGTGATCTTGAAATCTGGTCTGTGTCTGGAAAATAATATTGTCGGTAGTGCGCGCGAGGATTTTGCGCTGCACCTCTTCGTGAGCTCGGAGCGCCCGCGGTGCGTTCAGGGGCCTCGTAGATTTCCTCGTATCAGCTTCACTCCCGCTCAACGGAGTCACGGAACTCCTTTACCCGTGCCAGACAAAACTGTGCCACAACTTTACCCAGACATTCATTTTCCACCAAAAATCAGACGATGAGACGCTTTCCACTGGTAACATCTTCAAACCTGACACGCCGCTCCTCGGCACCTGTGTCCGTCACATAACGCAGAACCAGAGCGAGCTGCGAGCTATCCAATCAAGGCTCGTGAAAATGATGACGTTTCCGTGCGCCTGCTAGCTGGCCTTGGTGTCGCCTACTCCAAATCTGATTGGTTGAAGCAACAGTTTGGTCGACAATTATTTTATGCTACAGGGCCCGCAGAACTGATTGTGAAGGCCTCCGGGCAGATTTCTTTGACCCTAGCAACAAATGGTGCTGCAATGTGATTGGTTAATGCTTAAATAGGAAAATACACGTCTGGAAGCAGCGCAACCAGGGAGACAGCAATGAAAGGACGAAGACAGAGCATTTGGAATTATAGAATACGTATTCACGGAAATAAATAATAATTAATATCAGTCTGTGATTCAGATATTTTTAGGCCAGCAGAGAAGGCCTTGCAGGCCCTGACGGCCCGCCACTGCCCTAAATACAACAAATACTTCTTTTTATTACAACTACATTTAGAATGGGTGCAGTTAAAACACGCCAACATGCAGCTATGTGCATCTTGGCTACTCCTATTAAACATGAATTTGCATCAGTTTTTGCGCTCAATCACACCTAAAACAAGTGTTAATAACATCAAGCAAAATAGAACCTGTGAGAATAATATCTGCTTAAATGAAAGGTTGATATTTTCAATAGAACCTCAAATATTGAAGGATTATTCAAATTTGTATTTAGATTTGTTAACAATTTAAGACACGAAATGAAAATACAGTTCAGCAGGACATTCATTAAATAAATATTGTACATTTTTCTGTTGGAATTGGTAAGGTTGCCTTTTATTATTGATGTAAAATTGTGTTAAACAGCGTCCAGCTGTCAGCTTTGCTGCTCTGAACCCGAACACTGGAAGTGACTTTTCGCATTTTCTCCATTTTGTTTGACGTTACTGTGAAAAGAGTTTCTTTTTTTACATCATTTAGTATTTCTATCTTCTTATCACTCTCTAAACCATCTCGTCTCATTTCTTTTCGCAATATCAAAAACATAAATATAACCTTAATCTCATTCCTCTCCCTAACTCATCGAACCCGGATGACATTGTTTCTGTTTACAATAATTCTCTTCTTGATGTTCTTAATCTCCTTGCTCCTGTTAAAACCCGCTCTGTTTCCTTCACCAAGTCTCCTCCATGGTTCACCTCCGATCTCCGTCAGATCAAAGCCAATGGTTGCAAACTAGAGCGGCTTCTTAGGAGAACTGGTTTGTCTATATAAGGTAATGTACATGACACACATCACACAGTGCAAAGACTTGGTCTCCCACACAAAAACTAACTATTTTCCCATCTCATATCTGAAAACAAAGGTAACCCTAAAACTCTCCTCTCCCTCATGGACAATATCTTTCTTATCCCTGATAGCCTCCCTCCCCATTTGTACTCCAGTGATACCTATAACCCCCTTCAGGCATATTTAACCAAAAAAATAAAACAATCCACCATCATCTCTATTCTTCTTCCTTTTCTGTGTCCAAAACAATCTCTTTTTTCCAGCTCCCAGACGCCGGTGAAATCAGTTCTCTCATCCAAAAATCCAAACCTTCAACTTGCCTGCTTGATCCACTCCCCTCATCCCTGGTTAAGTCATGCCTCCCATCTATCCTCCCTTTAATTTCTGCCATCATTCCTCTTTAACTACTGGTATTGTTCCCTCACAGTTCAAAACTGCTGCTATCCAAAAGAAACCTGGTTGAGATCCCAGTATTTTTAGTAATTTTCGTCCAATCTCCAATTTACCTTTTATTTCTAAAATTCTAAAAAAGTGGTTGCCTCCCAACTCCACCAACACCTTAAGCAAAATAGTTTCTTTGAACCCCATCTGTCAGATTTTCGCTCCTTACACAGCACAAAAAACGCTCTTGTTAAAATAACTATCGACCTTCTCCTAGCAGCTGATTCTGGACTCCTCACCATCCTCGTCCTCCTTGATCTGAGTTCATTTGTTACCATTTCTCACTCCATCCTCCTCCATAGACGGTCTTCTCTTGGTATCACTTCCACCCCCTCCGATGGGTCCAATCCTATTCTTTGGGCCGGCTTCAGTTCATTCAACTCAAATCATTTAAATCCCAGCCCTCAACAGTTTCTTCCGGTGTTCCACAAGGTTCTGTCCTTGGTCCACTTCTTTTCATCACTTACCTCTTACCTCATGGCAATATTTTCCTCAAATTCAATATCAGTTTTCATTGTTTTGTGGACAACACCCAGCTCTATCTGTCCAGTAAGCCTGATTCCCCCCACCCCCACCCTCTTCCATCTCTCTCCTCATGCCTATCTGAAATAAAAAAAAAAAACTGGTTCACTCTAAACTTCCTCAAACTCAATAGTGACAAAACTGAATTACTTCTCATAGGCTCCAAATCCACACTCTCTAAAGCTCCAAGTTTAACTCTCCCCATTGACTCATCCCTGGTTTCTCCATCCCCTCAGGTAAAGAGTCTGGGTGTCGTCCTCGACAGTACACTATCTTTCCACTCTCACATGAATAGCATCACTAGGTCTGCCTATTTCCATCTTCGTAACATTAACCGTCTGCGCCCCTCTCTCACCGTTCACTCTGCCTCAATCCTAGTTCACAGTCTGGTCACTTCACGACTATCCATCCATCCATCTTCTTGACCGCTTCGTCCCTTTCGGGGTCGCGGGGTGCCGGAGCCTATCCCGGCTACTGTTGGGCGAAGGCGGGGTACACCCTGGACAGGTCTCCAGTCTGTCTCAGGGCCTCAATCACACACACATTCACTCTCACATTCACACCTAGGGGCAATTTAGAGTCACCAATCAACCTATGAAGCATGTTTTTGGACGGTGGGAGGAAGCCGGAGTCCCTGGTGAAAACCCACACATGCACGTGGAGAACATGCAAACTCCACACAGAAAGGTCCCAGCCGGGATTCGAACCGGGGCCTTCTCGCTGTGAGGCAAGAGCGCTAACCACTGCGCCACCGTGCAGCCCCACTTCACGACTAGATTACTGCAATTCACTTCTTTCTTGTCTGCCAAACAAAACTCTCAATAAACTCCAACTGGTCCAGAACTCAGCTGCCCACATATTTTCCAGAACTCCATCATTTCACCAGATCACCTCCGTCCTCCAGCAACTACACTGGCTACCCATTAAATTCAGAATCCAGTTCAAACTCCTTCTCACTTTTAAATCTCTTCACAACCTGGCTCCTCCTTATACGTTGCCGATCTTCTCCATATTCACACTTCCTCCCGCTCTCTCCGGTCCTCTGCTTCTCTCCAGCTCACCGTACCCCCTGCCTGTCTGGTTACCATGGGGAGCCGAGCCTTCAGCTGCTCGGCTCCCAAACTCTGGAACTCTCTTCCTCCTGACCTCCATAATATCCACTCTTTTCCTTTATTCAAATCCAGACTCAAAACTCACCTGCTTAAATCTGCCTTTGCACTTTGACCCAGTACCCAATCTTCTGTCTGTTGATTTTATTGTGCCTTGCTTTTATGTGGACTATTTTATTATTATAATGCTATTTTACTGTAAAGTGTCCTTGAGTTGTTTGAAAGGCACTTCAAATAAAATGTATTATTATTTTGTGAGGAAGGGGCTGCACGGTGGCACAGTGGTTAGCGCTCTTGCCTCACAGCAAGAAGGCCCCGGTTCGACTCTCGGCTGGGACCTTTCTGTGTGGAGTTTGGATGTTCTCCCCGTGCATGGAACATAACACAGAACATGTTATGATTTCTCTGACTGGAGAACATGAATGCATGTTGTGATTCAAAAGCCTTACAATTATTTGATAAATCCTGAAGAGAGTTCACGATTATGTGTAAATTTAATTAATGATGGAAGTTTTATTGTGAGATGCACAATTTCTAAATGAGCATGAAAACAGTGCAGAGCAAACAGCTTCCTCCTGTTCCGGTCACAGAGGAGCTGTCATCAGGGGAGGGGGTGGCCACCCCCATTTTCAATTTCTAAGCAGGGATTACTGAAATAACTTCATCTTAAAAAAAAGAGTTTGTAGGTGGGATGAGCTGCACTTAAGCCTCAATGACTGATGATCAGAAAATGAGTCTTCAATCTCCCTCCTCTCTATACTCCAACTCCTCACAGATTTAGTCTGACGTGACTGACACAAGTCTCTGAAACCGCATCAGTCTCTCAAACAAAAACAAGAAGACACATGCACAACACAACTCAAGTCTGCAACCAAGACTGTCACTCACTTCATATTAAACATGAACATGTTGATCAGGTGCTTTATAACAAACTGACAGTCTGTATGCCAGGGGGTTCAAACTCAATCGCACAAGGGGCCAAAATCCAAAACACACCTTAGGCCGCGGGCCGAACATTTATTGAATGCTAACACTAAATTTTCAAAACTTTAAAACTGTAACTTTTTAGCATAATTATTAACTCGATATATAGCATTACATGTGATAATGCTAGTGTGAATGCCGCAAGCTGAATTTGGCAGCTGAAGATTCTAGTGACGATAGCTGAAGATGCTGAAGTTTATGTCCTATAATGAAGCTCATGTCCTAAAATGAAGCTCATGTCCTATAATGAAGCTCATGTTCTATAATGAAGCTCATGTTCTATAATGAAGCTCATGTTCTATAATGAAGCTCATGTTCTATAATGAAGCTCATGTTCTATTATGAAACTCATGTGCTATTATAAGGCTCATGTCCTATAATGAAACTCATGTCCTATAATGAAGCTCATGTTCTATAATGAAGCTCATGTCCTATAATGAAACTCATGTGCTATTATAAGGCTCATGTCCTATAATGAAACTCATGTCCTATAATGAAACTCATGTCCTATTATGAAACTCATGTTCTATAATGAAGCTCATGTCCTATAATGAAACTCATGTCCTATAATGAGGCTCATGTCCTATAATGAAGCTCATGTCCTATAATGAGGCTCATGTCCTATAATGAAACTCATGTCCTATAATGAAGCTCATGTCCTATAATGAAGCTCATGTTCTATAATGAAGCTCATGTTCTATAATGAAGCTCATGTCCTATAATGAAGCTCATGTTCTATTATGAAGCTCATGTTCTATAATGAAACTCATGTCCTTTACCGCTACATTTAGCTAAATATGACCAAACATCCAGGTCAATCAGCTCCAGGTCTGAATTCTGTTGTCATCTTCAGTGTTCCAAATGTTTTCCAGTCCTGCTGTCAGATCATTTTCATGTTTTTCATCACATCTTTCTCTGCTGGAACACCTCCTGAACCACATGTGGACTGGTGACATCCGTCCCCCATGATGCATCCCACCAACAGTTTAATAGGTGAGCGCACTCTTCTAGTTTTAACATTTCCAGCAGAAAGTTATATCTCGCATGACAAACTTTCCCTTTTTTGAGGCAAACATTTCACAGCTACGGGTTACTTTGCTTAATTCTTTCTAGAAAGAAAAAAAAAAATCCTAATGTGGATCCATGAAGCATCTGCTCACTGTTCACATCCAGATCTCTCCAGAGTTTGGATAAAAGTTTTCAAATAAGACAGACAGAAGACACAGATTTGTTGTTGGATCATTCATGAATAATTATTAGAGCAGCAGGTCAGTCGGTTCTGTTATGAATAGATTGTTCAGTATTCTGGAAAAAAAATCAATACATCCCTCCTGGTTTCAAAAATGTCAACAATCTCAAACAAGATCACCCTGAATGTTTCATCTCTCCTCTGAATATTGCAGTAACACACACACACCTCATTGTTCTTGCAGGGTTCCTTGAAGGCTCTACACTTTGAAGTCATGAATTAAAGCAGAAAATAAAAAAATAGACAGATTTTTTGAAAGCCACTTTAATGGTACGTAACACATAAAAGACTTGTAACCACACACAGTGTTGGTCTTTGACTGGATAATACTATTGAGAGTATTACTAATGGTCAAGCACAAAGATCCAGCAGGAATACTCTAATTAAAGAAGAAGCTTCAGAAACATGGCTGACACACAGACACAGCACATTTCCATGTTTAAAGGCTTCTTCACCTCTGAGTGAAATCACATCAACCTCATGTTCATCTTCTGTTTGCTGTTCACATGGAAAAACACAAAACTCATCAAGAAAAAGAAGATTTTAGAATAAAAATACATTTCCATTTGTCCAATGACACGAGTGGAACAAATGACTGTTAGATTAGGTTATGTTGAGAGTTATTTGGTATGAAAAGAAGTTCTGATTGAAGCTTGTTGCATTTAGACTATTTGAGCTAACTGGCTTTGCTTTGCAGTTTCAACTTGGAATCAGAGGAAACTTAAAGGGTGGAATTCATCCATTCATCTAAACAAAGAGACGTACATCAACTTCACAAGAAAAACAGCTTAACACAACTTCAGTAACTTTACAAACTCTGATGAGCATCAACACATCCGTCAAAGTCAACATTTTTAGTTCAGCAGAGCCTCATTTTACAGCAGAAAGACGTTTATACAGGACTCGGTGTACATAGATCTCGAGGGGGGGTCAATGCTTGAAGAGGTGGGGGAGAGTGTCTTATCTGGTCTGCTCTTCGTCCTTGAGGGCTTTCAGAAGGCGAGAAGGAGAGAAGATCCCCGTTAATCCTGAAAAGAAGAACCCAAACTCAGTGAGCTTGTCTGGAACCAGAACACGTCATTCAGTCCTGCTGGAAGTTCAGATGGAGGTCAGTCCTGGACCACACACAAACATTTCCTGTTCAGGTGAGAGCCTTCAACAACCTTTGAAATCATCATTCAGAACCTGGTCTGACAAAAAATATGTATCTGCTAAATTTCAAACTAAAACTTTGATTGAAGAATCAAGAACATGAATCCAGTAACACAAATGAAGATTTAAATATACAAATCGTTTCTGAAAGGGATGACTGATGATCCTTTAGCAAACGGTTTTCCTCTAAGGTTTCCGGAAGTATTTTGATCAGATTAAAGCAAAACACCTCTGACTGAAAAGTCCCCTCAGCACGTCACTGAAGTCTACAAACGTCCTGAAACGGTTTAGCTCAGGGGTGTCAAAGTCAATCCCACAGGGGGCCAAAATCCAAAACACACCTCAGGTCACGGGCCGAACAGGATAAACATTTATTCAAAACTCTAAAACTACATTTAAAAACTTTAAAGCCATAATTTTTTTAACATAATTATGAACTAGATATATATCATTACCTGTGATAATGCTAGTGTGAATGCTGTAAGCTGAATTTCGCTGCTGAAGATGCTGAAACTGGTAGTTAAAAATGCTGAAGCTGATAGCTGAAAACGCTGAAGCTGATAGTCAGCTAAAATATTAACCAAATGCCAAGTTAAAAAAGAAAAAAAACTTGGGTTAGCCAAAACAGCTAGCATGTAAATATTTGTCTAAATCTAAATTAGACTAAAAAACTGTAAAAAAGCCTAAATTTGCCAAAACAGCTAGCATGTAGCTGAAATGTTAGCTAAACACCAAAATAGCCTAAAAATCTTAGTAAATACCAAAATAGTCCATAAAGCTAGCAGAATGACAATTTTGAAATGTTAAAACTGTAACTTTTTAACATAATTATGAATAATAAAAAGGCGGGAATATTATTCCAGAATAAATCAACTTAAACCTTAAATAACTTTCAATATTTTACCCTCCATAAAAATATTTTTCATCAAAATTATACAAGTTCGAAATAAGTGCAAGATAACATATTGTCATTAATAACAATACAATAAAATGATCTGGAGGGCCGGATCCGGCCCCCGGGCCCTGACTTTGACACATGTGGTTTAGATTGTTCACTTCAAAAGGAACGGTCATTCAGCACGTTTCCAACCCCGGTGTAATTGTAGTCTTACCCAAACATCATGTATGGAACCTGTCCATCAGTGCTCCCTTTGACTCTAAAACTATGTTTCTTTTCATTTACATTTGAGAAGACTAGTTCCTGGGTCTTCAGGTTCAGGTTGTTGGAGGTAAACCGTTCAGACGGTCTTTAGTGTCGAAGCTTCATACATCAGGGCAACACTTGAAAGCTACGATCAATGAATGAACAACAGCAAGCGTGGAAGAAGAGGCTGTTAGGGGATCAGGAAACATGGGTTCAGTTTGTGCTTTACTTCCAAGCTCTCTTCATTCAGCAGGCGGCTCCACACTGCCCTCTGGTGGGGCATTGGGGTCCAGGAAGTCAGGATGCTGCAGCTCCTTCAGGTATTTGGTAGGTGTGAGGATGTGGGTGGAGCCTACAGAGGAGAAAATCCAAGAGCTCAGCAATGTTTTAAGCCTGCTTAAGAAATTGTTATATAAGCATGCATTGAAGAACAACCCCCCACCCCCACCGCGCTTCCACTAACAAGTCACAATAACATATGTTATGTTACATGTGTGGGGGAGAGTCCTGCACTAAAGCAGGACGCAGTAACAGAAGGGTGACCATTTCCTTTCAAGAAAAGACCTGCAGGTGGCGCATTGGAACATGAGGAGGTTCATACATTCAAGCTTTGACCCAGACTGAGACATTAGGACAAACTCACAAAGTACAATGAAGATTCAGCATCCTGGGTTTAATCTGAACACTTTAGTTTGGAAGAATTGGAGCCACGAGGAAAGAATGGAGATAATGAGACAACTCAATGTTTGGAAAACAACAAGCCTTGGTGCTCAATAAAGAGGCAAAGAGTTTATCAATTTGTTCTCCATCAACGCCAGCAATCAAGTTACAGCAATCAAACCAACAGCGGTCTAATCTATAGTTAGACCTACAACAGCTCCTGCTCTGTAGAGTTATTTATTAGTCAAATCTCCACGCAGAAATAAGATATCTCCACGCACCTATCAAACATTCCTCTAGGATAAGTCAGACCCGCGAGCGCTTTCTGCTCCTGCGCACTCCTGTTAATTCCTCCGCTAGCAGAAAAAGTCATCGCGAGACGGTCTACTTCTGTGTGCGTGAGCTGCTCCCTCGGGCACGAGTGATGCATGCGCACAAGCAGAATCTCAGGGAGCGTACGTGCAACATTTTGTGGTGCTTGCGGGGGCTCTGGGTCTGCACGCAGAAAAACCTTCAGCACACAAGTGGAAAATGACTTTAGACAATGGGGGCGGAGACAGAGGGTTGACTAGCTTTCTTCTGATTGGTTTTCCAACGACAATGTGTAAACTGAATGTTTTTATTGTTACTGTTTCAATGTAGTTTACTGGTAAACAAGCTGACACAAAGATTCATCACTGACTAAGTAACTGTGGCAGCCTTTAAAGCAACACACTAAATGTGTTGTGTATTTTACAACTTCTAAAACAGCTTTAGCGTCCCCCTGTTTATTTGCGTTTCTGATGTTATTTCTCCATGCAGCTCAGAAATTTCCTGATAATTATCATCCAGAGCAGATCTTTCTTATGGATGAAAATGGAATATTCTGGATAGAGATGCCCTCCTGCAGTTAGCTTCTAGACTAGAGAATGAAGCACACGCTTTTTTAAGAGTGACAGCTCATGTAAGGTATGCAGTCAGTTGTTGTGAATAAAAAAAACTCTATGTTGAGCAACACTCCAAAGCTTTTAAATAAATGTTTTACAAAGCATAATCAGAAGCGTTTTTGATGAGCATGGTTCAGTAACAGACATTCTCCGGCCGTGGGGGGTGAGGGGATGAGACGGGGATGAGGGGCTTCTCCATATTCGTGGAGGTCTCTGGTCCCTGACCCCCATGAATAAGGGGGGGGACTGTATTTCTAAAATCTTTTTGTTAATTATCACCAAACATGGCAGGAGCAGCAAAGGCATCAAGACTCAATGTTAAGTCAATATAAAGATGTGATCTTCTGATTGGTTGACGTGGCGCATCAACCAATCAGAGGCTCAGCTTTGGGCATGTGACGTTTTCAGTGACTAGATTAAAGAAAATGAATTCAAAATGGCTGAGCGATTCGAGGATTTTCACCTGAACTTCCATGAGTTTTCTTTACCCGCTCGGGCTGCGGATTTACAGAAGACTGTCTGGTTACTGTTGGGCGAAGGCGGGATACTCCCTGGACGGGTCGCCAGCCTGTCATAGGGTCCATGGAGCTGGAGTGAAAGAGCCCGCTCTGCAAGCCAGCTGCCCGGTGGACAGCATAGCAAGAGCTGCCGCACAGGGTCCAGCAGAGCAAGTGATAGCTGTGGCACTGGGGGGGCAGACCTGCCGTCGCATCAGGACACCAGCTGTTGCGGCTCTGTCTCCATCCGCGGAGCTCCACCAGCTGCGAGTCTCTGCCGGGCAGCCAGCCGCCACCAGGCTGACCGGCAGAGACAGGAGAGTGGCGGCGTCTGCCGTCATAGCTGGACGTTCCCTCAGTTTCATGGGTTTATGATTTTTGTTTTATTATTTTCATGAAGATAATAAAAAGTTCCCCCAGTTTGATTTTATTCTCCTCCTCTAATGCTCAAACTGGGCCACAGACAGACGGAAGTACCGTTTATAACAGCAGTCATACGCAGCTCCACTGCAGGAGTTGAGCACACCGCACTGAAAGACTGGGACGGGGGATCACGTGATCTCAGACACGGCGACGTGCTTGCCGGTGCCTCTGTAGAGCTCTCAAAAACATACAGTATAAACTCAAGCTACGCGCTCTCTATCGTACATACCTTCCACTGATGTCAACCTATGAAGTTCTTCAAGGCATCAAAGCGTCGAGGCGTTAAAGCAGTAAATATGACAGGCGTCAAAAGAGAGGCGGCAGACACGAGCTTGACCCCCCGGCCGCGTTCGGTGTGAATTCACCATAAGCTGCTCCTTAAAGTCAGATATGTAGTTGTCCCGACAATGTTTCAGCATGGTAGGTAAGCTACAGCCTCCTCTGTAAATGTAAGCTTTCTGTCTACGTGGTTTAGAAGGCGTCATCATCCTCAAAATAGACCAATCAGAAGAAAGCTAGCCAACCCTCTGTCTCCGCCCCAATTGTCTAAAGTCATTGTACATTTGTGCGCAGAAAGTTTCTCCGTGAACAGGGCAAGAGTCCCCGTGAGCGCACATGACAGAATGTTGAGCATGCGTGCGCTCACTGAGATTCTGCTTGTGCACGCGCATCACTCGTGTCCGAGGGAGCAGCTCACGTACGCAGAAGTAGACAGTCTCTTGCGTGTGATGATTATTCTGCTCGTGGAGGAATAAACACGAGAGTGCAGGAGGACAAAGCGCTCGCGGGGGTCTGGATTATCCACCAGGAATGTTTGATACGTGCGTGGAGATGTCTTATTTCTGCGTGGACCTTCATCTGATAGAGAACGGCCGACAGCTCCAGACCGGACCGCCAAAGCGCGCCTCACCCATCTGACACACTACAGCATCAGACACATCCCTTCAGAGAACTCACCAACCAGCGCCTCCCACTTGCCATTGGCCTGCGTGACCTCGTACACGCAGCGCATCTCGCTGTAGGTCACGCCTCCAATGATGAAGACGATGATCCGGGGTCCGGTCTTCATCTCTGTGGGCCCCCTGTTCTTGTGCCAGTTCCCATATCGAGCACTGAGGGGCGGAAGGTCAGATGAAGGGTCAGAGACGGAGGTAAGAGAGGGCTGTTTCCTCAGGGCAGAGAGACTCACCTCGATGGAGCGCTGGCTTTGGCTGAAACCTGTCGCTGGGAAATGTATGGGTACTGCTTTGGGTCAAGTTTGTCCTCAATTGCATCCTAAAGAACGACATTCATGTCATCAACTCCCATGTTAGAGCACATTTACAGGGTCCACCTTTCACAGTCTCACTGTTCAACAGAATTTGTCAGTGCAGTTTTGAATGCCTTTTATGTCTCGATCCCTCCACAGCACACTGTGTTCTGCATCCTGATTGGCTGTTGATCTAATCAATCCATCTATGTCGTTTCTCCTGTACAGAATGTGTTCAGTTTACTACATCGACATAAATCTTCAGATCTTTGTTTCCATTCTATAATCATGGACGTATATGAAGGTTTGAACTTTTAGAATTTAAACAAGGGAGAGAAGAGTAGAAAGTGTGTAGTGAGGCGTTTTACAGCCTCAATTCCTCCAAATCCTGCTTCAGGGATTTTACCTATTGTGGGATATTTATGGATCATATACACTGTACATAGCTCTATTCCCTTCAAAGGTTTAGAGGAGCCCACTGTGCAGAGAACACTTCAAAAACATTCATCCTGATGAACAGATTGAGACGCTGAGAAACCCATAATAAGCCTTTGGAGTGGGCAGGAGAACCTCGATGAGGTCTTTGATGAGAGGAGTCCATCTGGAGAGCTGGTAGGTCTGCTCACTGACACGCTCCTTACGATCCGGCTTCTTGGCCTTCTTGGCAGTTCCCTAAAAACAAAAACACAGCTTAATCGGTCCACATCTCACTCTTCTCTCCTCAAAGCCCCCTGCTTCCATTTGAACTCTGATTAGATCAAACTCAATCACACATGGGGCCATAATCCAATACACACCTTAGGTCACAGGCCGAACAGAATTAACATTTAATGAACTCTAAAACTACATTTTTAAAACATTAACACTGTAACTTTTTAACATAATTATGAACTAGATATATAGCATTACCTGGGATAATGCTAGTGTGAATGCTGTAAGATGAAGTTGGCCATTAAAATGCTAGAGCTGATAGCTGAAGATGCTGAAATTGATAGCTAAAAACACTGAAGCTTATAGATGAAAATGCTGAAGTTAATAGCTGAAAATGATGAAGTTGATAACCAGCTAATAATATTAGCTAAATGCCAAATCAGCATAAAAAAACAGCTATGCTAGCTGCATTAAAACATTTATGTGTTTTAATGACAGCTCCTCTGTCGTTTTTCTTCTTTTAACAAAGAACAGCCCCTCCTAGAAAGATCCGGCGATCATGCAGGAAGATGAAGGAAAGTCTCACAGCATGTTGGGGAGCAGCACAGCTTACCTCTGAGATAATGGGAACCCCCATGTGGGCCATGTTGGAAATGATGTCACTGTCTTCAGGCGGGATGCTGGCATGCTGGAGGAGCTTACACAGGTTCTCCTCAGTCACACCTGACACACATGCATGCAGGTTAAATGTATTCACATACATGCAGAGAAGCGTGCACAGGTGCAAACAGCAGAAAAACTACAATGAGGTGAGAGTGACACGTCAAATCCTGGAGTGGAGAACCCGGTGTCTCAACTGGGTCTCAGCTGAAAGTTTAACTTTTTTTTTAGAAAATCTAAAAAATCCTACCGTTTTTTAGGAAGATGTAGAGCAAGATGATGCGGATCTTGTCAAACACGCTGACATTGGCGTCCAGCAGAATGGGGACGATGAGCCGCATGGGATCCTTAATTTTCTCCCCCTCTGCATCCGAGCCCATGGCCAGGTCCTGAACAGCAGGCCACAAGAGGAGAAAGGTTCTCTTTTATTCAGACACTAAAACAGGGGTGGGCAAACTACGGTCCAGGGGCCATATGCAGCCCCTTGAAATATTTAGTCTGACCCACCAAATTGGAATAAACGATTTTGATTACCCGTTTTAATTTTTTATTTCCCATGTAGTTCAGGTGTTTCCCTATAGATGGCACACTACAAATATATTCACCTTTGTTCAGGTGCAGAAAGCTATTCTGCATTCATTTAGGGTTTGAAGATTTATTGTTTTTCTGATATTCATGTGGGATTTCCAAGTCAGACAGTCATTTTTCCGATTATTCCAACAGCACATGAGCGCAGCATTTCTCTGAGTTTGAGTTTTTCTTTTAGGGACATCAACCCATTGATGAAAATCACACTAAAATGACAACAGAAACCACAGTTTTGAAACAAAAACTCCATGATTTTCTGTTTTTTAAGTAATTTTCAATCAAAATCAAGGCATGTTTTTGTCCAGATCAGGTGTTTTTTTTTTCTTTTACAAGGTGAATTACTAAATCACACCACAAATCTGCTCCTGGAGTCCTTAGTGGCCCACGAGTGAGAACGTTTGCCCATTCCTGCACTAAAACAATGAATGTGTTTCAAATGATCTCTTCAGACTTGACTGAAAGCTTGTCACAGAGATAAAATACAGCTGGAAAGTTTTGGTTTGATGATTCAGAATCTGCTGTGGCTCCAGCTGGATCCACTCTGGTTTCTGTCTGCATCCACACGGTGTGGAAGCATCACTGAGGTATTTCAGGTGGAAGCCTTCTCCTTTACAAGTTTACACTCTAGATTTGAACATGTTTGTCTTCATGTAACACTGATTTTTATGTCATAATAATGTTATACCAGAATGAAACCAAACTCCAAATCTCTAGGAATCCCTTTTTGTGGTCAGCCTACAAAGCAGGAGCAGCAGAAAGAGTCAGACTGTGTTTGTCCCCGAGGGGTCGACGGCGTTCACCTGTTCCACGCGGCACAGTTTATCCACGGTGCCCTGGTAGCGGTTCATGCAGTCCTCTGCCAGGTGGAGGTGTGTAGAGTACTGAGAGGAGAGAGGACAGACGCTGTTAGAGCAGCAGAGCTGGAGGCAGCACTACAGACTGTAGCTTTCTGTCAGCAGGCTGCACGTGAGGCGGAACTCGAGGCCTGGAAGTTGTGGTGGTGGTGGTGGGGGGGGTCTATAGGCTTTAATTTTAAAACTGCATATATTTCACACTAAAATAAAGCAAGCAACCAAATCTAATATAAACAAACAAGCTCCATCTATGAAACCTGAAGACACGTTCACAGTCTTCTGCATTCCAGGGACGATGGCTTTGATTAGAAACCTTCATCGAGCTCTGCACTCTGTGTGTGTTTTTGATCATGAAATGTCAACAGTGTCTCCAGCAGAAGGTCTTCTGTCTCACAGCAGGATGTCATTTCTTCATTTCAGACCTTCTTTGGGGAGCAGCATATGTTTGTATAAATGAAGATTCAGGTCCTGGAAATCAAACAAGCCCAAACCATCACAGGTCTCCTGCTGTGCCTCTCAGGGTGTTTTCACTCTGGAAAAAGGATTTGTCCTGGACCAGGTCTGCTTACTTTGTTCCAGATCGAGTTCTGAAGATTGTGTTTGGTCTGTATTCAGACTGATGTCTACCTGTTCCGGACCTAAACTTGTAAAAAAAAACATGTGACTAAGATCTCTTCAGTCATTGGCCAGCAATTACGGGGGCGGGTCAAAGCAGAAAGAGAGAGATGGATGTTCTACTGAGCGGTTTGCGAGGATTGTTCGCTTATTCAAACTTGTTATTTTGCAGATCAATGTTGATCGTCTGTATGAAGGCCAAGTTCAACACTTTGTACTGCTGCTTTGATACGGTGGAGACATGCTGAAGGAGGTTACTGAGGACGCCATGGCTACGAGGTACTGTGTTGGTGACACAAACTGTTATGAAACAGTGAGAATCAATATGGATCATGTTTGCATGAGCCTGCATTCATCTCACCACATTTCAATGAGCTGCTGTTGCATCGTTTGCCTGCTAATAACGGCTACAATGGCTGTTTTGGTTCCGTTATTTCACTCTCAGACCACTTTGCATTCAGACAGGAATTTCAGACCGAACCAAATCTATTTTGTCAAAATTATACAAGTTAGAAATAAGTGCAAGTTAACATCGGGTCATTAATAAGAATGAAATAAAGGTCAGAGATTGTCTCCTAGAAACTCCTCAGAGCCTCTGTTCAGGATTCACTCAGGCACATGTAACTCATACAGTTTTGAGGTATTTGTGAGCATCACAGATTTTGGCTGAAGATGCTGGAGTGATGTAGTATACCCCCCCCCCCCAGCTTTGTGTTGACACATCCTCTGCATCTCCTTAAGCATTCATCAGCTCTGTCCTGTAGGGGCAGTATTAAAAAACAGATGATAAAATGACAAGACAGTGATCCGGTTCTGACCTTACTGAGCTCTTTCTGGTACTGAGGCATCTTCTTCAGCATCTGAGACAGCTCCTTCATGGTGGTCTGAAAGACAGCAGAGGCCCACACAATGAGGTTTTCCTGCACATTTCTGCCTGATTTTGAAAAAAAAAAAAAACTCCGAACAATATTTAATGAAACTTTTTGAGACCTGAGATTTATTGGATGCATTAATGGAAGACACAAAAGACGCAGGTGGCCTATATAACATAGTAGACACACCTGTGCTCCTCTTCAGAAGGAGCACCTCCTCCCTGCATCCCTCTGTGGGCCCGGACAACCCAAAACCAGCAGGTCTGCGGGTCAACCCCGTACGAGTGCAAGTGACCAAGGCTTTACCTTTTCTCCAGTGTTCATCTTCTTGCTGGCAGAAAACTCCTTCAAAGAGCGAGTGACAGCCCTGCACGGAGAGAGGAAGAGGAGGTCATGTGGATGGAGGAGCAGAGCCCTCTCACGCTGGGTTCATACTGCACGAGGAAGTCGAGCCGTGAAGCGGAATCCACTTCACCTCCAGTTCACACCAGACGTAATGTTTCACGATGGTCGACAGGCGCTTCTGCTCAGCTGTGGTTATTTAGAACAGGGTCCTGAAACTTTTTCTTTTGAGGGCCACATAAGTGTTCTCTTCTCTGATGTGGGACGGGGTTGGTTTGTAGGCTAACAGAAAAAGTGCGCAATTACAGCCTAAACGTAAATCTGGCTTAAAAAAACTCTTTATGTTGAGTAATACTCCAATGTTCTTTAATAAATGTATAAGATAAATGTATAAGTGTTTTTGATGAGTTTGGATTGGTAACGGGCAGTCTTCGGCTGCGGGGGTGTGGGGGGTGAGACAGAGACTGGGGTTATCCATATTCAGGAGTTCAGTGGATTTGTGGAGGTCTCCAGTCCCTAACCCCAACGAGAAAGGAGGGGTTTGCAGTATTTTCATCTCTACAATCTGTTTGGACACAAAAACATGATCACATTTGTCAATAGCTGTATTTTATTGTGAAAATTTGGTTTTATTTTGAAAATTTAATGGATTTTCTTGTGTGTCTTGGCGTAACTTCCTGCCAGAATTGACGCAGATTGCACGTGCAAAAATAGACCAGCCGCAGAAACGATCGCTGCACGGCGCGAGCCTTCCACGGAGGACCGCGGCGGGGTGTAAACCACACCATCGGGTAAGGAGGGCGCCCAATGGAAGGGCTTCCCCGTGTGGTGTGAACCCAGAGTGGCAGGTCTGAGTTCATGCAGAGACACTCACGTGGAGACCTCAGCGATGTGTTTGTGTCTCAGACTCAGCCACAGGTCGTCATCCTCGTCCAGCACCACCTCCTTCATCCTGGTCTCCCCCATCCCGCTGGTCTCAAACCTGAGGAGACGCAGCAAAGTCAGGAGACGCTTCTTTTCCAGCACTCAGAAACTTTGGAGGAATCTCTGTTCACTTCGCTCAGACCAGCTTCACCTGTACACGTCATTTTCAACGCCCAGCAGGTCGTAGGCCATGGCCTGCAGAGTCAGCTCATGCAGGAGGGGGGACACCGGGTCGAAGCCGCGGTCCACAATGAGCAGCTGAGTGCGGCACTTGTCTGGACCCTGGAGGCACCAGAACAACACAATGAGACTGAGGAAGGCTGGAACACCAGACTGCAGCCACACTACTCAGCATGGATTATGAGGATCATTTAACAGACAAAACCTGCACAGCTGGAAACAGCAACTGATGTGTGAGACTGTCATCAACAGCTGCTCCACGAAATACTCAACTCTGATGATGTGACACAGTGCACAGAAAAATAACACATGCTCTATGGAACTAATATTATTAGAAACCCAAATAAAACAACTTGAAAAAAAATATTGGTGTTTGCTCAAAAAAATGCTAAATGTCTGAAACTTATTGCTATTCTAAAATAAGCTTAATTATTATCAGATTTAAATGTTCTTTTTTATGTTTAATAACTCAAAATTTCAGTTTCAAAACTTTTTTTTCAATTTCAAATATATATATTTTTTTACTTTCAATCCTTTTATTCTGTTTTGAATCTGAAAACATCAGTTGGGGCGCGTTGGGGCGGGGCTAACACAAAGGACCATTCAAAACCGGGTGCATTCACTGACCATGAGAACTTGGATGGTTACGGTCAGAAAAAGGCTGTTTAGTCTGTATTATCATAGTCTGAATTAGTCCCAAGCAGGTGTAAAGAGCAGAGTTTTATCGCGTCCACAACTCTGTTCTAGCCCGTTCAAAACCTCATTAAATTGTGCTATATACAGGCATTAAAAACATCCTTAATGTTTGGAAACTGAAATTTTTAGTTTCAAAAATGAAAAAAAACTGTTGAAACAAAAAAAAAGTTTTTAAACTGAAATTTTGAGCTTTGAACCCTATAAAATTGAACATTTGAAGTTGAAGACAATTAGGTTCATTTAAGACTAGCAAAAAGTTTTGGACGCCTTATTTTTTTTTATTGGCCAAACACCCACATTTTGTGTTTTATTTGGGTTTGACATAATATTGGCCCCTATTTAGTTCCAAAATGCTCAGGTGTGTACAGAATGTGTTTACATAGCGTGCTCAGGCTCGGGTCCGCCTCCACAGGCGCTCGGTGGTCGTGTGCTAAGTCTAACCCCGCCTCACCTCTCCCATGGTGGGGTCATCAGCCTTGTAGCCGTCCAGCTTCTCCTGCAGCATCTGCGCCAGAACTGCACAGTCTTTGTAGTCCCTATATAGGCAGACACACAAACAGGTCTTTACCCAGAATGCCTTTGGGACTTCTATGTCTGGCTCAACAGCCTAAACCCTTTAACACCTGAGGCGTCGTCAGTGACATTTAAACACAAAATCTTTGAAACACTAAAACTTTTCAACCGTCTTGCCAACGGTTGAAAAGTCTGTCGACGAGTCGCTTTTCTCCTTCAGAATCTACTGGAATGATCGTGTTAACGGTTGAAAAGTTACAGTAAATCAAAGAACATAAACACTGGAGCTCCGGCATTAAAGGGTTCCCTGCTACTGATTCTCAAAAGCATGAATGAAACATGACCAAAAATCCCGGAAAATAAGAACTGTGATTTCCAGTGATGCTACTAAAGCACAACTGAAACCTGATTGTGGTCTGTTTATGCTGACAGAAAGTGTTCATGAAGAGAAGGAGACGGAGGAGGCCGGTCTCACCCTCTGTACCGGACTCCAGGATACTCTTTGAGCGTGGCACACATGGTGGCGATCTGCTCTGCGCAGCGCTCCAGCATGTTGTTCTTTACGTCAGCCTTGAAGGGGCTGTAGAAATCCTGGAAGGCATCGGCTTTGTCCAGGGCGAACACCTGAGTGTGGATAGCAGGACAGGTGAGGGCGGAGCACAGACACTGACATGCATACACAATTAAAATCACACCTAGGGGCACTAAAGAGCACATGTGTGAAAGTCAAGGGCCGGGGGCCGGATCTGGCCCTCCGCGTAATTCTATCCGACCCTCTAGATCTTTTTTTATTATTATTAATGGCCCGCTGTTGTCTTGTATAATTGTGACAGGATACATTTTATGGAGAGTAATATCTTTTGTGATAATAATAAGTTTATTTTTTATATAAAATGAGTCTTTTTCTTTTAACAATTACTTTATTTCTAACTAATTTTAGTGATCTTGGTTTCAAAGCCTTCAGCTCGTTTAGGACATTACTGTTGCACTTTTGGTATTTATAAATGTTTTAGTCTTTGAAATCTTGAGCAAAATATGCCCGTAGGAAAAGAATGACTAATTGCTCAAATCCCTCAAAAACTTTGAGACTTGTGAGCTTCCGTACATACTTTGAGCTATAGACACCATTCACACTTTAAAATGTTCAGTAACTACTGGGGTTTTTGAGGCTAATTTGGAGTTTAGCAACTATTTTAGGATTATGCTGGCTGTCTGTCAAAATTTGACGTTTTCCAGTTTTTTTGGTTAAATTTGAGTTTAGCTAGTATTTTAGTGTAATGCGAGCTGTATGTCAAAATCTGCCTTTTTCAATTTTTTTTAGGCAAATTTGGAGCTTAGCTTTTACTTTAGCATTGTGTTAGCTGTATTCAGCAAAATTAGACATTTACTCTTTTTTTTGTGGCTAATATGTCATTTAGCTAATATTTTAGAAAGCTTTCGGCTTCAGTATTTTCAGCTATCAGCTTAACCGTGTTTAGCTAGTTATCAGTTATAACATTTTGAGCTATCATCTCTAGCATCTTCAACAGCCACATTCAGCTTATAGCATTCACAGTAGCATTGTCGCAGGTAATGCCGTATCTAGTTTAATGTTTAAGTTGATTTATTCTGGAATAGTATTCCTGTCTGTTTGTATTCTTATTTATGGTAAAAAAAAAAAAAGTTATGTTTTTTTTGAAGTTTTAACAATTTAGTTTTTCTATGTGTTCAGTAAATGTTTATCCCGTTCGGCCTGCGACGGATTTTGGTCTCGTGTGATTTAGTTTGACATTCCTGCTTTAGAGCCATCAATGAACCTATGAAGCGTGTTTACACCATATTTACACTACACCAGCATGTCATAGAACATGTATTACATGTTGTTATTGTTTGGGACTAATCTCACAGACTTTATGATCTTTAAACCTCTTTCTTCCTTCGTCATGTTAAAGGAAAAATAGACTTTTTGACTTTTCCAGAGATTTCTAAAAAGTTTTCCCAAAAATTGTGTTTTCAGGGTTTGAGGAAGATTCTCTTCAATATCCCTAAGTAAAATTTTATGGCCATAACAGACTCAACAGAAACCAGGCGGGCTCATGTCGTCTGCAGGGGGCTGAAGGAAATCATGGGTGGTTTATGAGACAAAGACTGATCCTCTCAGTCATACACAGTTCATGGTGAAGGAGGTTTCTGCAGGACGTGACCCCGCCCTCTTTACCTGAGACTCGTACGGCAGGAAGGCTATGTGGATCTCAGTCAAGGCCTTCATGGCTTTGGAGGCGCGGGATTTGGTCAGCAGTCCGAACAAGGAGTCTGGTATTGCTGAAGGAAGCACAGAAAACATGGAGGACTTGATGAAGTTTGCTGTTTTCTTTATCATAAATGGAGGGATCGGACTGAAACGGAGAACAAATGTAAGGAAGACGTCCCACAGATCTACAAAGAAGACCTTTAATGACCCACTCCACTTGTCTTTAGATCTATTTCCAAAGCATTCCCTGTTCGTTTCAATTATGTTTCTGCCGTTTTTAGCTGTTGTGACTGTTGACATGAAGCAAGTATGTCCCTGCTTCCCATCATCCATCCGTTTACTCTCTCCTGCTAGCTTACAGCCCCTCACAACCCTCACCTAACTTTAGCGGTGCAACAAGAACGGCAACAGCATTAAAACTATCCAGCCGTCCAGTTCTGATCCAGATTCCAGCTCAGACCAGCAAAACAAAGACGTTCATGGATCTATTTATCTGACAGTTGATGCATCAGAATAGAGCGGAGCAGGGAGCTTGAGACCCATCAGTAGTAGTTTGTATGCAGAAACTACCGACATTTTCAAACAGCATTTTTTCATCTGCTCTTGATTAACAATGATTTGAAGAAAGAGAGATATTCAGAAATGCAGTTTTAACTTTCTTTAAAAATTTCCTCCATCAGATTTATTTGGAACGGAAAAAAAACAAAGAGTAAAAATGAAAACACTTCAGTTAGAAAAAGCAAATGGAGGATTAGCTTTGCCAAGTCTTAAAGAATACTACCTGGCAGCACAACTAAGAAGTATAATATTTTGGTGCTCAACAGAATGTTACTCTAAATGGAAACAAATCGAGCTTAACTATGGTTCTTGTCCTCCACAAGCAAGACTGGGGGAAAAAATAAACGTAGCAAATACAGAACAAAACCCCATCGTTGAGTTTGTAATCAAAACCTGGTGGGAAGTGGTCAATAAATACAAAGATTCACATTCTCCTGTATTCAAAGTTGGACAGTTTGACAAAACATTCAACAACTGGAAAATTAGAGGAATGACTGCAATATGCACTTTAACAGATGTTTAACAGATTGTTTCTCAGCACGAGCGTGAACTCATAGAAATGGTTACAGGGGCTTTTAAAAAGCTACCCTCAAAGGTGGTTTCTAGACTGTACAAGTGTCTGTTAAAATGTAATGGCTCAGATTCATTGTATTTAAAGGAAAAGAGGGAGACAGAACTGCAGTTGCCCCTGTCAGAGGACAACTGGGACTCGATCTGGCTTTTACAACAATCCTCAACATGTTCAAGATAATGGAGAGAATTTGGGTGGAAAAATATAACAAGGTTTTTTATCAGTCCCCAAATAAAGAGCAAACAGCTGAGGGCTCCACAGCCGTGCTGGAGACTCTGTGGAGACATGAACACCAACACCAATTGATCCCTTTTGGCAAAGCATCACCAAAACTATGCAGGAAATTCTTGGGATCCACGAACACTGTATTTGGGATTATTACCAACAGATGTGATACGAACAGAGGACAGGTATCTGTTTAAGGTCATGATAATGAAAGAAAACATAACAAGGAACTGGCTGAAAAGTGAACTTTTGAAACTGGAACAATGGAAAGATATTGAGGAGGAATTTTTTTCTATGGAAAAAAATGGCATTTCATCTTTGGTTAAAGGTGGATAAATGTCATCTCCAATGGAGGAAATGGAAGCATTATACAGGCCGCTCAGACTTTAAAGCTTAGAGCTACATTGTAGTTGTACCCACTGGTTCTACTTTGTTTTCTTGTTTTTGTATGTTTACTATCACTATCATTTTGATTTAATTTTACTTATCAAGAATGTTCTTTCTCTACGTGTGGAAAATGCTAAATAAAAAGTATAAAAACAAAATAAAAAATGCCCTCCACCATGGGAAAATCCTAAAAACATGTTAAACCACTGAGGGCAGGAAACGTGGCGTTCATGTCGATCACTCACTGTCAGTGAAGAAGACGTGGGCCGCTCGGTACCGGGGATTCTGCGGGTCTCTGAAGTCATCGATGAGACCTTCCACAGACTGAGAACACAGATGCAGCTTTTACCTTCAGAACTCCGGCAGCAACAAAGGTACACTCACTCTGAACTCGACAGAGGAGTGTGAGGCTTTTACCTCATCTGAGGGGGAGATCAGGTAGATGGCCTCCATGCTGGGCAGAGGCTCACGCCGCTTCGTTATGTCCTCCACAACTGAAGAGCAGAAGGATGTTCAGAACTCACTGCACACACGGCTGGCTTTAAAAGACAATAATGAGGGTTTGGTAATAAACCCATTTTATTAACTATTTTGAGTTTGTTGTTCAGATTCATTTTTAGGAAAACTGGGATTTAATTTTTCCACCACTCTGCTTTCTTTGGCACAATGTAAATAAGCATCTAGTAAAGAGGAGATTCTTCCACAAGGTCCAGAAAATGAAAAGTCTGTTCCACTAGATCAGGAGTCCACAACCTGCAGCTCCAGATCCACATGTGTCTCTTTTTTCTATCCATTGTGGATCCTCGGTCAAACATAAAATAAATCATGGAGACTGTTGATCCAGACATGTCGACCATCAGAGTCAGCAGCTCCTGATAATGGCTGCTTAACCAAAACTACCTAAAGAAAACAAATAAACAAAGCCTGAAAACTAACCCCGGGCTCACACGGCTAGCGTTACAGCTCTAACGCGAGCACCGCAGTCTTTACGGGACTTTAAAAGTGCGAGAGGAAATCCCACTGCAAGCGTTCAGGCCTCTGTGGCGCTGCAAATCCGTTTCGTTTGGTTCAAATTTTCGCCGGACGACACAGCTAAACCGCAGCACACAAAGGAGGGATTAGCGTGAATGCATGTGAGTTTGGAGTTTTGTAGAGCCGGTTGCTGCAGCCAACCTGTAGCTAACATGAACCATCGGCTCTAGCTAGACCGCTCCCACGTCACACCTGAACTGTAACGCTCGCTGTGTGAACCCGGGTAAGACTACCAGGATCCAACCCCAAACTAAAATAACTAAACCCAGCAGAGTAAGACTGCTGAGGACAAAGAGGGGAAACAGAACAAATACAAAACAAAGAAAAAGAAAATAGCATTTTTTTAAAGTACGGATTACTTAATTAACATTTATTTCATTTAGATAAGTTAAATGTATAAACTGATGTCTGAGGTTCACATAGATGATAAACTATGTAGGTTTTTACATCCTGTTGACCTGAAGACGTCTTGTTTGATCAACTCTACCTCCAGAATGAACAGATTTATATGCAAAGAAAAACTTTGGTAAAAAGTTTGATCTTTTATGAGTTAAATTATCTTATGCTGAACAACACTGGTTAATAGCTACCAGAGCTGCACTGAGATGATCCTGTTTGGAACAGAGAATCTTTTATTTTGAATAGAAGTTAAAATCAAACACATTTCCTCTAGGTTTTGATCAATAGAAAATGAGCCCAAATGGCTCTTTAAGTGTTAAAGGTTGCAGACCCCTTTTTTTGTATTTTGCTATTATTTCTAAAACACTGTGTTAGTTTTAGTAAAGGTAACCAAACCCTAAATTAACTTTTTTTGTCTGTTTTTATCCATAAATGAGACTTTAAAAGTGCTGTCTGTTGGTCATTGCCACATTTTTAATAAATTAAACAAAACTTGTTTAATTCTTGAAAATATAGACTAAAACCGTTGGTGTGCTGCCCCCTATAGGTTGAATCGAGATTTTACAGTTGAATTTTGTGATTGGTCAAACCATGTGAGCTTCAGAACTCTGACGTTATGATCTGCAGCTCCAGTAATGGTAACAGTCCTGTTCCCAAGCCCCGCCCCTCTGACTGGATTTTAACATTTAAACAGTGGGTGGAGTCAGCCTCCAACTTCCCTGTTTGGTTACCCTTTCATTATTTGCTTTATTTTTTTAGTTGTGATCTTTAATATATTTTTACGTTGAGTGGTTTATTGATGTAATTTGCACCAAAGTTAACAGACTTTTTTACTTTTAATTTTATTTCATTTAGTAACAATACATATAATCACAATAATACTAAATAAACACAAAACAGGCTACTAAATGAAAAGGAGCAGAAAGAAGAAAACGTATATTATCTGCCCCAGTCATTTTCTCCGACTCCAACCGCCACCAGCACCAGGGTGTGCGTGCATCTGCTGCGTCCTGTAGGTGGCGGACCCTTCATTTTACAAACCGTTATCAGTAGTGGTTGAGTTGAGTAACACACAAGATGTCAAAAAGTGACGCGGAGGGGTCCTTAATCAAACGCCAATATGTGACGAATAGGGCAGCCACGATTAGTCGACTAATTGACTATTGAAATAGTGGACGAATAATTTAGTAGTGGATTAGTCGTTACTTTGTATTAAATGGAGTTGTGATTGAAGTTGTGAGCGTTCAGCACCAAAAAATCCACTTTTTCTATATTTAAGTCAGTTAGACCAAAACTTTATCTTTAGTGAAAAAGAGTTCCTGGTTTCAGATGCTGACCTCATTTAACAGTTTGAATTCTTAGTAAACATTCACTCTATGTGATTCTCCTGCTTCATGTTTTTCTGAACGTAAAAACTCAATCACACATTCAGAGATTTCAACAATCCTGGTATCAAAACGTTCAGTTTGTTCGGACATTACTGCTTGTATTTTAAATATACAGTATGTCACAAAAGTGAGTACACCCCTCACATCTCAGCAAATATTTAGCTATATCTTTTCTTAGGACAACACTGCATTAATGACGCTTTCACACAATGAACAGTAGTCAGTCTAAAGTTAGTATAGCAGTGTACATTTATTGTCCCCTTAAAATAAATAAAAATACAGCCAATAATAGCGAAACCCCTGGCAACAAAAGTGAGTACACCCCTAAGTAAAAATGGGAAATGTCAATATTTTGTGTGGCCATCATCATTTTCCAGCACGGCTTGAAGCCTCCTGGCCATGGAGTTCATCAGACCTTCACATGTTGCCAGTGGAATCCTCTTCCACTCCTCCATCACAACATCACGGAGATGGTGGACATTTCACACCTTGTGCTCCTCCACCTTCCTCTTCAGGATGCCCCAGAGGTGTTCTATGGGGTTTAGGTCTGGGGACATGCTTGGCCAGTCCATCATCTTTACCCTCAGCCTCTTTAGCAGGCCAGTGGTCATATTGGAGGTGTGTTTGGGGTCATTATCATGCTAGAACACTGCTTTGTGGCCCAGTTTCTGGAGGGAGGGGATCATGCTCTGCTTCAGTATGTAACAGTACATGTTAGAATTCATGTCTCCTTTAATGAACTGTAGCTCCCCAATGCCAGCAGCACTCATGCAGCCCCAGATCATGGCACTTCCATCACCATGTTTGACGGTAGACAAGACGCACTTGTCGTTGTCCTCCTCACCTGGTTGCTGCCTCACATGCTTGACACCATCTGAACCAAATCTGTTGATCTTGGTCTCACTGGACCACAGGACGTGGTTCCAGTAATCCTGGTCCTTAGTTTGTCTGCAGCAGATTGTTTCCAAGCTTTCTTGAGCATCATCTATAGAAGAGACTTCCTTCTAGGACGACAACCATGCAGAGTAATTTGATGCAGTGTGCGGCGTACGGTCTGAGCACTGACAGGCTGACCTCCCATCCCTTCAGTCTCTGCCCCAATGCTGGACACACTCATCCGTCTGTTTTCCAAAGCCAGTCTTTGAATGTGACGCTGAGAACCTGCACTCAGCTTCTTTGGCCGACCATGGCGAGGCCTGTTCTGAGAAGAACCTGTTCTCTTAAAGCGCTGGATGATCTTGGCCACTGTGCTGCAGCACAGTTTCAGAGTGTTGGCTATTTACTTACAGCCTAGTCCATCTTTATGTAAAGCAAACATTTGTTTTTTCAGGTCTTCTGAGAGCTGACGCCATGAGGTGGCATGTTGAACTTTCAGTGACCAGGTTAAGAGAGTGGAAGAGCTTTTTTACAGAATTTTAACTCACCTGCTAACTGATGACACCTGAGACAGTGTAAGCTTTTATTGGCTGTATTTTTATTTATTTTGAGGGGACAATAAATTTACACTGCTGTCCTAACTTTAGACTGACTACTGTTCATTGTGTCAAACAGTCATTTATGCAGTGTTGTCCTAAGAAAAGATATAACTAAATGTTTGCTGAGATGTGAGGGGTGTACTCACTTTTGTGACATACTGTACATAAACTCTATAGTTTTTGAAATATTGAGCAGAATATGCCCTGTAGGAAATGAATGAGAAAGTCTTCAAATGTTAAGTAGATCAGCAACAAACCTTTAAATATATTCATGAGCTATGTTTTCATCTTTTATTGTAATTATTAAAGAGTTTAGCTTCTATTTTAGCAACATGCTAACATTTTTAACTAATTTGTTATCTACTAGGGTTTTTAGGCTAATTTAGAGATTAGCTTCTATTTTAGCAACATGCTAACTTAACTGGCTAATTTATTTTACTGAGAAATTTTAGGCTATTTTGGAGTTTAGCTAATATTTAAGCAAGACACAAAATATTTTTGCAAAATTGGCATGATTAGGGATTTTTAAGCAATTCTACTTCAGAGTTTTAAGAAATTTAGGTCAACTTCAGCGCTCTTTCATAGTTCTTTAATGACATTTTGAGTCTTTCGAGCAAATTTAACATTTTTCAAACAGCTTTTGCATTTTCAGAAAATCCCTTCAGCAATTAAAGTAAATTGCGTCACAATTTTCCGCAAAAAGCTTCAGCATCTTCAGCGACTACTTTCAGTAAAAAGCATTTACACCAGCATTTTTGCAGGTAATGCAACTTTTCTAGTTTAACCTTGTTTTAATTCCATAAACTAATGAAGGACAGAGTCTGCACAGTTCATGCAAAGTTTAATAAACTCTCATCTTCACTGTCTTTATTTTTAGTTAGTTTAAATCTGATGATGGTTAAGATGTGTGTTTTACATCCACTTTGTGCATGACCCATTAAGTCGATGAATCGGAAAAAATAATCGGTGATTAGTCGACTAATAAAATAATCGTTTGTGGCAGCACTAGTGACGACTTGAGAATGTGTTGCTCCCCCACATGTGACTCATTCTTGATGCACGTCAAAGTGCTTAAAGTGTCTTTCATGGACACTTAGCCAAGTCCTTCAAGCTAACAAAATAAAAAAAAACAAATAAGTTTGGAACATTTTTTAGGCACAAAAGATCCATGTAGGAAATAGAAGAAGAACCTTAGATTTCAAAGAAAAAATTAATCTGTATTTACCAGGCAAATCCCAGGAGTCTTTGCTCCTAACATGTATTTATTTAACAGTTGTTCCCACAGACCATAATAATAACGCAGAATATTCAACAACTGGATGTCTAATGTAACAAAGATGGTGCTAATAAAGTTGTTCAAGCGATGTATTGACCTTTATTATTATACCAAGAAAAAAAACAGTTTCAGTGATTTTTTTTTGGCCACAAACATACTCACTGGTGATTCCCTCGGACATGATGTCTGTCATCTTACAGCAGGAGGACACCATCTTCATGCTCAGCTTGTCCACCACCAGAACCTGGAAGAGTCGACCACAGCAGGAAGAAAGATCGTCCTTCAGTTTCTGACTGACTGACGGCTCGCTTATTTGTTATGGAGAAGAACTGAAGAGATACCTTCCATTTTCCTTTTTCTCTGGCTTTCTTGATGACATTGTTCATGATCTCTGAAAGAGAAGAGCACATCAGGAGGGTTGGAAACATGGGGATGTGTAATACTACAGTGAACCACATGACTCCTGTCTGCTACAGAGTGATTGAAGTGGTTGACTGTTAGAAAACGGTACTGAAAAAAACTCTTGTTTTGTTTGATTTGTTCCAGTTCTTTCAGTTTTTTTAAAGCTTGATGAACATCCAGCCTGAAAAAAGGTAATATCTTATCATTAAAAAGGAATTAATACAGGTAGGTCACAGGCCCTCGAGGACTGACTGTGGACACCCTGTTCTAGAGGGTCCTTAGATGTAGTCCCTGTGGGAGCGGTGTGCAACAGCAGGTCAGCAGTCGACCCTCAAACAGGAGGCGCCTCAGTCTCACATGGACCAAGCTCTCCCACACAAGATAGATAAAAATGACAGATACAAACATGTGTAGACATTTCTGTAA
>NC_050520.1:16279485-16286954 GCF_002922805.2 Oryzias melastigma
GATGGATGGTTGAGGGATCAATGGATGGATGGATGGCCGTTGGGAACATTGTTCTCTGCTGCTCTCTAGTGGTTGAATATAAATTGTGGTTTCCTTGTGATGGCGAATGCCTTCATCAAGGTGCTCTTCTGCTGTTTTCATGTTAGTGATACACAGAGTTAGTAGCAGAATTGTCATACACTGTACACCCCACCCGCCCCCTGACTCCCAGGAGAGTGACAGACATGGTTCTGGTTCCCCTCGGTGCAGCTTAAGTGTCTGTGCATCTGACAGAATGGAAGGCCTGAGGGGGAGGGACAGCCCAGCAATCAGTGCCTCTAATCTGCCCCCAATCCTCTTACCCCTCCACCGCTCTGCATCGCTATTTCTGGGCCATTTCTATGTCAGCGGATGTGACATCATGGGTCAACGGTCCCATTCACATCCCAACACATCGACATGTTTCCACTCTGGAGCCTTGAGCTGTTCCTGCTGGGGGGGGACACCTGCACAGGTCACTTTGCAGGACCTTTCATCCCTGTTACTTTCCATTAAGAGCACATTTAACCCCCCGTCTCTCTTGCAAGCATGCAGTGAAAAGCCAGTGCAGTCAGTGGATGGTTGTGTGCTTCTGGTTGGGTCTGTGGATTAAGTGAAGGAGTCCGTTGACCAATAGGACGCCGCCTAACAAGCAGCTTTTTCAGGCGACATAAACTGCAGCTGCTGCAGCACGCTGAGCTCTCTAATCCATTTTTATCAGTCTGTGGTGCATCACACAAACACGCTGGTGTCACTCTGTGGGACACAGACTGATGTGTCAAAGTCAAGGTCCGGGGGCCGGATCCGGCCCTCCGGGTAATTCTATCCGGCCCTCCAGATCATTTTATTTTATTGTTATTAATGACCCGATGTTATCTTGTGATTATTTCTAACTTGTATAATATCACAAAATATATTTTTATGAAGAGTAAAATATTGAAAGTTATTTAAGGTTTAAGTTAATTTATTCTGGAATAATATTCCTGCTTTTTATTATTCAGAATTATGTTAAAAAGTCATGGTTTTAAATTTGTAAGAATTAGCATTCTGCTAGCTTTATGGACTATTTTGGTATTTACTAAGATTTTATAGGCTATTTTGGAGTTTAGCTAATATTATAGCTACATGCTAGCTGTTTTGGCAAATTTGGGCTTTCTTAAGTTTTTTTTAGGCTGTTTTGGAGGTTAGTTAATATTTAGATGCCAGCTGTTTTAGCTTACCTGAGTTTTTTTTTTTTTTTGTTATTATTTTTTTTAGGCTAATTTGGCATTTAGCAAATATTTTAGCTGGCTATCACCTCTAGTGATTTCAGCATCTTTAGCAGCCAAATTCATCTTCCAGCATCACACTAGCATTATCACAGGTAATGCTATTTATCTAGTTCATAATTATGTTAAAAAGTTACATTTTAAAGTTTTTAAAATTTAGTTTTAGAGTGTTCAATAACTGTTTATCCTGTTCGGCCCACAAGGATTTTGGCCCCTTGTGTGTTTGTGGCCTCAGTTCATCATCTATGCTTGCTTAACATAAAATAAGTGGAAACATGGTCAAACATTGCAGAAAGATACAGTCTGGTCAGTGCTGCACAAGCTAAAGTCAGCAGAAATTATTGGCTGAAATGGAACTGTGATGGCCAGTTAGGACTTGGATATTGTAGTACACCAGATGACTCCTTCTCCTGAGAATCAATTACTTTAGAGGAAGACCATCGAAGAGGTTTGTGGATGTAAAGAAGCCCCCCCAGAAAAAAAAAAGACAAAGATGCTCTTTTTTCCCTCTTTTGTCTTTTTGTCAACCAAACACCTGACAAAATAGAGCTACTGAGGTCAGAGAGCTTCAAGCCCCGCCCTGCTATTGAGAAAAATCTGGGAAGAGAAAAACAAAACTCAAACAAATAAGATAATGTGTCTCTAAATCCACACCATCTGACGCTGTCAGCATGACATCACAAACAGGACACTCCAATGAGGTTTAGCGCGGTTCTCCCCACAGGTGTTGCGCGCTCCTCTCCTTCAAGCTCTTTCTTCTCTGCGCCCTGATCCTCTGGAGGCAGAGAGCGCAGGCGCGGGAGGGCACAGGTCACGTTTTTCATCAGAACTTTAAGAATTTCATGAGTGAATGACAGCCCTGATCATATTCTGTAGAAGAGGGTGCAGCTCAGAAGCGGCGCGTGCTCCTGCGCGTTCGTGATGTCACGGCGGTTAATCCGCACAGACAAAGATTAGAGGATTTACGCGCAGAAGGACTCTGTGCTTATTCCGGACAAAAGATACACACACACCTTTAGAAATCAACAGAAACGAGCGTTTCAGTCGAGTTTCCTCAACTTCATTTCAAACATTTATGTTTTATCTTTTCCATAACCCAGAGGCACGCGCGTCCCCCTCGGGCGCACGCGCCTCACACTTCTGAGTTTATCAGTAAAATAAACACAAACACCTGACTGATGTGGATGAGCGCACTTTTATACCAGGTTGCCTCAAATTATCTGGACGCACGGACACGCGCGTCTGCGCAGCGCGCTATTGGGCTCCTGAGCCAGCGGCGCTCGAGCGCGCGCAGGCTTCACGCCCGCATTTAATATTTCCCATCAAACAGTCAAAGTCACGACATTTATCACAAGAACACCACTTACTTTCCCCAACAATGGCTTTCAGTCCAAGAGGAGGCATGTTGCCGCGCGTCCACACGCACACGCAGAGCAGGAGATGAGGACGAGCGCGCTTCCGGTCCAGCGGGCTCCACAATAAAAGCCCGCGTCTTACAGGCAACAAAATCAACACACGAGCTCAGGTATGATCACGTGAGGAGGAGGGGGGCTGTGATGCTTAACTTTCATGTCAAATCTGTTGTCCAGAGTAATGCAAAACACTTTTATTGATCATTTATAGGTCTATATGTGTTTACTAATTCATTCATTCTGTTACATTTTAATATGCAATATAAAGATTGTTTATCACTCCAATCTTGAACACATGGTTTTTATTAACTTTTTTCTTGGAAGCTTCAGATATCTTTACTTTTTTATGTTTATATTAAATCTTTAACGATAAATAAAAATGACAATAAAAATACGAATAAAATAATGATAATAAAAATATTAACAATGACAATAAAAACACAATCATCAACAATGGTGGAATAAGAATGAACTATTACATGATATTAAACATTAAACCTTATCCACTTCTGGAGATTGCTGTTTTTTAGGGAGAATAAAACATTCCTGCAGAATGGAGGCAAAGTGGAACATTTGCTCCTTTTTTCTGAAGCAACTCTGCAGCATCAGCAGCTTCTCACCAAACTTTTACAACAAAGTTTTCTTTTTTTAACAGTGTTTGTAGTGAAGCATGTGCTCTGTCTTTGATCAAACACTGTAACAAACTGCTAAACCAGTATTATTAAAAATGTAACAAAACCCTAAAGTATGAGTACAAAGAAGCCCAAACAGTTTACACATTTCTGAACGTCCACTGAAAGACTGTCATGAATTCACCCTGAAAGAAGAAAGTCAACTAAACAGGAGAGGTAGTTGTAGAAACTCTGGAGGCAGCATCCAGATAAAGGAGGGTGGAAGAGCTCGCCTCCTGCTGAGGATCAGAGAGGAAACATCCGCAAGAAATACTCCAAGGAGTTTTCTCACATTTAAGATTTGGATTATTGGCTTTGTCTTGAATTTTAAGAGAGGAACCAGACAGATCTTATCTCAGTGTGCATTAGTGCTGCCACAAACGATTATTTTAATAACCGACCAATCACAGATCATTTTTTCCAATTAGTCGACTCATCAAGTCATCATCAAACTGGATGTAAAGCACAGATCTTAACATCATTAGCTTTAAACCAACTAAAATCTAGATATATAGCATTACCTGTGATAATGTTAGTGTGAATGCTGGAAGCTGAATTTGGCTGCTGAAATGCCAGAGCAGTTAGCTGAAAATGCTGAAGCTGAAAGCTTGCTAAAATATTAGCAAATGCCAAATTAGAAAAAAAAAACTGGAAACATGTCTAAGTTAGCCTTAAACAGCTAGCATAATGCTAAAAGGTTAGCTTAAGTCCAATTTAACACACTGAAATTTTGAGTTTTAATGTGCCAAAAGGCTTAAAAGAAAGGGAGCAGCAGAATCACTATTATGTGAATGCTTACCAGGCAATCACACAATAAAGACAATTAAGATGATTGTTTAAACTTTGGATGAATCATGCTGTTTCGCTCCTTCATTAGTTGCTTGTAATAAAACAAGATTAAATCAAATGAGGTCGGCATCTAAAACGAGGAACTGTTTTTCACTAAAGATAAAGTTTTGGTCTCACTAACTCAAATATTTTTTTTAAAAAGTGTATTTTTTGGTGCTGAACGCTCACAACTTTATTTAGCTTTACTACACTGTGACTCCATATCATATAAATGAATTTCCCCCCAGGGGATTAATAAAGTATCTTGATTGATTGATTGATTGATAAAGCAAGGACTAATCAATGAGGACTATTAAAATAGTCGTTGACTATTAAAATAGTTGACTAGTCGTCGATTAGTTAACCGTGGCAGCACTAGAGTTCAGACTGACTGATCTGAGTGAAGCTGAAACATGGCTCCAACTACACAGAGGTCATCCTGGCTCATACAGCATCTCTGCCTCCTGTTGACCTTTGAGGAAATAACTTTTAAGCCACTGTAACGTGTGAATGAACAGGAGTGAATGAAGCGGCCTGAAGGACTCCAGCGGCTCACCTGCCGGGAAAGGTTCCTCCAAAGCCCTCACATCTGGCAGGAACCCCCACCACGATGATGTCGGTCCATGAGGGCAGCAGGAGAAAACTAGAACCTTCTCTTCTTCACCTGTGCCTGCTGTGACCTTTTCTTTCAAATCCAATTCACAGGAAGCACATGTAATGACAATCTTCCACAGAGAAGAGGATTAGAGTCGTCCCTGAAACCCTCCTGTCCCCTAATAAAACACAGACACACCGTCTGATGCTCTGAAACAACCCTTTAATCAAATGAAATCAATCTGAACTGTAGAGCAAAATCAAAACACATCTTACTCATGACTGCACATGGACTCATTAGCTGCTGGTGACGATTAAAAACAGATTCATGTCGGTTTCAGTTTTTCACTAAATCCCTGATTCTTTTGTCTTCACTGTGTCAGTGGTGAGTTTTTTCCTTTGCTGCCGGTGACACGAGACTTAAAGCTAATATCAACAAACAACATCTGAGCAGGTTTTCAATCTTAGAGTAAACAATACAGTCTCTTGTTTATTAATCCATTTACATGAGAGAAAGGATCACCAAAGGAAGGAGTGGAGTCTGCTGTGAAACGGTGATTACTGCTGACAGGACGGTTACAACTCAACCACCACAGAAGCAGTGATAGGGATTCATTAAAACCACATGCCAACAAATATGTCACCAATCAATAAGAATTAGTCAAAACTGATCAGAGATAAAAAGCGTCTGAAAGGTGGAGAGATCAGAGAGACGACGAGCTGTCAGGAATGTGTTCACGCCCTCCTCATCAACTGCACAGCAGAGCAGTTATTTACACATTGATGTCTTAAAAGCACAAATGAACATTCAGGAAACCAAAAAGTACAGAATTACAGAAAGCTGGGGTGAGGAGGCACCATGAGGACAGAAACCAAGCTGCATACATTCCCTCTGCGTCTGACATCACAGGAAAGGCTCTCTGCTCCAGCAGCCGCCATCACAACAAGTCCTCGTTACCATAGAAACGCAGGCCTCAACAATCCCATCACTGCAGCATGCTTAAAGGCGAGTCCGGTACGAGCACAGAGCGAGCTGTGGACCAGCAGAGAACCGGCTGCAGGAACGGCCCGTCAAACATTCTCAAAACAAGCTTCGAAGTCCAGGAGGCCGGTGGGACCTCCGCGCCTTCAGCAGAAGCTCTGGACACCTCTGCGCCGTGCTCCTCCTCCTCTGGGGTCAACCCCAGAGCCTCAGAGCTCCCACATGCCAGTGCTGCTCAGCAGAGAGTGTCCGTGCTGAAGGAGAGCTGCGCCTGAAAAACACAGACATGCAGGTTACCACGGCAAACATCACTGCGGTGCAACTCCGAGAGCAACTACGGCCCGTGGGCCGGATTAGGCCTGCCTCCACATTGTCCCGGTCCCCCACACACTATCACAAACACAGATCCAGACCCACATAGAACGAGACTTTTTATTCCAGCCTTCTGCAGTCTGAACTATGACGGAGACGAGAGGATAATTATTGGTTTAATAGTGATTCACTTTTTCTTTATTTCTTTACTATTATTGTTTTTTTTTTCCTTTTTTTGGACGTCTTTAGCTCTTCCGCTCTTTCAGCTATTATAAAATTCAGATCTTTTTATGCTTTAAGCAGTTTTAACCTGTTGAAATGTCTTTGAGAAAAACTCCTCGGAAAACGTTTTCATTTTTACCTTGTTTAACCAGAAAACATAATAAGTGAATGTTTGTGATCTTTTTTGACCCATCTTTACCCAAACACAAGCAGGTAATCAGCCATGAGTAGGAACTCAGGACAATTACCTGGTTCAGGTGTGTCCAACACATAAGAACATGCCAGAGCAGGTATGTTGGAAAACATGCAGGAAGGTGGCTCTCGAGGACCAGGGGTCCGTTTCTAGAAGCAGGTTTTGTTGGAACTCTGAGTTTGTGAACTCCAAATTCAGTAAAACTCTGAGTTTTCGGTTCCAGAAAGAGAGATAACTCAAACCCGGGAAAGTGGGCGAAACCAAGCCCGTTCCAAGAAGCGGGTTAAGCTGAACTCAGAATCAATCACTATGGTAACTGAGTCTGTGAACGAAACCTGGTCGGTAGCAGGTTTTCTTCAGGAAACTTAGAGTTCTCTGAGGTCTCCGCCCCTTTTTAAAGTGAAAGATGTTCAAATATGAGTTCCTCATGAACATCTAGAGAACATTCACATTAGAGACGTCACGTTTTCATCACGTAGAAACCAGAATGACATGTTCATTCATAGAGGATCATGTAGAGAGGAGGCTGATTAATCCAGAGGAAATGTTATTTACGTCGGTAGAGGATTTGGAGGACACGAGTCGACTGACTGCAGTTTCCCAATTCATTTTTATTTCAGCGATATTATAAATAGTGAGTTTTTCCTGGGACTCGCTATTAAAAAATACAGTTTTCTTTTCCTTATTTTAAACCCTTAACAATAGAAATTATTGAATGTCAAACACCGGAAAGGCCTTTGAACTCATCTACTGTCTGGGGATTTACTACAAGCATTAGCTCGGTTGTTAGCAATGCTGCCTCCCACTGCGGAGGGATGAGTTCGACTCCTGGCTTCGGAAAGTATTTTTATGCTTAAAAAAAATTCGGCAGAATATTTTTTAAGTCTTGAGAATTACAATTAAATAAATGCTTTTTTAACATATGTCAGGCAGCTACAGTTTATTTTTAGCGTGCAGTGATATCTGTGT
>NC_050520.1:16287257-16310151 GCF_002922805.2 Oryzias melastigma
TGAGTTTGAGAATTTAGAGTCCAGTGACTCTAAGTTCAGGTTTGAACTCTAAATTTGTTGAACCTGCTTCTTGGAACGGGCCCCTGGGTTCCTACCCCTAGATGCTTATACTTAATAATATAAACTTCAAAAGTTCTCTTTTTTGCTAAGTTTTAGCCTCACTGCGCTCTCTGACTAAATATTTACAAAGTATATTCCTTTACTTTCATGTGTCTTTGATCTACATCTTTAGACTGTTAACTTCCTCCTGTGAACATCTACTTTTGTTTGTGAAAACTGCCATTGAAACAAAATAAAAATACAGATGAAGAGTAAAAACCTAATATCACAGAAAACGTAATATTTACTGTTGGAGATCGTTAATGCAAATATATATTAATCAAATGCAGCTGAGAACAGGTGAGTCTTTAACCTGGATCTAAATACACTGAATGTTTCAGCTGATCTAAGGTTTTCTGGAAGTCTGTTCCAGATTTGTGGTGCATACAAACTGAATGCAGCTTAAAAAAAGTCAGGAATATTATTCCAGAATAAATCAACTTAAACCTTAAATAACTTTCAATATTTTACTCTCCATAAAAATATATTTTGTCAAAATTATACAAGTTAAAAATAAGCCCAAGATAACATTGGACCATTAATAACAATAAAATAAAATGATCTGGAGGGCCGGATTCGGCCCCCGGGCCTTAACATGTAGCTTAAAGAGAAAGTTTTGTGAGAATGGAACTCTGCCAGTCCAATCCACTCACCCTTTCTTCCTCAAAGCTGATGAGTCCTTCGTCATCGTCACTCTCTAGCTCATCTGGTGCCTCACTGATCAGAGCGCTGAGCTCCGTGTTAGCTGGCCTGGACTTCAGGAGGCTGAGGATGCGCTGCAAGGGAGACTGCCCCCCACCAGGCAGCGACACCACCTGCTGCTCCAGGTTGTCGCTCTGCTTCTTGGCAAAGTTGACAAAAACCTGAGCACATAGAAAGGGGTTGCTTTAGCTGTTCCGTTGATGATGTTCTGCATGGAACCGTAGTTGAAACCCCACTTACATTGTCCAGAGTGGTCTGACTGACGGAGTAGTCCTCAATGCCCAGAACCTCCATCACCTGCTCCATCTTACTGAAGACTTGAGCCAAGGAGATCCGTTCAGACTTTAGCTGGTACTGGACCTTGGTGTGGTGACGCTCCTGCAAACATGTGCTAGGCGTTACGCATGAGCTCAAACTCACTTCATAAACTGTGGTGAACAAAGACCTCTGCAGCTGCCAGCTGAAGACGATCTGATGGGATCAAAATGTCAATATGGAACCAATGGTCAAAATAAATCTGATTAGTAAAGTGGATCTGATGATGGATGAGATTCCTTCTTTAACACCGGAGCTCCAGTGTTTATGTTCATTGATTTATTGTAATTTTTTAAGTGTTTTACAGGATAATTCCAGTAGATTGTGAAGAAGAAAAGCGGCTCTCCCTCACAATCTACTGGAATTATCCTGTTAACGGTTCAAAGGTTACCGTATGTTAAAGATTTTGAGTAAACTGCGGAACTTGAAAGAAAAACATTTTAATCAATGTGAATTTTGATCAGTAGAAAACAAGCCCAAATCTTTCCAATCTAAGGTTGCAATCCCGTGGACTATCATCCCTTGGACTATCGTCTCATGGACTATCATCCCTTGGACTATCGTCTCATGGACTATCGTCTCCTGGAGTATCGTCCCCTGGACTATCGTTTTTTAGGGCGGCAGTGGCTCAGGCGGTAGAGCGGGTCGGCCAATGATCGAAGGATAGGCGGTTCGATTCCGGCTCCTGCCAGCCAAGTGTCGTTGTGTCCCTGGGCAAGGCACTTAACCCTACTTGCCTCCAGTGTGGCTCCACTGGTGTGTGAATGCGTATGAATGTTCCGGTGATGGTCAGAGGGGCCGTAGGCGCGTACTGGCAGCCACGCCTCTGTCAGCCTGCCCCAGGGCAGCTGTGGCTACAGCAGTAGCTTACCGTCACCAAGTATGAATGAGGTGTGAATGAATAATGGATGCACAATGTAAGCGCTTTGAGCGTCTGGAAAAGCGCCGATAAATCTAATCCATTGTTTCATGGAGTATCGTCTCCTGGACTATTGTCTCCTGGACTATCGTCTCCTGGACTATCGTTCCCTGGACTATCGTCCCCTGGAGTATCACCTCCGGGAGTATCGTCCCCTGGACTATCGTTTCCTGGAGTATCATCCCCTGGACTATCGTCTCCTGGAGTATCGTCTCCTGGACTATTGTCTCCTGGAGTATCGTCTCCTGGACCATCGTTTCATGGAGTATCGTCTCCTGGACTATCGTCTCCTGGACTATTGTCTCCTGGACTATCGTCTCCTGGAGTATCGTCCCCTGGACTATCGTTTCATGGAGTATCGTCTCCTGGACTATCGTCTCCTGGAGTATCGTCCCCTGGACTATCGTTTCATGGAGTATCGTCTCCTTGACTATTGTCCCCTGGACTATCGTTTCATGGAGTATCGTCTCCTGGACTATTGTCTCCTGGAGTATCGTCTCCTGGAGTATCGTCCCCTGAAATATCGTTTCATGGAGTATCGTCTCCTGGACTATTGTCTCCTGGACTATCGTCTCCTGGACTATCGTCTCCTGGACTATCGTTCCCTGGACTATCGTCCCCTGGAGTATCACCTCCGGGAGTATCGTCCCCTGGACTATCGTTCCCTGGAGTATCATCCCCTGGACTATCGTCTCATGGAGTATCGTCTCCTGGACTATCGTCTCCTGGAGTATAGTCCCCTGGACTATCGCCTCCTGGAGTACGTCTCCTGGAGTATCGTCCCGTGGACTATCGTCTCCCGGAGTATCGTCTCCTGGACTATCGTTCCCTGGACTATCGTCCCCTGGAGTATCGTCTCCTGGACTATCGTCCCCTGGAGTATCGTCTCCTGGACTATCGTTCCCTGGACTATCGTCCCCTGGAGTATCACATTCATTCATTCATTCATCTTCCAGACCGCTTCTTCCCCTTCGGGGTCGCGGGGGTGCCAGAGCCTATCCCGACTACTGAAGGGCGAAGGCGGGGTCCACCCTGGACAGGTCTCCAGACTGTCTCAGGGCCTCAATCACACACCCATTCACTCTCACATTCACATCTAGAGGCAATTTAGAGTCACCAATTAACCTAGGAAGCATGTTTTTGGACGGTGGGAGGAAGCCGGAGTCCCCGGTGAAAACCCACGCATGCACGGGGAGAACATGCAAACTCCACACAGAAAGGTCCCAGCCGGGATTCGAACCGGGGCCTTCTCGCTGTGAGGCAAGAGCGCTAACCACTGCGCCACCGTGCAGCCCTTCTGGAATATCACCTCCGGTAGTATTCCTTTTTCATTTTATTTAAGAGACAAGTAATGCAGTTACATTTTGAAAATGAAAAAGCATTTCCAGTATTGACTTTTATTCTGAATTAACAATCAAAAACAGTTCCATAAACATGTGTTATGTGATCTCACCTTCAGCACAGCTTCAGGGAAGTTTCTGTTGAAGAATCGAACCACCTCCTTCACGTTGACGCTGCTCTTCATCCTCACCGTTATCATGTATCCATCCCCAAACCTGCAGCAAAACCACAGAAGCACCAGACTGGAATCTTCCTGAAGCTCCTCTGATGGTCAGGAACTCAACATTCTTCCTCTCAGTCGGCAGAGGGAACAGGAATGTCCATCCCGTCTACACTTACATTTTCTTGTTTGTTCTGACTTATAAATACAAACTGTTTAAAGTGCTTTCAGAAGAGCACAAATGCTACCTGGGTTCTGAAGGAAAGATGACAAGCAAAGGTCTGCTGACACTTACAGACGCTGTTACAAAGACGATTTAACCCTGACAGACCCAACCCCAGCTCTGCTGGCTTAAACACAGATCCAAATCAAATTCATCTTTATTTAGAGACTTGAAGTCTTCAGATGCACAAATCTAATCTCCTTTGAAGTAGGGCTGTAACAATTCATTGACTTAAGTCATTTATTTTCCCTGCGATCCGGATCAATCTCTCTGAGGCAGTTGGTCATTGAATCAACCAGTACCATTATAAAATCATTTGAAAATGTAATCAATATTGGAAAATACCATATGGATTAAGACGTGGTCGATTTATTTTCCAACAACGTAGCAGACAACACACATGTGATTCAGCAGAAAGTGATCAACCATCATTCCAGTCTTTGAACTGATCAAAGTCATGTGACCATACAGTGGTAGAATGTTCTAATAATAATAAATCTGATGTGGAAAATGGATTTGACATTCATTTTTGTTTGTTTGTGCACATATTTAATTGATTATCTTGAAGAAACAGAAGGAATCTGGAAAACTTTATCTGCTCTGTTCAGTAGCAGGTATTGATCTCTGAGTCACACTGATGGAAGTTCTGGATAAAGATGTTTTGATTGTTTTAGGTCAGTAAATTTGATCATTTTAGATGAACTGATATCAGCAATGAGTCGCATTATCAATCATAAACTATGATATGAATCAGATTGATGTTAAAATGATTCATTACACTCGTAGTTTGGAGTAATTCTTCAAACTGTTTTAGTCAAACTAGTACTTTAGTTAGTTTAGTTTAGTGTTTTCAAACATATTATGTAAGCAAAAACAGATAAACGTATACACTCCCTGATAACTAAAGTCAGTCATTGAAAGAGTTTCTGTGTGACAGAACTTCAGAACAATGAACATGTTTGAAAAGGACAAAGGCAGAAGCTGAAGCTTATTTAAACTCCTTCATCTCATTCAACTGTGACAACAAAAATACAAAACAACAACCAGAAAATCCACAAAATAAATTGCTATTATCGACTTAATCATCCGTAAGAAGATTTATTAATCGTCAGCATGTCATTATCACATCAAAGTAAATGAAAAAAAGGGTTCATTCTAATTATCATGGGGCTGAGACATCATCAGAAAAAGAGACAACACTATCATGCATGAGTGTTTTACTGTAAAGATTCAAAATCCTTTCTTTCTATTATTTTCAAACATTGACAAATGTTTGGAGACTGTTTTCTATCTGAGTGAAGTTCATCCACACTTTTACTCCACTGATCATTTTAATGGTCTAAGTTCAATGTTCCCTTTAAAGTCCCCCTCCAATGAAAATCCTGTTTTTATGACATGAGAAATCGTTTCCTTTTTGCATTTCCGAGTATTTCTCTTTTTAAATCGCTGTCAATCAAACTGTTGCAGTCAGGCTCTTTAAACATTTTTATGCTTTTTAAGACATTTAGGATTTTTGGTAAAAACATTATAATTATAATTAAAACACTACTGGAAACATTTTTTTAAATAAAAAAATAGTCATAGGGTACTTTAAAATATATCCTCCTTTTTCAAAAACAGTTTTCTAAATGATTTGGTAGCAAGTTGTATCAGAATTTAATGCAATCGATTCAACCATCATTCTAAAAATGTCAAAATGTTTTTTCATGTTTAAAATGTGTTTGTCCCTGAAGTTGGTTGAAGAGGCTGAGAGGTAAAGGTAAGCAGAGCGTTCAGGAACTCAGAGCTAAACCTGCACGCCGTGTCCTAGTGCTGGGCGATATGACCATACACATCAGTAGAAAAGTGTCTATCCTGTCATTTCTCTTCTATCGTTTATAATGTTTATAACCAAATTTGATCAATTAATATGTCGCACATTTTATCAAATAGTCCGAACCTCGTCAGTGTGTACACAAAAATATATACTGTAAGTGAAAATAACGAGATCGAGCATCTGCTGAACCTACAACCAAACCTGTTAACAGAGGATCAGAGAGCCCCGCCCTCACCTGTTCTTCAGGTGCTGGATGCTGCCCAGGCATTTGAACCTGCCGTTCACCATGATTCCCAGTCTGGTGCATAAGGCCTCACACTCCTCCATGCTGCAGGAACAACAGGGATTAACGCATGAGAGCGTCAGCAGGTAAAGGTGAAGGCGGGCACCTGAAGAGGCGTTTCACCTGTGTGAGGTCAACACCACTGAGCGCCCCGTCTTGATAATGTCCAGGATTAAATTCCACAGGAACCTGCGGGCCTTGGGGTCCATGCCAGTGGTGGGTTCATCCTGCAGAAGAGGTCAGAGGTTAAGCTTTGGTTCCTACCAACAGCCTCTCCACAAGCTTTCTGTCAATCCAACCCCACGGTTGAGTCCAGTGAGAATCAGGTGAGTCCAGGTGTTCACCTGAGACAGGTGAGCAGCAGTTGCATGAGCAGTGTCAGCAGGAAAACAAGCAGCAGACGCTCTCTGGAACCAGGAGTCTCGTTCATAGAAGCAGGTTTTATATGAGTCATTCCAGCTGAAGACTCTGGCTGACTAACTATTCATCTAGAAAACGAATGGAGAGATGTCGTCTGAAATATGAAGTTTTTCACAGAGAAATCTTGAAGCTGATTCAGTTCAGTTTTGAGGGTGAAAGTTTTGGTTTGTCTTAATAGATCCAGGTGTGAAGCCCACTCTGCAGCCCATGCTGATGCTCTCTGCCCTCATCACTCTCTCCAGATGTTGGGATGTTGGGGCGACAGAGTCTTTTTTTGTGTCGGTCATCAGAGATCCTGAGCTTTCACAGTTGACAGGCCAGAAGGGGTCAAATCAGGATCATCTTAAAGCCGGGGGGTCAAAGTCGATCACACAAGGAGCAAAATCCAAAACACACCTTAGGTCACGGGACGAACAGATCAACATTTATAGAAGACTAAAACTACATTTTTAAAACTTAAAACTGTAACTTTAGAAAATAGTTATGAACCAGATCGTTACCTATGATAATGCTGTAAGCTGAATTTGCTAGTGCTGACAATGCTAGTGCTAATTGCTGAAGATGCTGAAATTGATAGCTAAAAACACTGAAGCTGATAGCCGGCCAAAATATTAACTAAATGCCAAATCAGCCTAAAAATCTTAAGAAAAAAAACTTAGGTTAGCCAAAACAGCTAGCATGTAGCTAAGATATTAGCTAAACTTCAAAATAACCAAAAAAAAAATCTTTGTAAATATCAAAATAGTCCAAAAAGCTAGCAGAATGCCAATTTTCACAACTTAGATACTGTAACTTTTTAACATAATTATGAATAACAAAAAGGCAGGAATATTATTCCAGAATAAATCAACTTAACCTTAAACAACTTTCAGTATTTTACTCTCTATAAAAATAGATTTTGTCAAAATTATACAAGCAAGAAATAAGGGCAAGATAACATCGGGTCATTAATAACAATCAAATAAAATGATCTGGAGGGCCGGACAGAATTACCCGGGGGCCGGATCCGGCCCCCGGGCCTTGACTTTGACTCATGCTGTAAGTGATGAAACGGGTTTGAAAAATGGATGGATGGAATTCAGACTGTCAGTCCGTACGGTTGGCCCTCACATTTTCACTCCACCAAATCACAGAAGTTTAGACACCTCTGGTTTAGAGAATCGCTTCTTACCAGGAAGATGAGTGGCGGGTATCCGATCAGCGCGATGGCGGTGGACAGCTTGCGCTTGTTTCCTCCGCTGTAGGTGCCGGCGGGTCTGTCTGCGTACTTGGACAGCTCCAGTTTTTCCAACGCCCACTGCACCACCTGTGTGGGGAGGGGGACTGCATGAGCTGGGGTCAGAATCAAATGTGTAAACAGATTTGTGGGACAATCGGTAAGTTTATATGATAGTGTCTAATCAGGAATGTGTGGAAGCAAAAGGTTTGAGCTGTGAACTAAGCCGCTGTGGAGCTTCTTTAGTAGATGGTTGTGTGTTTGTAGAGGGCATCTACATATGAGGTTTGTGAGACATGAAGAACACACAGATAAACTATCTTTAAACTTAAAAAAAGCAAAGGCAATTATGTTTGGAAATACTAAAGACCAATATCTATAGATGACACTATGATAGAAATGTACCCCAAATCAAATTCCTTGGTGTAATTATTGACAACAAAATAACTTGTAAACGACATATTAGACATATTCAGAGTAAAATATCAAAAAGTATTGCAATAATTGACCAAGTAAAATGTGTTCTTGAACACAAATCATAGCATACATTGTACTGCTCATGGGTAATGCCACATTTAATATACTGTATCGAAGTATGGGGAAATGATTATAAATATCAAACTATTAACTAACAAAATGAAAGAGAAGCTGTTTTTAAAATATAAGCTGGAAGAACAAAAAATATGATTTAAACCATTGTTTTGAATGTGAAATGGATATTGTTAACAATAATTTATTTGATTTATATGAAAGTAACTGTAATATTGTATTGTTTTGTTAAGATTTATACTTTGTGAATTATTTGAGTTTATGAAAAAAGGCATAAAGGGATAGGCTTAAATAAACATTTGCCTCTGCCAATCCCCTTTTCAAACATGCATTTATTAAATTTGGTTCATGATTTTTCTTTTATAAAAGGTGATTGCATAGATTTTTTTGTAATGTTTTACATGTTTTGAAAAAAACAAAAACCAAACTTCAACAGTGAGTGGACAGGAACTAACCCATGAAAGCTATCTTCCCTAAATGAGAGGAAGGACATGACTGTTTTAGGCCTCCTCCCTGTGAGTGTGCTGTGAGGATGAAACCAACCTTTGCCTGGTCCTTCCAGGGAACGCCGCGGAGCCGAGTGTAGAGCTCCAGGTGCTCCCTGGCGGTCATGTCGTCGAACAGAGCGTCGAACTGCGGACAGTAGCCGATGCTCTGCTGCACACGCAGGAGGTCCTTCAGGATACTGCACACACACACGAGACCTGCTGCAGCTCCAGACATGAAAAGCCTCACATCACAGGCTTCCAGAAGAGGTTTGTGTCAAACAAGCCCATGCAGGAGGATGCTGATGCTGCTTTCACTGCATGAGCTGGGGTCAGAACCGGTCCCTGTGAGGTCCGGTTTCAGGCTTGATGGGTTTGTTCTGATAAAAAGTGTCTTCCATCAGCATCAGTCCCAGCAAACATATTTGGGACGGAAACCATTGAGGAATCTGCAGTTAGGACAACTGAACATAAAGCAGACGTCTGCGCAGACGTTCTTCCTGAGCCATAGCTGCAGTCTTTAATGCAGTGGGATGAGGCTTGGTCTCCCAAGAATCATCCGTCTGTCACTGCTGTTTCTGATGGCATTAAAACTTCTACACTCAAACCTTTGGACTCAAACCGGAAACTTTTATTTTTTCCTCTAAACATCTCCAGGAGTTTAGCTCGTGGAGATGTTTGCAGCCTTTAGAATAAGAACGATGAGATCAATGCTGTAGAACAACAGAACCTTCACAAATCAGCCTGTTTACACACTGTTTCAGTTCCCTTCTTTAAATCATTTAAAATAAAGTCTACAATCATTTTAGATATCACTCTATAGAGACGTATGTTGAAGTGATGACACTGTTTAGATCAGGGGTGTCAAACTCCATCACACAGGGGGCCAAAATCCAAAACATACAGTAGGTCGCGGGCCGAACAGGACAAACATTTATTAAACACACACAAAAAAATAAATAATAAACTTTTAAACTTAAAAAATGTAACTTTCTAAACATAAATATGAATAAAACAGGAAGGAATATTATTCCAGAATAAATCAATTTAAAGCGTAACCAAACAGGGAAGTTGGAGGCTGACTCCGCCCACAGCCAACATTTGCAAATCCAGTCAGAGGGGTGGGGCTTGGGGGCAGGACTGTTTTTTTATTGTTTTCTTTTGGTTTTTTTTTAGCACTTAATGAAGTACAATTCAATCAACACATTAGCACTCATGTTCATACAAATATAAACATTAACATTGAGTGGTAAGACAGAAAACAAAGAAAATTCTGGACAGTAAACAAACAAGCGACAAGAAAAGAAAAGAAATACAAAAATGCAAGATTTACTGCTTTGGATTCTTCATGTTATTAATTCAAGAGATTTACAGATGTCTAGTGCTTTTAGAGCCTTTGCATTCTTGGTAGTTGAGATTGTTTTTAATTATTGTTGAAGTTCAAGTTTAGGAACCAAAAATTCTGGCCTTTTATATTATCTCTATATTATCTTATTCACTTATGTGAATCTTAGCCATAAATAAAAACATGTTAATGAAGAAGCATCATGATTCTTGGACTTAAAGTTGTGGAAACCAAACATAACATTTTTGTACTACAGTTAAAAACTATTGAAAATCAAGTCAGTGATGAATTTTTGGATGTCTTTTCAAAACGTATAGATAAATTCACATGACCAAAACAAATGAGAATTGGTTTCAGGTTCCTTCCGACAGAAGGGAACAGAACTGTGATCATGACTGGAGCTGCAGATCATGATGTCAGACTTCTGAAACCTACATGGACTGACCAATCACAAAATTCAACTGTAATACCTCAATTCAACCTGTAGGGGAGCACAACGTTTTTTGACTATACTTTAAAGAATTGAACAATTTTTTTATATTTATCAAAAATTTGGCAATGACCAACAGACAGCACTTTTAAAGCCCATTTATAGAAGTCAAAAGAATAAAAAAGTTAATTTATATAGTTTGGTTACCATTTAAACCTTAAATAACTTTAAATATTTTACTCTCTGTAATAAAATATCCTGTCAAAATTATACAAGTTAGAAATTAAGTAAATGTTAAAAGAGAAAACCTTCAAATTTCATTACTTTTACATAATTTTATCTGAAAAATTAAACTTAAATATTAAAAAAAAATTTGCTCTGATGTATTTGCTGTTCTAAAATCATTTTTCGTGATGGCCGTGTCATGTGATGTTCCCTTAAAAATGATTACTATTTTTCAGTGCTCCAGTTTTCTTAGAAAAGGTTTAAGGAAACCTGTTGAGCACTGCCAGCATCTGCGCTGCTGCAGTCCTCTGCTGCTACACGGGCCTCAGCGCATATAACCACCCACCTGTGTCCGCTGATGAAAGCCTCTCCTCCAGTGGTGCACTCGTCTCCCGTCAGCATCTTGAAGGTGGTGGTCTTTCCCGCTCCGTTCACCCCCAGCAGCCCGAAGCACTCGCCTGGGCGAACCCCGAGACAGAGCCGGTCCACCGCCAGGATGCGGCCCATCTTCCTGGATTTGTACACCTGGCAGACGAGGTGGCGTCCTTTCACTGCGAGCCAGTCAAAGAGGAGGGCCCAGAGGCCGTGTGTGAGAGCCGTACCTTTGTCATGTTTTCAATCTTCAGCATGTCGCTGTCGGCGTCCCCTCGCAGCACACGCTGTCTCTCGCTGGCCACGTCTACGTCGTCGTCGTCTATGGGCTGGCAGCTCACAGGGACTCTCCTGCATTCACATGCAAAGTTACGTTTCAGCTTTGCTCAGCTTTCAGCTTCAGAGAAAAACTGAGACGATGACAGCTTCTATGAAGCAAAACGTGAAGCTGCAGACAAAACGAAATGTCTTAACCTGTCAGCTTTTGTGCGGGTTTTTCAGGGGGTTTGGGCTGAAACTTGGAGGATAACCAAAGAGGTACCAGTACCACCAGTGCCGGGCCTGGGCTGCATGGCGCCCCAGGCGAAACGTGATTTTTGCACCCCCCACTAAGCTTTGACAGCGAATGCATCAGGCAAGAAGGGGCGCAGCACCGGGCAAAATGATTGGTTATGCCAAACTTTTGAGTTATTTTATTTGTTTTTAATTATTAACCTTTTTAACATTTTACACAAAATGAGTGTTGTGTCAAACTGTTAAAAAAATCATTGCAATTTACCCTACCTCCAGCAGATGGCAACCTAGGCGGCCGCCTAGTACACCTCTGCCCAGGGCCAGCCCTGAGTACTACTATGAATTTTAGGAAGACAAACTTCAATACCGTGACCTGAACAGAATAAAACTGTGAAGCTGAAGCGGATGCTGCTCCTCTGTTCCACAGCTCGCTTTGACTCTAACACTAATGATGAAACGTTCATGCACATAGAAGCAGGTGTTACTGACGGAGGTTTCCTGAGGAAGTTGTACTGGCAGAGGATGGTGATGAGGAATCCCACGAAGCCTTCAATCGTCATGGCAACAAGTCCCCGAGTCACAATGTCCCACTCAAATGGAGATTTCATTTTATCGAACTGTCCTGGAACACAAATTCACAACCATCAGACCACGACTGTGTAAAAGAGTGTGCTGGTGTCATTCTCCTACACTCTGATGCTACAAACACACTGGGCATGTGAGGGCGTTCAACGCGCCTAACAGGCACTTTATTGTCGTATATCGTGATATAAAATATCTTATATTGTTACATACATTTTTTTTCCATATCGCCATGCACTAGCAACGTCAATAAACATTGGAGAATTAGCTAAAAGAGTCTTTGGTGAACTGGAAGGAGAAAGAATCAGGATTTTGGAGGAAGTTCTGTCCATGAAGATCTTCACTTCCTCGTCCAGCTGACATCTGGATCAGAACCATACGGCTGGACATTACCCAGATTGATGGATGTTTTTATGTAGCAGCGGTGAAGATTTACGCTAGCGGGACACAAAGATCTTCATAATCATATTCAGACTGGAGGGATCAGGCTGCTCAGCTCTGCTCCAAAAGCCACGCCCCCTCAGAGGAGATTTTGAAATCAGAGGCTTCAGATCAAAATGAAAAACGTTTTTTTAAGACATTTAGGTTGAGGGACTTTGGTTAAAAACATAATAATCATCATTAAAGTACTACTGGGAAATGTTTTTAAATTAAAAAATTGTCATCGGGGGTCTTTATTTCTAAAAAATATAGTCAAAAACCGTCTGTGTGCTGTCCCCTACAGGTTGAATCAAGCTATCACATTTGAATTCTGTGATTGGTCATACTATTTAATTAGACCAAATCATGATCTGCAGCTCCAGTAATGATACCAGTCCTGTTCTCCAGCCCCGCCCCTCTGACTGGATTTTAACATTTCAGGGGTCAGCCTTCCCTGTTTGGTTACCCTTTAAGTTAGAAGGAAATGACAAGATCCTGACATGTTTTGGGGGCTAAAGGAACACCATTCAGCCGTCTGTGTTCAATCACAGGTCCTGGAGCTCTGCAGGGTTTTAGGACTAAAGCTACATTCACACCGGGCTTGGAAACGCACGTTCAAGTGACCTCCTCCAGTGAAAAGATTGTGTAAACAAATACACATGTACATTTTGGGCTTCCATGTTCAAAACTTTCAAAGATGTTTAAGTCTGCTTACAAAATGCACCACAAGAGAACACACAAAGGTAAGCCAAATGAACTTTGACCAGTCAGGTGCTCCACTCTGCTTGTGACGTTTGGGTAGCATCCTTTTCAAACCATGGAAGTGCCAACCTTTTAAAAATCAGTCATGCAGCAGAAATGAATAATTGCGGCTGGGATTATTTGACACAAAGTCTTTCATACATCGGAATAGAGCAGAGGAAGAAAAGGTCTGGAGCAAGATTCAGGAGATTTGGACCATGTTGACATTTCACACCAAGCAACTTTCAACTGTGAGTACATGTAATGGTAGACCTCTGTGAAAGAACCCACGTTCAGCCCGTTCTTGACCACGCCCACATGCCTGGTGTGATCGTAGCTTGACAGAGAAATTTGTATTCATGTGAGATTACTGGGTTTGGCTGAATTTGACCGAGTGTTTGAAAGTGCTGATACCTATCTTAGCGTAGTACTCGTTGATGTACTCGTTGTAGGCCATCTCCATCAGGCCGTGGCCCAGGTTGTAGTTGGGGAAGATGAGGAAGCAGGTCTTAAGGTAGCTGTTGACTTTTTTAAGATCCTGCAGGATGAAGTCAAGGAGAACAAATGTGAGTTCAAACCGTCTACAGCAGGGGTGTCAAACTCAATCACACAAGGGACCAAAATCCAAAACACACCTTCGGGCCGAACAGGATCAACATTTATTGAACACTCTAAAAGTACATGTTTAAAAGTTTAAAACCATAACTTTAACATAATTATGAACTAGAAATATAGCATTACCTGTGATAATGATAGTGTGATTGCTGTAAGCTGAATTTGGCCGTGCAAGATGCTAATGATGATAGCTGAAGATGCTGAAATTGACTAAAAAAACTAAAAATGCTGAAGCTGATAGCTGAAAACGATGAAGCTGATAGCCAGCTAAGACATTAGCTAAATGCCAAATTAGCCTAAAAAAAACTTAGGTTAGCCAAAACAGCTAGCATGTAGCTGAAAAAAATAGCTAAGCTACAAAATAGCCTTAAAACTGAAAAAAAGCCTGAATTAGCCAAAACAGCTAGCATGTAGCTGAAATATTAGCCAAAAATCCAAAATAGCCAAAATAAATCTTAGTAAATGCCAAAATAGTCCAAAAAGCTGTAGAATGACAATTATTAAAACTTTAAAACTGTAACTTTTTAACCTAAGTATGAATAATAAAAACACAGGAATATTATTCCAGAATAAATCAACTTAAACCTTAAATAACTTTCAATATTTTACTCTCCATAAAAATATAATTTGTCAAAATTCTACAAGCTAGAAATAAGTGCAAGATAACATCTGATCATTAATAATAATAAAGTAAAAAGATCTGGAGGCCCGGATAGAATTACCAGAGGGCCGGATCCGGCCCCAGGGCCTTGACTTTGACACATGTGGTCTACAGAAACCAACATTGTTATTTTACCTTTTAACACCTGAGGCGTCATTGGTGGCGCTAAAACATAAAACTGTTAACATTCTGTAACTTCTCAACTGTCAACAGGTCAATTCCAGTAGATTCTGAAGGACAAAAGCGGCTCAAAGAGCATAAACACTGGAGCTCCGGTGTTAAAGGGTTAAGCGATCTTCTCTTCAGAGACTAGACCTCAGTCTGTTTGAAGGAGTTATTTTTTTTAAGGCACATTGCAGTGAAAGACCTTGTCATGTTCAAACAGCTGCAGGAGGAAGGTGGCCACTGTCGCAGTAATGCCAATGAAGAGGTTGATGACTATCAGGAACACATAGGCTGTACTGGGAACTTCAAACCAGAAGGATGCTGGGTACATGATGGGGGTGATGGACCACCTGGAAGAAAAAGAAGTTTGTGTTGAGCTGTGCTTGTGATTTGACCTGATCCCCTCAACCTCTTGTGGTGTGTTCCTGCTGAAGTCTCACCCATACAGCAGGAAGAGGGAGAGCACAGCAGGGAAGTTGGTTGGGGAGGTGTAAGCCGGCAGGTCGAACACGAACAGAATGATGATGCAGCATGTGGCAGGAACCAGGTAGTTGAGCTGAGGACAGAAGGCAGGCGTGCTTACTGCAACAGCACAGAGGTCCTCGGGTTTCAGAGCATCCTCCTCACCATGTCCCAAATGTAGTTGGCCAGCCAGTAAATGACAGGGTCACAGCCGCTGACAAACTGAAGATGTTTGGCCTTCGTGGACTTCTCTGCCACCAGGAAAACCACAAAGCTTGCAGGAACAAAAGACATGGCCACAATGATGAAGATGGCGATCACCACATCGGTGCCCTGGAGCCTGGAGACACAGATCCACAAACCCACTCAGTCCACATGAAAACCTGGAGAGCTCCACAAAAGACTCATCTGTCTGAAAGGAGGTCGGGTTTGGTAAAAACCAAGACCCACCTTTCATTTACGAACATGTCACAAGACGCGCTGTTCCTTTAGAGACCACTAGAGGCAGGTTTCCCTTTGACTTCCATGTCAAAATTCAGACTTTATGTCCCAAAATACTGTGCCTAAAGCGTCTAAGTCTGTCAATGTGCTCCTCAGGATTCAGAACTATCTGGCTGTTCGACAGTGAGTGGAAACAGTAATAAAAACCCTGGAGTATTTATGCTGTGGACCAGTGGGAGACCAGCCACATCATGACCACCGCTGATAAAGTGCAGGAATAGGTAGGGTTGGGCACCAAAGTTTGGTTCCAAGTAGGAACAGTTGTGATTTATGCAGTTCTGCAAAAACTAAAAGAAGCTGCTGCAACCTGTTCCTCATTTCAATGTTTAGTTTCATTGAAGGTATTTGTCTTAGACATGTCAGTCACTTTTACTCTGTTTAGTACGTTGAAGTTCTAGACAATTCCTTCTACTCTTCCTGTGATAGTGGGCAGGCTCATATAAGACCGCTGATGAGGCGAGCACGAGAGTGTGCAGCGCTCAAATGTCTGGCTGCAGATCACAGAAGTGGGGGGCTCCCAAGAGAAATGGAGGCCCCAAGGAGTGATTTGCTTGTTAGAGTGTATATTTGTGGTGTTAGAGGTGTGTGTACTAAAGGGGTGCAGTTAAAATTGGTGAGAAGGCTATAACAGGGCATCTCCTGATTGCTCACAGTGATGTCCAAGCACCCCCCCACCAAGGGTCCTAAATGTCTAAGGTGCCAATAAAATCGAGGGGAGGGGCAAATCCATGCAGCGGCCACAGGAGGAGGGCCACTGGCAGGTAGTCCACCCCCCGCAGCACACTGCAATACAGACACCCTCCCCTTCTCCCTATTGCATGTTTGTATGAGGAAGGGGATATGTTGGGGTCAGTTGGCAGACTGACCCCCGATGGCAGACCCCCCCCTGCGATGGGTCCAGGATCACATTTGACAGGCAGCGAGCAGCGAATTCACTGAAAGAGGGGCGGGCCACCGGTTTGTGGCTCAGAAGTTGAGGAGCTCTGATATAATGTGAACAGCCAGCACGTCAAAAAATGATGACATCCAAAACGTCAATGTTTGACGTGGAGGTCTTAACCATGTGATGACTTTAAATGTGCGGATTTGGGAAGACGAAGGCAATATTTTTTATTACTGAAGTAATGAGATTGGCAGGAGTAGGAACCAAAACCAAAGAACCCCTTTGGCACCAGAGCCGAATAAAACCTAACTCGTGCCAAACTCCAGGAATACACTGTATGTCCTCTATGAACACAGCCTCCTCAGAACACACAGATTTGATGGAAAAAGCTTGAAAACATGAGAATAGGGAGTGGGGCAGGGGGTTGGGGGTGTGGCAGAAGTCCCTCCATATATGTCAGGGGTGTCAAAGAAACGTAAAAGTTGAATTAAGACCTACTTCCAAAGCAGCAACACTAGGACAAACAATAATCAGGTCAACACTAACAGGACGTCAGGAGAAACTGGACCATCCTGTGGCCTACAGTCTTCAGGCTGCACAGCTTCCTTCAGTCTCCTACTGGTGCAGGGATGACCAGCTGCTGGACAAGTGGGAGGGGCTGTACACCTGGATGAAGGTGAGGTCTGATGGAGCCTATTGAAGTCTAACCTGTGTGGGTCTGTCAGCTGATGACAGTCAGTGAAGTCAGTGACCAAAAGGACTTTCTGAAAGGTCAAAGCACTTGATTATTAAAGTCTCAGACACTTACAAGTAGTCCAGAGAGAGGCTGGCGCTGGTCCGGTTCATCGGGTGGTTGGTCAGCGTGATGCCTGTAAACATAAAATAGCAGTCTTGGTTGTATAGTTGAAACAAATCCAAATTCATGACTTGAAGCCAGAATAAGAAAGTTTTCCTTAAGGACTGGACATGTCTGTACCGTAGGCAGCAGGGTTCCCCCTGGAGGGGGGCAGGTTAGCTCGCAGGATGGCGTTGTTGAGGACGTTCAGGTACGTTGGCATGCTGTGGTAACCTTTGTTGTTGTACAGAACCTGGACAGCAGAGGGAGCTCTGTAGCCAAGAAGAGTGAGGTTGCTGTGCGTTAACGGTCGGCGCGTCTTACCTGAGCAGATCTGCGCACTGCGATCTTTCGAACCATCGGAGGGATCTTCCTCCCAAACGAGGCAGGCACCGACTTCTGGATGTTTCCCACCGTCAGCCCGCCATATCTGTTGGAGGAAGAGCAGCCGTGCTGCTAACTTAGCATTTCTACTCTATTGTTTTGATTAGATGACAGGTTTTTTTACATTCATTTATTTCTATAGATGAGTTTAGGAATTTAGACGACTTCAGAAATATCATGTTTCAGTCAATATTCCATAAATGAGCCTTGAACACTAAGACGACACAAGGCAGGACATGTGGTCTTCAATGTAAACAAAGTAATGTGTTTGTTCTGAGACTCTACATCACACGTGTCAAAGTACAGGCCCGGGGGCCGGATCCGGCCCTCCAGGTAATTCTATCCGGCCCTCAGATCATTTTCTTTTATTGTTATTAATGGCCCGATGTTATCTTGTGCTTATTTCTAATTTTGACAAAATATATTTCTATGGAGTGTAAAATATTTAAAGTTATTTAATGTTTAAGTTGATTTATTCTGGAATAATATTCCTGCCTTTTTATTATTCATAGTTGTGTTAAAAAGATACGGTTTTAAATAAATAAAAATTGTCATTCTGGTAGCTTTTTTTTTAACTTTTTGACATTTACTAAGATTTTTTAGACTATTTTGAAGTTTGGCTAATATTTCAGCTACATGCTAGATGTTTTGGCTAATCTAATTTTTTGTTTGTTTGTATGTTTTTTTAGTTTTTTAAGCTAACTTGGCATTTAGTTAATATTTTAGCTGGCTATCAGCTTCAGCCTTTTCAGCTATTAGCTTCAGTGATTTCAGCTATCAGCTTCAGCGTTTTTATCCATCAATTTCAGCATCTTCAGCGGCCAAATTCAGCTTACAGCATTCACACTAGCATTATCACAGGTAATCCTATATATCTAGTTCAGATTCATGTTAAAAATTTAGATTTTTAAAGTTTTAAAAATGTAGTTTTAGAGTGTTTAGTAAAGGTTTATTCTGTGTTTTGGATTCTGGCCCCTTGTGTGATCGAGTTTGACACTCCTGCTCTATATTATATAACAGAAAGGTTTTAAAGTTGTTGCTTCCCTGATAATAAACTGCACATACTTCTCCTTTACAGTAGGATAACCAAGTTAGACAACTTTGCATCCTTGGTTACTGTGTCGCTAGAACAAACTGCACAATAGAAACACAACCACACAACACCCTGCCAACATCTCACCTGTGTAGGCGGAGCCTGTCTGAGGTGAAGAGCAGGTACTCAGAGACATTGCGGCCGGTGATGTCCACCAGAATGTCCCCCGTTACCACCTTCATGAGGGGTGGGCGTCCTCCCACGCCGCTGGGGCAGGAAAAGCCCGTTCCCTGCATGGAGCAGGTGCAGCGCACCGGCTCGTGGATGGACAGGGGCAGGGTGGGGGGAGATGTGACGGGCTCTAAGAAAGAGCGGGAAAAACAAACACAAGACATGTTGATGTCCACAGAGAGGTGAAGCAGTGAGGCTGAGCCCACTGGCATGGAGCAACCAGCACTCAGAATGGGGGCAGCAGGATTGGGTTCTCTGCCTCTGTAGGTCAGTCTGATGCTCCAAAAGCACACTGTCACATGACATAAATGTGCAGATTTACGCATGAATGTTCCAAGTATGCCTCTAGTGGTTCTAGACATGACACTCTGTAGGTCCTCCTCTATAGATGGCTTATGAATGAATCCCACTCTGACCCTCATTTGAAGCGTCTTTAAATATGATTATGCTGTTTTCAGTCCAAATCTAAAAACCTGTGTTGTGTGTCTATTTTTTTCTGTGTTGTGATTGTGTGTTTATTTTAATCTCTACAGTCTGTTTAGATACAAGAACATGATCGCATTTGTCAATCGTGGTGTTTTATTGTGAGAATTGGTTATATTTTGAAAATAAACCGGATTTTCTCATGGTTTTTTATGTAACTTCCTGCTAGAATTGATGCGGATCGCTCGTGACGCCGAAACGACCCGCTGCACGGCTCGAGCCTTCCACGGAGGACCGCGGCGCTCTGCACCTGCTGTGAACCACGCCGTAGGTTAACAAGGACGCTGAATGGAAGCGGCCTCCGTTCTGCAGCGCTTCCACGTCCAGTGTGAACCAGGCGTTAGAGTCCTCCTAGGAAGAGTGTTTTTGTTATCTTGAGGAGTTTCAAGAAGATTTCATTAGTTAGGATAGGATGACAGAAGTTCTGACACCAACGCTCCTCTGCAGCTGACGGCGCCCTGGTCTGACAGGCTGCTGGCTGGTTATAAAACACCAGGATGTGACACGCGGGTCATACTGGAGTGAGATCAGAACATGAAGCATCAGGTGGCACACAGGAAACAAAAGAGGAACCTGGTTTGTGAGTCTGTGCTTCAGTCACTGAACTGATGGAGATACGAGAGGATTCATCTGCTGACAAACCAGACTTCACCTTTGACCCTTCACAGGGTCAAAGGTGGACACGAACACACTGGATGAGTGACGATGACTGATGCTAATGTCTTCAGGGTGTAATATTCCTTTATAACTCTCTTTTTAGAACTCTTTGATGTGATACAGTTTCAGTTCTCTGCCCTGTCTGAGTTTATCACTCTAACTCGTGTCGATACAGATGGACTGGATTCACAGACTCTTTTGGGGCCTTACCACGGACTGTTGGAGGGGGGAGTGTGAAGTTCCACAGCCCGTCCACAAAGCGGGGGTCCGGGTCATCCGAAGGGGCCGGTGAGGGTGGAGGGGGGACAAAGTTAGAGAGGGGAACGCCCTGAGTGAAGGAGTCCAGACACATGGAGTCAAAGTACTGCGCCGCCAGGGTCTTGGAATTGTTGGCGCTGGGGTTCAGCGTCTGGGCCAGCTGATCCAGGGTGCTGTTGAAGGGGGTCTTTAGGACACATGTAGCCCCCACCCCAGAGGGCAGGCGCAGGGTGTTGATGATCTTCTGCGTGCTGGCATCGGGCGACAACTTATTCCTGAAAGGAGACAGAGTTTCTGTGAGGCTCAAACAGAACTCCAAAGAAAACAGGAAGAGTTTTTAAGGTGGAACTGCTGGCGGCCATGTCACCTGTACTGAGGTCTGTCTTCATTGGCGTAGGGGATGAAGTTGCCACGAGGTTGGGTGTAGTTATGATACTGAGATGGAGACAGAATCAGGGGGGGTAGATCACCTGGACATAAAATAAAACAAGAGAAAGGGAAATGTTTTCATTCTGGGACTGCTGATTGAAAATACAAACGTCCCCGTGAAAGAGGACCGGCCAGAACTCACCGATCTCAGGCACAGACAGAGCCACGGTCATGGCCACGCACACGAAAAAGGCCGGCAGCAGGATCTGGGAGAAGAGGCCCTTGGTGTTCCTCTTGCCGCAGTGAAACCTCTTGATGAGGAGGCCGTGAAACTGACTCAGTTTCAGCCACCAGCCGTCCAGCTTGAAGCTGCCCTGCCCCTCTAGGACTGTTTCAAGAGATGCAGGGTTCTCTTCATCTGCTGGAGGAGAAACACGTTCAAATGATAGGCTGAATGGAGAGAACCGTACATGACATTAGACATTCAGAAGGTCTGAATGAATCACAAAGCTCTCATTTCTACTTTTTTCTGCCTTAGTTTAGTTTTTTGTTCTTTAAGGTTAAAATAACCAAACTTAGACTTTCTGATGCTTCACCCCTCACCTCTCAGGCTGGTGGAGTCGGACTCCTGGGCGGAGTCGAAGAGCGGACAGTAATCTCCATAGAAGTCTGCATACAGGCCTCCTTCATCGCCCCTCACAGAGCCCACAGAGGAGGAGGACTTCAGGGAGGACTGGCTCTGGCTCAGCTTGGAGCACAGTAACAGATTGTTCAGCTCCACCTCTGGCTCTGAGGGCTCCATCTCCGCCTGTGGCCCCCCCTGGGCTCCTGATCCCACAGACGATTTCCCCACAGAGCTGCCCCCTGGAGATCCCTTCATGTCTGCCCAGAAACATTTAGGGAGCTTTGATCACCACGGAGCTTTAAGGGAGGAACCGAGCAGTGAGGATGAGCGGGAACGCACCGGCATCGCTGTTCTCCAGAGACTGGTCCTCCTCAGACACCTTGAGGAACACCTCCTCCAGGGTGGTGTCCATCACTCCAAAGCTGGTTAAAGCCAAGCTGGACAGGTTCTGCTCTAGAGCCTGTAAACATCCACCGGCAGAAAGCCTGAAACCAGCAAACCCCTCCCTCTCCTGCTGTTCATTATTCCACGGCTGAAAGTGGGCGGGGCCACGTGACCCAAGTTTGTTCACTATCATCAGACTGAAAGCCCGGTTCTGATTTCAATTCAAAGGCTGTGAATTTTCTTTTACGACACTTTAAAACAGTAAATGTTGATTTCTATTCATGGTTGAACTTTTTTCTGGACCAAAGAACAAAGATCAATACAACTAAATTAGGTTTGGACAAACTCTAAGACATGTGGACCACCAAAGGCTCTAAAATGTGACAGAAGAGCCACACCACAAATAGATGTGTGGAGCCTTTTTGTAATCCAGCTCCAAGAGAAGAATCTGGATGAAAACCCCGCTTCAATTTGATGGAAAATTGCTTTAAAACAGAACATTTTTGACTTTTGCATCTCAAAATTTATGGCTTTCGCTCTCATTTTAGATGGGTTGATGTCCCTAAGGAGAAAACATAAACTTAAAGAAATGCTGTGTTTTTGTGGTGTTTGAATGATCAGAAAAATGACTGTCCGACTCAAAAAACACACGTCAGAAAAACAACAAATCTTCCAACACCGCATTAATGCAGAATCAATTTCTGCACCTACAGACAAAGCTCCATGTATTTGTTAGGAACTTTCAAGGAAACACAAGAATTACAGGGAAAATAAAAGATTATAAAGGGTCATAAATGTATAATTTGCTGCAGTTTGCCAGCCCAGACTATACAGTTAAACATGCTGCTTATGCCCGCACACCAGGCACGTGCAGAGGGGGGGCGCTGGGTGCTGGGGCACCTGCCCCTTTGCCCCTTGATGCCCTAAGTGCCCTTTTGTCAACGTGCCTTTTTTTTTTGTAAATATGTCTGGGAGAAAGCCTGTCTGTGCTCCTTCAAAAAAAAAAAAAAATGTTTCAATTGGTCCCTGATCTGGGAACGAGCGGTAGGCGGGGGTACATGGGGCGGCATTTCAAAGGGGCCGCCAGCTCAGCGCTTCATGGTAAAAAAAAAAAAGTCTGCGTCACTGATGTTTTTCTATTATCTGTTATATCTTAGCTGACAGGGCGCCTGCACCTTTTGTCTAAATGCCT
>NC_050520.1:16311100-16365462 GCF_002922805.2 Oryzias melastigma
TGAGTTCTCTGGTTGATCTCAATACAGTACACTGTCCTGAAGTGACCCACAAAGGCGGGTCCAGGTTGCCCTCCTGCGTGCGTACCTGGAACAGCCTCTCAAAGCAGCCCTTCTTCACGGCCTCAGAGGGCAGGACGTAGGACAGCTCTGTGTTGGAGTCCGACACCAGCAGGCAGGACGCCACAAACTGCTGGATGAACTTGGTGACCCGGGTCTCGGAGCACGGTGACTGGGTGGAGGATGGCGACTGGGTGGGAGGAGTCAGCAGCTGGCTGCTTTGGCCTGCAGAAAAGCAAAACAAGGAGCATCAGCTGGCACTAAAATAACAAGTTTTCCTGTTCAGAACACTTTGGTCATGCTTACAGTTGTTGAAATTTGGGGAGCTTTTGAGTGTCTCATTTGAATTTTTAATGTCTAAAAGATTCATTAGTTATGCTCTGATATGACCTCACAGGCCATGTTTGTGTACCTAAAATATGCAACAAGAACTAACAACACACAGACATTCAAATCTCTTTTCTTTGACTGTGTTCCCTCCAGCAGTGTACTGTGATGAGGCGCAGCCCCCACCTCGGCCTTCTGGCTGTTTTTTGACCAGAGTCAGCTTGTATCCGTCTCCGTATGTGCTCCTCAGGAACAGAGGCGAGCCGCAGCACTTGAGTTTTCCGTGTGAGATGATTGCAATGCGATCTCCCAGAAGATCCGCTTCATCCATATGGTGGGTGGACAGTAGGATTGTTCGGCCTAGAGATCCAACGGAATGAAGAAAGAACAGAAACGGCATCTGTACTCGCACTACAAATGAACACATGAATCAGATGGACGGTTTTGAAATCCCAACGTTAGAGTCTCCCTAAGACATGTTTTAATTTAAAAAAATGTTCCGAACTTTCTCCAAAATCCTGATTCTTTCTCCTTCCAGTTCACCAAAGACTCTTTTAGCTAATTCTCCAATGTTTATTGACTGTGATCAATACATTCAATCATTGGTTTCTCAGAGTTCTTGATAAAATAATCAAAGCTAACATCAAAATGCTCTTTCATTGATTTACAATCCTTTCCAACTGCGGTCAAATGAGCCGCCGTTCACATTTCCGTGGTCACATCAAGAAGCTCCGTGGAGTCTGGTGGAGATTTTCCAGCGTTCTCAGTCCTGCTACCCTAAGTATTGTATGAGTTGGGCTCCACCATCCCACAGGGAAACCAGGACTCTGTCTGCAGTCATTAGAGGGCAGTAACAAACACACTGAAATCAGCATTGGCATTTCCATTTTTGCTTGAACAACAAACCCTTGTGCATCCAATGCAAATGATGTGAAATTTCATTAGATTTTTTTTTCTGCAGAGAATTAAAATGAAAGTATCAACAGAAACTTAATCCATCTGAAAGGATGATGTCCTTCCCTCTATTAGAAGTCAAGAAACGTTCTTTCAAAGTCTTTCCCCCTGCTGTGAGTTGTACTGAGAAGGGTTCACAATCAGCATGCAGAATGCGAGGACGTCCTCTGGCTCAGCAGCATCACTCACCCTGCTTGTACTTCAGGATGAGGTCCCAGATGGCCCTGCGAGCGTAAGGGTCCACCCCGGCTGTGGGCTCGTCCAGGATGACGGCCCTGGAGCCGCCGACAAAGGCAATGGCCACAGAGAGCTTCCTCTTCATCCCACCCGACAGCGTCTGCACCAGGCTGTGCCGCTTGTTGGATAACTCCAGGTCGGCGATCATCCTGAGGACACACACTTCTCTATGAGCTGATGTTCAAAGGGAAAAAGCTGTGAGGGGGTCCTCTGAGGAAGATGAAGTCTAGTGTGTATGTTCTTTACTTTACTGTCATGTTTTTATTGAATTTCAATTTAACTAAGAAGTAAAGTGACTCCTCAATCAACATAAGTCCAGTAGATTCTGAAGGAGAAAAGCGGCTCGATGAGAAGCTTTTCTCCTTCAGAATCTACTGGAATTATGTTGATCGTGCAGACAATTAAAAAATGACAGCTTGTAAAGGATTTTGTGTTTAAGCGTCACCAGCAACGCCTCAGGTGTTAAAGGGCTAAATCTCACTTTTCTATTGGCCTCGCCCCGTTATCGTCGCTACGGCAATACTGATGCCAAAACTGGATCTGTGTGTCTTTTGTTTTTTCAAAGTAAAATAAATGAAAAAAATAAAATGTAAACATTCATTATGTGTTTGCTTCATTTTTGATTTTTTTAAAATGGGAACATTTAAAAATTATTTATTTTACAACAGTAGTTTAGAAATTGAGAAATAAAGCAGTTCATTTCCCCCCCCTTTTCATTTTTAGTTTTAATTTGAAAAACAAATGATACAGGGAAATTTCCGTGTTTTTTGCCATTTTTTTCTTCAACATTGAGTCTCACACGTGCACGCAGGAGAAGCTCCACGAGCACACAGTCCTCCACGAGGAGGTAGAACTAGTTTAGGGTGTGTAAGAATACTTTCACCGGCAAGCAGGAGAGGTAACAGGAGCAGAAGAATACTCCCACGAGCGAGAAGAAGAGGTTTCACAACCACGGAAGAAGTTTCACCAGCGCGAAGAAGAGATTTCACCAGTGCGAAGAAGAGGTTTCACCAGTGCGAAGAAGAAGTTTCACCAGCGCGAAGAAGAGGTTTCACCAGCGCGAAGAAGAGGTTTCACGAGGGCGCAGGAGTAGAGGAGCGGGCGTGGAGACTGTCCTGTGGAACGTTCATTGTGCGCGTGGAATTTGATAAACGCTTGATGGGGGCTTTTGGTGGAAATTTAAAGCCATACATGGATCCATGTGTACCAACAGCAAACACATATTCTTTAAATGTCCTCCTCAAACAGCTGTAAGTGCTGATTAAAGTGATCTAACACGGAAGCAATTTAGCATAAAAATGATTGTTCTTTCATTAGGTTTCTGATGAGCATCAACCCAAACAGATCAATGTGACAGAGCGAGTAAGAACCAAAAAAGGAACAACTCTCTTTCCTTCATGAGTGTTACCCTGTAACTTAAGTTTCCTTAGGGATTAATAAAGCTATTCATTCATAACTGCGGCATTTTACATGCAAAATCGGACTTTTGACATCTTTTGGGATGGAAAGAGGAATTGCTCTCCTCTGCTACCAGACCCTAGTAGACAGGTCCAAGCCAGGCAAAAATGGCCCTATAACGTTATTTTGACATTAAAGAACATCAAAGAATAATTATGATTGGTTGATTGGATAGATCGTATTTGTAAATAATACATTTCTGGATGTATATCGGACCAGAAAAAAGTTTGTCTTGAATTGAATTTTAAAAGCTCATTGTGTTGCTAAGACGTCGTTTTGACATCAAGGAGAGTCACAGACTACCTTTGATAGTTTATTTGATTGATTAGTTTCATATTTGTATATGTTTGTAATACATTTATGGGGTGCAAAATGAGCCAGCAAAAGTTTGAGTACATTGAAATGTTGAGGATTTCTGGTCACCATTTTGGATTTTGGGCAAAAATCAGGGTGGCCCAGAAGCTTATTTTCAAAAGTATGCCCCAAGGAAAATACATTCATTAAGAAAACCTTGACTGGAAAGAAGGGCCATTTTTGCCTGTCTTGGACCTGTCTATAGTGGTCTTTTAAGAACCTGCAACATTTGGCATTTCCTGGTTTGCTTGGGAACTTGGGAACAAAAGCCTGGGGCCTGGCTCCAACAGGTGAGCAACAGATTTCCTCTGAGGTCCTGAATGTAAGCTTAATGTAGCAAACCGCTCTTTACTCTGACGTGTTTCCTGTAAATTATATAAACGGGCTTTAAGGCAGCAGGCTGGGACGCACTTGTCCATCTCCTTGCGGATGTCCTCTTCTGCCATGCCCTTGAGCCGGGAGTAGAACCACAGATGTTCTTCCACGCTCAGCTTGTCAAACAGAACGTTGTGCTGCGGACACATGCCGAGGTTCTGGCGAATGCGCTCCATCTCTGTGCGGATGTCATGCCCATATATGGTGGCAGAGCCAGAGGTGGGTGGAAACAAGCCTGTCAGGATGGACCTAAAAACAAGGACAATAAAAGTGGTTTTGGTCAAACATCCAGACAATAGGTAGGATCTACTTTTGGTTGTTATGGTAACCAGCTCAAAGTGTAGATGTACTCCTCTTGTTCTTTGAGATCCCCCACTCTAGAGTGGAGTCTGTCATTCAGAGTTGATCTTTCCAGATGAAAGCTGCAGAGTTCAGGTATATCCTGAACTCTGTGTTTAAGAGTTTCTGGATGAACTCCAGGCTTTTACTCTAAAAGCAGAATTTCAAAAGTTTACTTATGGACAATCCACTTACATGGTGGTGGTCTTTCCAGCGCCGTTGTGTCCCAGGAAGGAGACCACCTGGTTTTCATGGAGGTTCAGGCTCAGTTTGTTAAGGGCCAGTTTGCTGCCGTTCTTGTACACTTTGGTCAGTTTGTCAATGCAGACCACCAGAGGCAGGTGGCTCGGCTCTTCTTCTATCCCACGCATTTCCTCTGCAGATGTAGTTAAACAAGCACAAAGATCAGATTTAGGATTCACTCAGCCCAGTTCTCTGATACAGCCAATGTTTCAGACAGCTGTAACTGTCGAGCAAACCTAGTCTAATTCGGTATTTAGCTAATATTTTGGCTGACTTTTAGCTTAAGTAATTTCAGTTTTTAACTTCAGCATTTTCAGCTATCAGCTTCATAGTTTTTAGCCATCAATTTCAGCATCTTCAGCGGCCAAATTCAGCTTACATCATTCACACTAGCATTTTCACAGGTAATGCTACATATCTAGCTCATCATTATGTTAAAGTTACGGTTTTAAGGTTTTAAAGATGTAGTTTTAGAGTGTTCAATAAATGTTTATCCTGTTCGGCCCGCGACCTAAGGTGTGTTTTGGATTGTGCGATTGAGTTTGACACCCCTGCTGCACCCTGCTACGGTCTGAACATCCATACCTGACCTGCGCTGGTCCATGGCACACGCCTGATCCTCCTCCATCACACTGAGCCTGGTAGCTCCACCCCCACACCAGGGCCACTCCCACGTCTCCACACGTCCACTGCCCGACCAGTAGGATCTCTGCAGGGGGAAGTACCATGGACGGGGGAGCCCGTACATGCCTGCAGCGGAGAGACAAGATGTCCCTGTAGAAGATGTCCTTGAGGCAGGGAAGAGTTGGGAGCAGCGACGGCTCACCTGGATGAACGGCCTCGATGTACCAGGTGAGCACCCCGTACACTGCAGCATCGATGATCAGCATCATCATTGACAGTCCGAGATTAAAGTCGTCACCTTCCACTGGGGACTGGCTGATGGTCCGCCACTGGATGCCAACACCGGCCACCTCATACAGCGCAAAATACTTGGAGCCGAGACCAAAGGCGGTGGTGGACATCAGGGACTGGAGGGGGGGGGGGGATACAGTCACCCACCAAACCTCAAAGCAGCAACACAGTTTGAAGGAACAATGCTTACAGCGATGCACTTCTCGAAGGCAGTGATCTTATCATGGGCCACCTCCTCTCTAATGGCCACGTACATGTAGGGAACATAACTGAGGAAGTAGATGATTCCTCCACAGGCTGACGCCAGCTTGGCTTTGGAGTAGATGACTGACACCAAGAAACTGAGGAAGAGGCAAAAAAGACACATCAGACGGTCATCAGCCGTCTTCAGGGCAGAAACTCTCTTTCAGAGGAGAACATGTTCATCCTGAACCAAAAAAAGCTTTTTATGAGAATGTATCCAACAGAATGAAAGAAGAGGCTCTGAAGCCCACAAGGACCACAGTCAGTCAGGTTTACCCCAAAGGCGGATTGTGGGGTTCACTGCACTGGATTTGATCTTTTGTCCAACTCTACGAAATCATTTTGTTTTGTTCTTGAGTCTCTGCTACCCGTTTGTTCAGAGTTCTGAGGAAATCCTTCTGTTTCTCTGTCTCCACACACGGAGAGACACAGTGGACCGAGGCTGCTTCACTACTGAGCTCTCACCAGAACATGATGGTGGCCACGGCGTAAATGGTCAGGAAGAGCCAGATGATCAAAGGGTCGCTGTGGAGTAAGACCCGGCCGTACTTCAGGATGGCCGTCAGAGCGGTGACAGAGATGGACAGCTGGACGAAGCCAGTGATGAACCAAGCCACCCAGTGGACTGCATTGTTCAGACCCATCATCTTCATCACCTGAGAAGAAGAACACACAACTCCTCACAGCGCTCCGCTCCAAGCAGCGCTCTTTCCTCAGTCCTTTGTGGTTCAGAGGAAAACTAAATCATACAAGTGTTACTCAGAGCTGAAAGGAGACTTTATTCACCCCCCCCCTCCCCATACAGTATCTTTGACACTGTGGCATTTTTGAGAGCCAAGCATTCCAATCTTGGCAAAGCTCCATTCCTAAAGTTCTTTTGTCCAGATTGAAAGAAAATCTGGCAACATAGAAAAGTCACATTTGCTTGATGGTCCCGGAGTCTCACTAACAGTTTCCATGCAACTGTCTTCTCCCCTTTTCTCTCCATCCTCACTTTGGATCTTCCTCTTAAACATCTGATTCACTTTTCTCTGCATGTTATTTTTTATTTGTCTTTCTTTAAAACAGTTGACTGCTTTAATATCACTTTATTGCTGCTTTTCCTTTCTCTGTCTTTAACTACATTTATATTGCATTTAAACTGACCAATCACAATACTGATGAGAAGTTTATCAATCATTTATCATAGTTCTTGTCTCGTTGCACCTCCGTGTAGCATACACATTAATGATCAGACTGTGAACAAACTGAATGTCCCAGAATAAAAAATCAAACCCACCCCATTACACGTGCATGTGCGTTGGATTTTTTTACAGACAACACAATCTAATTCCCATGTTATCACTCACCGCCTGGTTCAGGATCCCTCCGCGTCACCCCCGAACCCCTGGGTGTCCCCAACTCATCATCCCTCGATGCGCTGGAAAATCCATGGTCCGCAACCCTCGGAACGCGGTACCAGAACCAGCATGAACCGGATCCGGAGGCGACACCAGACCCAGCACGAACTGGGCCCGGTGCCGACACCAGACCCAGCACGAACCGGGCCCGGAGCCGACACCAGACCCAGCACGAACCGGGCCCGGTGCCGACACCAGACCCAGCACGAACCGGGCCCGGAGCCGACACCAGACCCAGCACCGGACGTGAACCGTTACCAGACGCGGCACCGGATTAGGGTATCGGTGCGCTCCGTGTCCTGGCACTGGACTGGTTCTGGCTTGCAACCCAGAGGTTGGGGACCCGTGACTTAATGAGAACAGTCAGCATGTCAAAAAACGATGAATTGGGGACGCCCAAAACTTCAAAAAGTGACGTGGAGGCGTCAATAACCAAATTCTACATGTGAGGAGCCGGGAACGAGGACACGTTGTTACAGAAGCAGGAGAACGCAGATCGGGAGAGAGACAGATCCAGAGACTCCATCAACGGGCCAATGCGCCACGAAAAATAATGCAAACTGAATCAAAGGTGGTTAAACTGATTAGATCTTACAAACCCAAATGTAGCAGCTCTAATCATTATTGGTATCACTACTTCTGTTATCCTGCTGCAGCATCCCATCATGGAGATCACATCCAGCTCTGGACACCCCAGGGATACATGCTACACTGCAACAGCTTCTTTCACACAGACGAGGACACGGTGAGCATGTGAGGGTTCTGCTCCTCAGAGGTTACTGGCCATCAGCTTTTCACAATCAAACACATTAGGAAAAAAACAGAGAATACTTCAGCTATTTCCACTTCATCTGGCCCTCTTACTGACATGCTGTGTACTTTACAACAGACTGTTCTTCTTTGAGTTCAGGGGTTTCAAACTACCTGATATCAGATGTGACTGGTTTACTGAAAAAGCAGATAAATGTGATTGAAATGCAACTTTTTTCTGATTCCACTGATATTGAACTCTGACTGCTAATGTTGCCTTTTGTTTATTACCACAGGAAATTCAACAAAAACTCCTCCATGAGTAAAATATTCCTCCATTATTTAGACTACTATAAGTTAAGGTAATCTGGCCTCATTGGACTGAATAGTTCAACAGTTAAATAGCTCAATGTTTTTTTTTATTCTGGTTTTCAGACAACATCAGTTTGAGAGCACAAAAAATCCCAAAAGGAGTTTTAGGGATTCTGCTCCAACAAAAACCATCACCATGTAAGCATCATGTTGAAACAGAAGAGCAGTCATTTTATCACTAGATCTACTGCAATTTAAAAAAAAGTCAAACGTAAACATAAACAATCCAGTAGAAAATTAAAAATGCTGCTCTTGGTCCCTAAAGGAAGTTTGTTTCCAGAAGGATCCCAAGCAGAACTGCTTTAGCATCCAAACGGATGCAGGGAGGCAGCGCACAGAAAGTGAGGTGATAACCAGTGCAGGAAGCAGCAGGCGCTGCGTGCTCCTACCTCTTTGAGCCGATGCTCCTTCTCAGCCACGATGTGCTGGATCATCATGGCAACCGAGTAAACCCAGGAAATCACCATGCACAGAGGCATCATGTGCTCGATCACAAACAGGAAACTGGGGAGGAAACAACAGGAAGTGTCAGGCAAAGAGCAAACATTGTCCCAACGCAGATACATGGAGTCCTCAGACGCTTCCTGTGTCTGGAGTCCCACAGCAAGAAGGGCTGGAAACATAAAAGAAAGGTTCACACGTTTTTCACACGTTTAGCCTCCATCTCAGAGTTACAACACACAGGAACTGCTGTCAGGTAGTTTTACTGCTTCAGGTGGTTCGGGTGGAATGATGTAAAACTACAGAGAATCCAGTTCAATATTTGGACTTCAACAGCATGATGGGGACATGATGTGCAAAGCACTCATGTTGACATGGATTTCTCTTAGCTTTATGTTCCATTTCCTTCATTCTGTGTAGGGAGCGACTGATAAACAGACCAGCCCCACTTCTGATATTTTGGTGTAGACCAGGGGTCAGCAACCTTTAACAGTAAAACCTTACAGTTTTCTACTGATCAAAACCTGGAAGGACCTGCATAGTTTTAAGACATTTGGATTTGCATTCATGACCTTTTTTTTTAATAATAAATATGAATTATGTATATGTTTTGGTATGAACAAAAGCAAAAATATGAAAAGAACCAAGCATCTCTTAAAATGTGATTTTATCCATTTATTTTTTCTTATGTGTGACAAAAGCTCAAATAACTTTTTTTGTTCTTTTTCCCCTCGATGTCCTCAGCAGTCTTACACTGCTGGGTTTTGTTATATTAGTTTGGGGTTGGACTTTGGTAGTCTTAGTTTGCTGGCTTTATTTATTTGTTTTCTTTTTTCAAGTTCTCAGGTGCAAACCCCTGAGAAGCAGCTGGATGAGGAGAGGATGAAGGCTGTCACTTCTGTTGGTGATGGAGAGAGGAACGCAGAACCCACATGACCACAGATCTATACGCGACACATTTTCTGTCTTAAATGGATGTAAGAGTGTGTCAGATCATTATAAATGTAAAACGTTCTCACTGAGAAAAATGGTCTAATAAAGAATCCAGTTTCTATCTTAAATCTATTTTTAAATGAGTCGCTTATTGTTGTGTTTGACACTTCATTAAACATGAAAGGGAAGGTGTGCAATCTTTAAAACAATAACTAAACGTACTCATCTCTGGTGTAACACGGGTATGGGAACATCTGGACGTAGTTACCCGGCTCCACCACGTCGTGACCAACAAACGTGTTGATGATCGCTCTCTCCATCATATCTGCAGGAATTTGGAAACACAGCAGCACATAATAAACCACAAAACCAAGTGTCTGCAACAAAACACTTCAGCACTTTTGCAAAATGACACTTATGTTCGACATAGCAATCGTTTCAAGTCCTAATTTTTAATGTTCTATATTCACACTTGTGCTGGAAGACAAAGAAGGACCCTGATAATCATGGAGTTTGGATGTTGTTCTGTGTAACACGTTCTCATCCCCGAGTCATCACATGTGGAGGTTTGGGTAAGGACCCCTCCACGTCACTTTTACCGTTTTGGGTGTTCAAAAACTTGGTTTTTTTAAGTGCTGGCTGTTCAAAAAATCAAGGGTCTGAAACCCTCGTGACATGGTACCACACGCGGACTGGTCCTCAGGACGCAGTCAGTACCGATACCATAACTCTAACCCGGCACCGGCTGCAACACCGAATGCAGTACCGGGCCTGACCCAGTAGCAGATGTGGTACCCAACATAAACTAGGCCTGAACGTGGTACCGGATGTCAACTGGTACTGGGTTAGGAAGACTTAGGTACCAGTTTGCTCCACGTCCCGGTACTGGACCGGTTCTGGTTGGGGCCCGTGATTTGATGGGAACCGCCAGCACATTAAAACGACAAGTTGGTTAGACCCAGAACGTCAAGTTTTGATGCGGAGGGGTTCTTAGCCAAACATTAATATGTGACGGCATGGGAATGAGGATGTGCTGGCCGTGCGTGCACGGGTTTTCTCCAGGATCTCCGGCCTCCTCCCTCTGTTCATAAACATGCTTCATAGGTTGTCTCTGGGTGAGAATGTGCATTTGTGTAATTGTGTGACTCTGTGATGGACTGCTGAACTGTACCCCGCCACACCTAACACTAGCTGGGATAGGCTCCAGCAACTCCAACAAGGATTAGGTGGGTTTAGGAAATGGATAGTAGGACTGGATATCGATTATAATTTCCAGAAAGGATTCGATTCACAAGAGTCTGAATCGATTAGATTACGATTTTTTTCGATTATTTTGGTTCTTCAAATCAATTTTGAGTTTACACATTTATACACATTTGCTTAGAAATACATTAATAATCTATATATGTTTTAAATATATTGATAATAATCTGATCCAGTTCACATACTGTAAATGTATCAGTGAAATAATGAGATTGTTAATATCATCCAGTGTTACATGGATTCTCTAAAGGAGAAGTTCTAACTAAAATGTTCAGATCATTAACATTGGAAACATTGTTCTGCTTCTCCTGGAGGACGTTTCAGTTTGGACACTAGGTGGTGATCTCACTATGGTATATTGCCTTATTCCAGAAGAAGAAGTATGAGGAAAAAATTGTGTTTTAGACCATAAATGGTTACTTAAAAAAAAAAAAACCTTGAAAGAGTTTGGAAAATTCATGCCTGTAAGTTATTAAGATGTTCATTTAGTCAGCAATGAATGTTTAGGTTGACCGAGCGTTGGCATTAGCCGTCCTATGGGAAATTCCATTAAACATTGGCATCAAGCTAGCAGACTTATCTTTATGTGCTAAATCGGTTCATATTTTAATGAATTGATTAGTGATCTGTTATGCTTAAATAGATTCTAACTGATTAATCAATTTTATTAACCCAGCCTTAATGCATAGAGAGATAGATGGATGAATGCTCATTCTAATGGGGTTTCTAAGACAATGGCTGAATCAGAATTCTTCTCCTGAACTACATTTAACCCTCCAAACGGAGAGTTGTGGAATATATTGTCTATGAATTCAGACGATACTAACCCATCATTATTCACCCGTCATCTACATTAGCGCATAGCTGCTAGCACTTAGAAAAAACACAACATCAATTTTAGAACTTTAAAAAGTCATGCTAAAACAAAAAGTCATTACTTTAATTTAAATGTAAACTTTTGTGCTTCAGAGAACACCCACGTGAAGAAATGAGTTTCTCCTACAGTCAAAAGGCCCTACATGTTACCATTATAGAAACTATTCTGGATACACTTTTCCCTCCGAATACACCTACAATTGGAGGGAGTTGACAATGCAGTGTCTGCCTCTGAACACCTTAGCTTTGGAGCCCAAACGGGTCCAAATGTGTAGATGATGTCATCAGTGTCATGGTTCAGAAATCCCCGTGTTATCATGAGATGCACTTTGACTCCACACACAATATCAAAAACAAGATCTTCAGCCTGTTTTAAAAGCAGATACATCTTTGTTACATATGATGAAAAGTATAGTAAGAATTTAGTTATTTTATAAACTTTATTATAGATCATACAAGATAAAAACAACTGCAAACACACCAGTTTTCATTGGAACTAGGGGTGTCCGGTCGGGTCCTAAGGAGTTAAATCACGGAGCTAGCAGTTAACTTAGCACAGTTAGCAGCTGCTTTTGAAGCATGAAAGGCACATTATAAAGAAAAAGAAAACTGCAATTTTCTGTTGAAATGCATTTATTGGTTGTTGTTTGTGTTAGGACAAACCAACAGAGACACTTGCTGTCAGTTTAAAGCGTTTTTAAAAGAGTTATTGGTCCCTGAAGTCTGAATCTGTGATCATGTAGCTAGCTTGACTGAATTATTCATGTTAGCTTCTGCTTCAGCTGCTGCTGTATTTTGCTGCTTTTTACTGCAACAACATTTTGTGATCTGTTCATGACATCTAGATTTCTACTGGTGTATTTATCTGGAATAATAAGACTGAAATATGATTATAATAAGAATAAATTAAATATCTGATACTGATCGGAGGACAACATCCGATATTGATCGAGTCCTCAAATACATGATCGGGCCTGATTTTCAATCACCTGATCGGAACATTCCTGATTGGAACAGCTCAGGTGACACATAAGAAAGCATGTCTGTCATTGGTGTTGGCAGACAGAGCACACAGCACCCAGAATTCATTGCACATCTGCTGCTTACCTTGGATCCAGACAAAGCCGTACAGGAAGTAGAACTTGCCACCCGTGTTGGGACCTGGACGCCAGTAAGCTCTTCGTATTTCATTGGTCTTCTCAGTGAAGCTGGAGTTCTGTCGTATTTTGTACTGAACGTGAGGGGGCAAGGTGCCATCTTTATTCGTCTGGAAAATCACACCTGTCGGGAAGAGGAAAGTTCACACAAAACTCACTGTTTTCAGCCCAATTACTGCATGTTCTGTTTAGAGTGCAGAGTAATCAGACATGCAGACGGCAGGACAGGCCACTCACTGGCAAACACAGAGACGTTGTCCTGGTAAGCCTGGTTTAGCGTGTAGTTGACGATGCTGTCCTCGTCAGGAAAACCTTTGAAGACGTCCACGCTGACCTGCAGTCACACACGTCGAAGCAAAAGCGGTGAAACTGCTGCAGAAACATCCTGCAGCATCTCAGGAACGATGGTTAAACCGCCAAATGGGTCCTGAAAGCAGCTGTGTCTGCAGCTCCCCGCTCCCCCAGGGGAAGGGTCAAATGAAAAGTTCTCTCCCTGAGACGTGAGGCAGAAATCATGAAGCATCTTCCTTGATTGTTCTCCTGTGACAAGTTTTCCTTGAATTTGATGTATGCAAAGCAGTCTGCTGTCATCGACCACTTCACTCACTCTAACAACAGGTTGTCTGGTTTGTCTGAGCTTTTCCTGACAGACAGCTTCCGTGCATCTACACTGATGCCTTCTGGGTAATTTTTTTTTACGACTGAAGCCAGCCTGTTCCATCAAATTCCAGCATCCCATAATCCTACCGCAGAAGGACAGCCTGTCTGCAGTTCGATCCTCTAGCTCAGCACAGGATGCAGCCGTGTAACTGAGACCCAAGCTGGATTCCTGCCATGCAGGCTTCTGCTGATCACAGAGTATTCACTGTGGGACAGGGAAGCTCTTTACTCACACAGACACACAGGGAGGAGGAACATTTATAGGCTGAGATTATTTTTACTCTAAGTGCATCCAGAGCAAACACTGGAGTTTACAAAGGTTTTTGTTCAGCTTCAGGTCCTCATTCTTTGATTGACCCTGACCCTGTTTTCTCCTCCAGCTGTTGGACTGTTCTCTCTGAAGGTCTGTGGTTTGAACACCTGATGTGGGCGGGTCAGCAGTCCAACACATCAAAGACAGATGGAAATCAGAATCTATACGCAGAAAAGAGCAGGCTAGATTCCAACCAGGAACCGTATCAGAGTGACCTCAATAAGAGTTGAGCCCATGTTGAGAAACCATTGATGGAGGTTCAGCACTTTGGAGGAAAAATCCAAAAGCAAAGATTTCCCTTTAAACAATAAAGATTTGCTCCAAAAAGCCAAAAGTATTCATAAAGATTCAGGGAGACATTGAGATAAAGTACTTTTAGCTCTAGTATATTTTTGATTTTTATTACAAATATTTGGGTGGGTTAAAAAAACCACAATAAATAGAATCAAATGTTTTACAACACAATGAGACAAAGAAGTGATATCTTACAGTCAATAAATAGTAATATTTTTTGGTGTTAATTAGTTAAAAGCTTTGCTAAAAAGAGGGGAACTTGTTTTTTCTTGCTCTTGTAATACTTTGTTGCCATGGTGGATGTTACACAAGTTACCACACAAGGTCCTGCATAGATATGCTCCAGAAGATTAAAGTCGAACATTTAAGTTGTTCCTCTTGAGTTAACGCGGCCAACGAGGTCTGGATTTCATTATTTGTCATTTTAATTCATTTGCAGTCTGTTTATATTAAAGTTACATGAAAAGTCTATATGTGGAACTTAAGGCTAACTAGAAAGTTGCATTACCTGGGATAATGCTCATGTAAATGTTTTGTGCTGAATGTAGTTGCTGAAAATGCTGAAGCTTTTTGCTGAAAATGTTGATGCAATTTACTTTAATTGCTGCAGGTATTTAATGAAAATGCAAAAGCTATTTGGAAAATGTTAAATTTGCTAAAAGACTGGAAATGTTGGTAAAAAACTATGAGAGAGCGCTGAAGTTGACCTAAATTTCTGAAAAATCTGTAGTTAAATTGCTTAAAAATCTCTATACATGCCAATTTTGCAAAAATATTTAGTGTTACTAAATGTAGGCTAAACTCCAAATTAGCCCCAAAAACCTTAGTGAATGCCGAATTAGCCAAAAAAGCTAGCTTATTGCTTATGTACTAGCTAAACTCCAAAATATTAAAAAAAAAATCAAAATTCAAAACTCAATTAGTCAAAAACATTAGCCTGTAGCTAAAATAGAAGCCAAACTCTAAATTAGCCTATCAAAAACGCATTAGATAACAAATTATCAAAAAACTTTGCATGCTGCTGAAGTATTAGCTATACTCCAATTTTTTTGGGGAAAATGACTCTAAAAGATGAAAACACAGAAACACAGTCCGTGAATATATTTAAAGGTTTGTAAATGTTGACATTTGAAGACTTACTCATTCATTTCCTATGGGGCATATTTTGCTCAATATTTTAAAAACTATAAAATGCATAAATACCAAAAATAGAACCAGTAATGTTCTGAACAAACTGAACGTTTTGATACCAAGATTATTGAAGTCGCTGAAAGTGTGATTGAGTTTTCACGTTCTGAAAAACGAACAGAAAGGGGCAGAGGAATCAACATAGAGTGAATGCTTATTCACACAATTAGATGTCTAGTTTGCATATCGTGCACTTTATTTGTGTTTTCTTTATTATTCTGTGTGAGAACACTTTGTAAAAAGGTTTAATTTTGTATGTTATTTCATAGTTCTGACGGTGCTGTTGGGGCATGGAAAGAGGCATGCTAAGACATGCTGAAGAACTTTTGTGTCCAAATAAACGTCTGTTGAAACCAAGAACCGTTTGTGCCTTTCATCGAGCTCCAGAGAAGGGTTGGTACTGATCTCCAGTTTAAATGTTGGTAACAATGGTGCCCAGCTCTCTCCGTCACGTTTGCTCCCCGTTAAGGTCGGAGGACGAGCAGTTGTGAGGAGCCAGCGGTGCACATCAGCTGACCTTTGACATGAAGTGGGACCAGCCGCAGGCGGCATTATCGATGGTGTCCAGCTGCTCCAGGAGGGTGGAGGTGTTCGGGATGGTGTAGTTTCCGTCCAGCAGCGCCTGCATCAGCTCGCTGTCTGTGCCGTTGAGCAGCTGAGGATGCTGCTGGAGCTCTGAGGACAGCTGCACACACATAGTCAGCATTACAGACGGGGTATCCCAGTGGAGAAGCGGCCCACAAACAGTTTACCTGCTGCAGCCACTTCAGGTGGCCCTGCAGACGACCTTCCTCCAGAAAAGTCCGCAGCTGAGCTGAGATGTTGAGCCACACCCGAGCGTAATGCGTCACATTTCCGATGAACGCAAACGTCTCATTTGCCTGCGAGAAAACAACACTTGAAGTAAACTAAAAATCTGTTTCTTTGTTCTTATTTTAAAAGTCGATTAAAGCCTTTCATGAACAGAGAAATTCTGCTTAAAGAGTAACCAAACCCTAAATCAACTTTTTTTTAGCTGTTTGCCTCTATAATTGTGGCTTTAAATGTGCTGTCTGTTGGTTGTTGCCAATTTAATGACAAATTTAAATAAGATTGTTTAATTTCGGAAATTTTAGTCAAAAACCGTGTGCTGCAATCTACAGGTTGAAATGAGGTATTACAGTTGAATTTTGTAAGTCCAAGAAGTTTCACTTTATCATGCTCCAGTATAAAAGCCCCAGACTTCCCTCTCCCCGGTCACTTAACCTTCTCTGGGGGGACCCCGAGGCGTTCCCAGGCCAGCGGAGAAACATAGTCTCTCCAGCGTGTCCTGGGTCTTCCCCGAGGCCTCCACCCAGTGGGACATGCCTGGAACACCTCTCCAGGGAGGCGTCCAGGAGGCACCCGGATCAGATGCCCGAGCCACCTCAACTGGCTCCTCTGGATCTGGAGGAGAAGCGGCTCTACTCCGGGCTCCCTCCGGGTGACCGAGCTTCTCACCCTATCTCTAAGGGAGCGTCCAGCCACCCTCTGGAAAAAACTCATTTCAGCCGCCGCTTGTAGTCGGGATCTCGTTCTTTCGGTCACGACCCAAAGCCCATGACCATATGTGAGTACTGGAACAAAGATCGACCGGTAAATCAAGAGCTTTGCTTTTTGGCTCAGCTCTCTTTTCACCACAATGGACAGTGACCCCATAATAGCGGACGCCGCTCCAATCCGCCTGTCGATCTCACACTTCAATCTTCCATCACTCGTGAACAAGACCCCAAGATATTTAAACTCGTCCACCTGAGGCAGGAGCACTCCACCCACAGAGAGAGGACAAACTACCTTTCTCCTTGAACTACCACCTTAACGTGGTGGAGGGGTTTCAGTGATCTCAGGAGCTATGCTGTCTGGGGCTTCTGCTCCTGGTAGGGTGTCCCATGGCAGACTGGTCCTGGCTGACGAGCCAGACAAAGAGCAGTTCAGAACTCCTGTATGAGTACCTACATCATAGATCCAGTTAGGTCACCCAGATTGGCATCACCGGGGCCCCACCCCGGAGCCAGGCCTGGGGTTGGGGCTCGTGAACAAGCGCCTGTCGGCCGGGACTCCTCCCACAGCCCCGATGGGGTCCAACCCTTAGGAGCAATGTGGGATCACTCTCCAGTGGGTCCACGTTACATGAAGCTAACTTAACTGTAGATACCAGCCACAACTCCGCCGCTCAGTCTGGCACCACTAGCTCAACGGTGATTGAGAATGGAGTCAGCTCCACCTGCCCTGTTTGGTCACCCTTTAAACAGGTAATCAACTTCTATTCATATTACTAAGTAAACTCTTTTCTAATACAGACAAATACATTTAAAATGAAGGTTAAAACATATATTTATCTAAACTATTTATTCAGACTTTTTCCCCTTTTTTAAATAGAATATTTCAAATGCAAACAAGCAAGCTTGTTGTCAACCGGTCTCTACAAATGAATTTTTATGAAGATGTTCACAATGAAAGAAGGAAGAAACCTGGAGTTACAGTTCTGAGGACGGTTGGGGAGCAGGAGACCCCACATGAAAGAAAAGGTTTCCCTAATGCAGCTTAGAATGAAGGAAAAGCCTGCAGTGAGTTTAGATCTGTGAAGCAGGATGGGAACATGAGACTGTTTCCATGGTGATGAAGGAGCATCTACACAGGAGTTGTGTGCTTTGACTGTAAAGAATGACCTTCGACCTCAGAGTTTATAGATGCATCCTCACACTCCTGAAACTGTCTAGTCTGCCAGGGCCACATCTAAAAGCTGCCTTCAGTGTCTCCAGACCTTTTGGATGACCTTGTCCACCTGGGAGCCGATGGGGGAGTAGAGGATCTTGGGATTTGCAGTCATCAAATGAACCAGGAGGCCCAGATTCCTCTGCTCCTTGCTGGTGAATCCCAGAGAGCTCATATTGCCCTGTTTCAGAGCTTCAGGCTCAATGATCCTGAAACAAGAGCATGACGTTACGATGTACCACAAAAGTATTCAATCTGCATTCAAAATGGTCCCAATAAGGCCTTTGGATTTTAACCCTTTAACTACGGAGCTCCAGTGTTTCTTTGATTTACTGCAACTTTTCAACACAATTAACGTAAATCCAGTAGATTCCTTCAATATCTACTGGATTTACGTGTTGAAAAGTAACAGTATGTTAAAGAGGAAAGCACAGCTGCTCCTGCTGTGATTATTATGGGCTGGATTTCAATCACCTGTTGTTGCCACACAGGATGGGCTGCAGTCCGGCCCACAACTGGACAAATGCAGAAAACTGAGAGTGTGGGTTCTCTGCCTCCTCTTTTCCACCTGCCTGCCCCCCCTGGCTCGCCTCCTCAGTGGAGGAGTCTGTGGTGTTGGGCCCCCATGTGGTGGTATTCAGAGGCCACGTCCCATTGGCAATGCTGGAGGCGGACTTCTGACCAGCACAGGCTCCCTTGGGCAGCAGGCGAGCCAGAGCGGAGAGCAGGTCCAGGTCCTTCAGAAGCCTCTCCACGTCGGCCAGGTCCTTCAGCATGACCCTGAGGTGCGCCGGGGACAGGGCAGCCAAGAAGCTGGGCTGCTCCAGGTGCAACTGGGTCAGAAAGTTACGGATAAACTCCTGCTTAGTTTTGTCCAAAGTAGAAACAATATTCATAAAAAAAAAATTAACTTTCTCTTAATTTTCAACGTTCTATTCATGAAAAACTATAGTTCATTCATACAAATCATAATCATAACGTAATGTAACCTGCAGCAGCACAGAGACGACGCTGAGACGTTTTTTCTGCTGCAGACATTTTAAACTCGCTGGTCGCTACACTAAGATGAATAAATCTAGAACTCTGTTGTATATTTGAGCTTTTCTGCTCCTTCTGAGTTCTGCTCAAAGAGAAACGGGCCAGAATGGTTGAAGACTGTAGAATTCTGATGGAACAGCACCGATAGAAAGTCCCAAGTCCACCTCGGTCCTCAACCATGGCAATGTGAGGCAGAGACACCTGATTAGATATAATTTAGACCCATCAGCAGGCTGTTTGTGGTGGCACAAACGCTATGCTCAAATGTGACGCTGAGAGAAAATGCTAAACGCAAAGCCAAAGATAGGGTGAAAGGGAGATGAGGCACTCATAAGTTTGCAAACCATATAAAAAAAGTTTGCAACCAAAAAAAAGTTTGCAAAGCAAAAATTGAATATTTTATTTGCAACACTTTAAATTTTGTTTGCGACTTAGAACATCTTGATCTTGAAACTGTGACTTTTGCTTGCAATATGGTGGCACAAAAATCACATCATACTCTTTTGGTTTTGTCTTAGTTCATAAACTTAAAATCCAACATTATTCCCTTTCAGAGCAAAAAATACATCATTCCCAAATAACATTTTACTGCACTCAATTATATTGGTAAAAATCGTAAATCAGCGATCTTGGGAACATTCTGTCTCGCGAATATTCATACTTAAATCTTCGGGAGCAGATCGTGAGTGTCCGACTACCCGGATACTCGTTACAGCCCTAAGAATGAAATCCATTATAAAACTCATGTCTTCAATAGACGATAAACCAAAATAGAGCTGGTGTCACCTCTTTTTAGCAGCAGAGAGGCCATCAAGAGCAAGGACCATTACACTTCAAGATCTCTGACATGAGGGTTCAGGGATTTCTCCAGAACAATATGGCAAATGAAACAAGGTCTTTTCAGAGGTCCAAGGGGCAACAGCTGTCATCTACTCAGAGTTTTCTTTAAAATAAAAACAGAACTCCGATTTGGACCTGAAAACATGTTTTCTGTACGTGTCAGACATCATAGAGGAGACCATGTTATTGTGGTCTATTCTAACTCCAATTCAGCAATAGATCAACAGTTACTAAAATGAAAAGTCTGAGTAAAAAAAAAAGACAGAACATGTCCACCTCAGAGTCAGTCCAGACGCAACACTGTTGACACAGCTTTAAATGATTAAACGTAAAATTGAGAAGAAAAGAAAAAGGATTGAAAACTTTGCTTCCTGCTTTCCTAAATGGTATAAACACAGCTTTGAGTGCAGCGTCTGACCTTGACCTGAGCCGTACCTTCTCAGTGATGCTCTGCGTGTCGATCTGCTCTCGTAACTCCTGGCTCAGCTGTCTGAAGCGCTCCGAGCGTTCGGCCGGCCCCCCTCGGCACACTGAGCTGCGATAGGCCAGCAGCACCGGCTGCTGCTCCTCGGGCAGCAGCAGAATCTTCCTGAGCTCTGCGTCGCCTCTTTCTCCACAGGTGAGAAGCTCCAGCATGGATCCAGTCAGGAGAAGTCCCTGAGGACCACACAGTGTCATCGCTGAATCTGACTCTGTGTCTACAGAGGACGGCGAGCTTACCTCCACCTCCCGCACGCCCTGCTGATCAGTGCTCTGGTCTCCTGAGACCTCAGTGATGCCCAACGCCCTGGACATCAACCTGACCAGAGCTCGCCTGTGGTCTTCTCTGGGGGGGTCATGCAGGGCTTTGTGTAACAGCCCTCCGTTGAACCTGTGGACGACTCCCAGCAGCTTCTCCTGCAGACTCAGAGAGAGCACGACACATGAGAATCATAGAGAATGGTAAATTCAGAATCATTCAAACCGGGAGCTGTTCCGGAGACCGGAGATCAGCTCAAACCAGCAATCTGGACATGGTGCGGTAAGATTTGGGCTCCCTGTGACGTGACATCTTCCTCTGATCTGAGCTTCTGAACGCAAACTCACTCATGAAACTAAACACAATGATTGTGTTATTTTAAAAGTGTTGTGCAGGTTTTATTCCTTAATCTTAGCTCAGATGAAAACATGTTCTTTCCAATCAGTTCTGCAGATGCCGGTGTGCTAGCTCCTCTTAAACCGGACCATCCTCACAGGAATTGAAATGCTGTCAGTTTGTGAATTTGAGGCAGTTTATGGTTTGGTTTTTAAAGGCAAAACCAAACCAGACCACGCTCCGCACACGCAGACCGCGTTCTGCTCACTGGATCCGCTTCGCTCTAGCTCCTTTCTGAGAAAGGTGATCGTCATGAGAAGTTTTTTTAAAAAAAGTATAATTTTAGAGGGAAAGATCACCTCTTAGTGCTTATTTAATAATAACAAAGTCCAAAGTCTAACTAGTTGAATTCCTCTGCTGTGTTTCATTGCTTCCTTCTTAGATTCTCTTCTTCATTTCTTTTCTGCTTCATCTCAGTCTTTAAATTGACCAAATTCATCCAAACAGGTTAAAGTAAACTAGAATCTCTCATGTTTTTCTACTGTCTCACTGTTTGTGACAAACTGTGGAATAAGGAATATCAACATTTGAGTTTTAGTATTAATAAAAAAGTTTGTGTTTCAAGTCACAATTAATGTATCGCACAAAAAAGATAATTGCATGACAGCTCTAGTTTCTATGGCATATCGAAGATGAAACAACAACTCCCACCTTGGAGCCACACTACGGAGACGCAATGACATGAACGTTTTGTTAAAACAAACATGTTGATGTTTGTGACACAAACACCATCCATCAGCCACCGCCTGATGCAGCACTCGTGCCGAGGGGCTTAAATGATTACCCCATTCTAATTCATTAGCCTGCACTCCATTTAATTAAAAACTGCTGCTTCTGTCTGACAAATTACAGGCTTCCTGTAAAACCAACAAAGAGGAAACCTGGAGATGCTTTACAGCGTGGGGAAAAATCTGTGAGGGGGTTCCTCTGTGGAGGCACAAGTCCAGTGTTTATGCTCTTTGATTTACTGTCATTTTTTAGTAGTTAACACGATAATTCCAGTAGATTCTGAAGGAGAAAAACTGGGTGTTTTAACGGTTGGAAAGTTACGGTAGGTTAACGATTTTGTGTTTAAGCGACACCAGCGATGCCTCAGGGATTGAAGGGTTCATCTTAAACAATAAAAAAACAGAAAGAAACCAAAGGAGTTTGGAACAACTTTTCTAAACCTCCATTTGCTTTATGTTGGAAATCAGATGGGAAAAGCTGCACCAATAAACACTGAACAGCAGGAGAAGGGTCCCTGCTGCACTGGTTATCTGTAAGGCAGGAGTGTCAAACTCAATCAAACAAGGGGCCAAGATCCAGAACACACCTTAGGTCACGGAGCAAACAGGATAAACATTTATTGAACACTCTAAAACTTAATATATAAAACTTTAAAGCAGTTTTTTTAACATAATTATGAATATATATAACAGTACCTGTGATAATGCTAGTGTGAATGCTGTAAGCTGAATTTGGCTGCTGAAGATGCTGAAATTGATAGCTGAAAACACTGAAGATGATAGCTGAAAATGCTGAAGCTAATCGCTGAAAAAGATAAAGCTAATAGCCAGCTAAAATATTAGGTAAATGCCAAATTGACCTGAAAAACAAAACAAAACAAAAAAAATAAAATACTTTGGTCAGCCAAAACAGCTAGCATGTACCTGAAATATTAGTTAAACTCCATAACAGCCAAAGTAAATCTTAGTAAATTCCAACACAGTCCAAAAAGCTAGCAGAATGCAATTTTTAAAACTTTAAAACCGTAACTTTTTAACATAATTATGAATAATAAAAAGGCAGGAATATTATTCCAGAATAAATCAACTTAAACCTTAAATAACTTTAAATATTTTACTCTTCATGAAAATATATTCTGACAAAATTATACAAGTTAGAAATGAGATAACATCGGGTCATTAATAACAATAAAATAAAATGATCTGGAGGGCCAGATCCGGCCCGCAGGCCGTGACTTTGACACATGTGCTGTAAGGTGTTGTCTGCAGCTAAACAGGTTCGGTCCACATGAGGGTTCTGTGTGGTTCTGTTACCAGACTGGATCATTTAGGCCTCAATAAAAACTCTCACTGATGGATGTTTGTGCAGGAGCTAACACAGAAGCTAACACAGGAGCTAACACTACTGTGTCTGGCTCAAACAACTGTTTGTTTGCAGCAGAGGCTTGAGGTCTGGGTGGAGGGGGTGGGGGCAGTGTTTTCCACCTCTTTTCATTTAGTTCATTTAGTTAGATGGTTCTGGTGAGCGGGGTAAACTGACAGAAGGGTGCTCATAACTCACTTTCATCTCATGAACGGGGCCTTCAGGCTTTTGCCTGGAGTCCTTCCCGCCGTCAGCCCTGCGCTGAGCTCCGCCAGCATCTCGGAGAAATTCACCAAAGATCAGGTTGTACACCTGCAGGACACGAAGACCACCAAGAGTTAAAGACAATGATCTGTGGTGAGGTCATCGAGGACACAAACTGTCCTCCACACAGAACACTGAGAAGGATCGATGCTATGAACTTCTGCAGGACTTTCTCCTCATTTCATATCTCATCTCTGCATCCCAAAGCTCTGAGGATGCTCTGGAAATGTGCCACCATTGTTGGGGCCGAACATTGTGGTTTCATGGTGGGAGAACAATTGTATGCATTTCAAAGAACACAGCCCTCGAGTTCTGGTGGAGGAAAAAACAGAATATGATTCTTCATAAAGAAAAACGAACGTTAAACAAAAAAGTCCAAAGCACATAACCTCAGAGTAAAATCTATTTCTACAGAGTAAATCCTCATCTAAACATGTCGACAGCATGCTCCTCTTGTTGTTTTAAACTGCTGCATCGGTACATTCCATTGAGGAAAACAACAGTAGGACAATGATTGGTACATTGTTGAATTGTAAAGTAGGTGTTAAAAGGTCTTCACGGACCCATTGATGAAGTCTGCTCCCATTGGCTACCCGTCATCTGTCAATCAAACCCCCCAGACGTTCTACGTCAGACCCACAAACGCTTATTGAGCCATCTGATTGGTCAATTTATAACTCTAGTAACTTGTGATACTGGAAAAAATCTTTAAAAAAAATTAGGATTAGAAAAAAGAAGTTAATCAGAAAGCAGCAGAGGAAGAATGATTATTCTGACATATAAAATGACTGAGAAATAACTGTCTGTTTCTCAATGGAAGTCAATGGGACTTTGGCCTTTTTGGAACCCAGTGGTACTTCCTATATGGAACACGGAAGGAGGGGGGCTTGCTCTGTCCAGTTATTTTATATACAGTCAATGGTTGCATCTCATCGTTGTGGTGTTATGGCTTTGTTTTTAAGAGAAAAGAGCTTTTAGGATTTCGTCACAGCAGCCCCCCCCCGCACGTTACAAGACACAGAAAAGCTATTTATTGTGGTCTTATTTGAATATCAGTATTTGTGCACTTTTACATTTAACTTTATAAGACCAGTTCACCTTCAAATAAGTAATTTTTTAGGGAAATCTTACCTAGTCAAAATGTGCTAGTTCCATTGGCAGATATTTTTACTTAAAACAAGTGAAACATGTCTTGTTTTTGATATTTTTTTACATGTTTTGAGAAGGGCATTTTTTCCAGTGCAGTATTAAGTGGTTTTAGTGGTTTTTAGTGTAACGCTCTAACATGTAATCACTTGGACCAGTTACTTCCTTTTTGCTAACACGACAATTAATGTTTTCCATTTCTCCACGGCTCACCAATCCCCTCATTCCTAACGTGTTTGCATCACGTGACCACCGGTTACGGTGGCCGTTTCTGTCTCAAAGGGATCGTATTCAGACTGAGGAATCCGAGAGAGAACCGAAGTTCAGTCGGATTGGAAACAAACCAAGACCACCTTGAAAGATGGTTCTGAGAATGGTTCCGGACCTGGACTTGTTTCAAACTGAAACTTTGTTCCCCATTATCAGGTGAAACGGTCTCTGGTTCAGACCAAATGTGTCCACTCTGAACACAATCTAAAGGTGCATTTAGAAGAAAGACCAAAAGGTTCAAAGGAAAAAAGGACACCAATCTTAATCGGAACCAGTCTGCTGCATGTAAAGTTCCTGTGAGAGGAGCGGCGACGTCTCACCTCCATGAGGCTGACAGTGGAGTTCAGCAGCACATTGGCTGTGGAGCTGGACAGAGAAAGGTTCTTGACCAGGAACTGCTGGAAAAGTGTCTGGTTCTTCAAAACACTGGCCAAGGTGAAGTCTGGGAAAACAAAGCCAAGCACAGATGAACCTCAAATCAGATCCTCTAAACCCGCAAGCTTTGAGTTTCTTTGCATTCTTGCATGACAGTTTGCTAACATGTTAGCGTAGCCTACTGCTGCTTCACTTTAGTGAAGCTTCAACTGTCTGACCAATGCTTCCTTTAAGCCCACGGGTCCCCAAACTTTTTCTCGTGAGGGCCACATAACTGTTTTCTTCTCTGATGGGGGGGCCGGGGTCGGTTTGGTTTGTAGGCTAGCAGAAAAAGTGCAGCAATCACAGCCTAAATGTAAACATTTACGGTTTTCCAGAAAGCCACACAGAGCCAAATTTTAAACAATTAATTTCTATATTCTTCATAGAAAAAAAATAAAAAACATTTTAAAAACTAGATATATAGCATTACCTGTGATAATGCTAGTGTGAATGCCGCTAAAAATGCTAATGCTGATACCTGAAGATGCTGAAATGGATAACTAAAAACGCTGAAGCTGATAGCTGAAGTGCATAGCTAAAATGGTTGAAGGTAATAGTTAAAAACCGTTAAGCTGATAGCTAAAACATTAGCGAAATAATAAATTAGCCTAAAAATCTGGTAAAATGTGTAATTTAGCCAAAACAGCTAGCATGTGGCTGAAATATAGGCTAAATGCCAAATTTTCCTAAAAATAACTTGGTAAAATATGAAATTTATGCTAAAACAGCTAGCATAAAGCTAAAATATTAGCTAAGCTCAAAATTAGCCTAAAAAAAATGAAAAAAACCCAAATTAGCCAAAACAGCTCGTGGCTAAAATATCAGCTAAACTCCAAAATAGCTAAAAATCTTTAGTAAATCAAAAACAGTCGAAAAAGCTAGCAGGAAAAAAAGCTGAATATTTTAATAGCTGAAAGAACTGAAGAGTTATGGACGTCTAAAGAAATATATGGAAGAAAAACAATAATAAAGAAATAAAGAAAAAGTGAATCACTATTAAACCAACAAATATTCTATCCTCTCCATCATAGTTCAGACTGCAGAAGGCTGGAATAAAAAGTCACGTTCTATGTGGGTCTGGATCTGTGTTTGTGGTAGTGTGTGGGGGGCCGGGACAAATGTGGAGGCGGTCCTGATCTGGGCCATAGTTTGGGGACCTCTGACTTTACCCTTTAACACCTGAGGTGACGCTTAAACACAAAATTTTTAACGTACTAACACGATCATTCCAGTAGATTCTCGACAAGCTCAACAAACCACTTTTCTCCCTCAGAATCTACTGGAATGATCGTGCTAATGGTTGAAAAGTTACAGTAGACCAAAGAACACAAACACTGGAGCTGCGGTGTTAAAGGGTTAAAGTGGCGCTGTCCTGTCATGCACTAACAGGTCCTTTCAGTGGAGTGTCACGGCTGCCCGTCAGACCTGGGCTCCTGGTAAAGTTATAGTCAGGTGGTAAAGGGGTGGAGCTGAGGCCCTCCAGGTGTTGCTGTAAGTTCTCCAGGTCTTGACCCAAACCAGGTCGGTCCGATGTGAAGAGCCGATTCTGTTCAACCACTTCCCTGAGCCGTTCCAGCAGCTGCGTCACACTAACAGAAGAACATTGAAGTATTTATGAGCAATGAAAAACAACTTTCTACAGATGAGAATTAGTACCACCCACAGGGAGGGAGTCAGTGGATACGGTGGCCCTGAAGGCTCACAACACAACACATTAAGCCCGTAACACAACGTAACCGACCTTACTAGTCTTTAAAGAAGTAGTAAGGTCTGTGAGGGGCAGAATTCTTCTTTATTTGTAGGAGATAAATACTTTTTCTACTCCCTTATGCAGATACATTCTTTAAAAATCAAGCAAAGGGATTTCATTGATTTCTTTTTTTAAATTATGTCTCTCAGAGTTGAAGTGTTTCAATGATGAACATTATAGACCAGACTTTTTCATAGGAATTGGTAAATACTTTTCTGTCCCGCTGTATTCTGATCGTTTGTCTAACGCCAAACAGTCTGAGAAGAAGATCTCAGGGATTCAGGGAAGAACAGTCACCACTTTGAACTTAGATGACGTGACTGCTGTGATTTTTGTAGGAACTGCGCCTCCATCAAACAGTCACATGACTCTGAGCCTTTTTTGGTCTAAAAATGGGATATTGGAGTGAAAAGCGATTGAAACAAACAAGAAGGGTCCCACACTGTACTCACGTGGAGTTCTTGTACTGTAGAAAGCCAAATTCATCTCGTTGTCCGTCCGGGCACAGTGACTGCATGATGGGAATGATGCCAGCCGAGGTAAGTGGGGCAGCGCTGTAGAAAGCTGGGGATGAGGAAGGAAAAAAGGGGAAGGAGGAAGAAAAAAAGAGAAGAAGGCCACACACACAGTTTGTAAGATGACATGGATGAGAAGAGGAACAGAGAATTGAAGGGATGCAAATAGGTTTGAGAGCAAGAGTGTCAAACTCAATCACACAGGGGGCCAAAATCCAAAACACCTCAGGTCGCGGGCCGAACACGATTAACATTTATTAACATTGTAAAACTACATTTTTGGAACTTTTTAACATAATTATGAACTAGAAATATATCATTACCTGTGATAATACTAGTGTGAATGCTGTAAGCTGAATTTGACCGATGAAGATGCTAGCTAAAATCACTGAAGCTAATAGTTGAAAACGCTCAAGCTGATAGCTACCTAAAATATTAGGAAAATGCCAAACTTGCCTAAAAAACTTAGGTTAGCCAAAACCGCTAGCATGTAGCTGAAAAAATAGCTAAACTTCATAATATCCTAAAAAAATAGAAAAGCCAAAATTAGCCAAAACAGCTAACATATTAATATGAGAATAACTCCAAAACAGCTAGCTTGTAGTTGAAATATAAGCTAAACTCCAAAACAGCCTAAAAAATCTTAGTAAATGTCAAAATAGTCTAAAAAGCAGAATGACAATTTTTAAAACTTTAAAACTGTAACTTTTTAACATAATTATGAATAATAAAAAGGCAGGAATATTATTCCAGAATAAATCAACTTAAACCTTAAATAACTTTCAATATTTTACTCTCCATAAAAACATATTTTGTCAAAATTATACAAGTTAGAAATAAGCACAATATAACATCGGGTCAATAATAACAATCAAATAAAAGGATCTGGAGGCCCGGATAGAATTACCCTGAGGGCCGGATCCGGCCCCCGGGCCTTGACTTTGACACATGATTTAGAGAAAAGAAGGAAGAGCAGGTTTGTCAAACAGAGCTGAAAGGACAGATTCTGAATTAAGAGGATAATTCCAGTCGGGTGATGTGAAGAGAGTCAGTACATGTCAACAGAGGCTCCCTCATGTTAGGCCTGTGTGTGAATCTTCTCGTTCCTACACATCTGGAGTTCAAACTTCAAACCAGAGGAGAGCAAAACTCAAATATTCCATCCAGACAACAAGCCCATGTTTCCATGGTAACCCTGCTGCTGATGCTGAAACCCCTCTCTACTGTCCTGCAGCTCACACTTTCATGAATCATGCATGTTATCCAGTTTGAGAGGACATGACACGTCGGATGCATAACAGCATCTGTGAACACAGAAGAATGATAGTCTACTTCTTTGTGTGCTTTGTTAAACCAGTCGGAAAAATATTTACAGCTGTAAAATAAATTGACTCTGTAGAATGCATTTTAACTCTTTAACACCAGAGCTCCAGTGTTTTTGTTCTTTGATTTACTGTAACTTTTAATTGTTAACACGATAATTCCAGTATATTGTGAAGGAGAAAAGTTGAGCCGCTTTTCTCCTTCACAATCTACTGGAATTATCGCGTTAACTATAAAAAGATTGCAGTATGTTAAAGATTTTGTGTTCAAGCGTCACTGACGATGTCTCAGGTGTTAAAGGGTTAACATGACTACACCACCAACTACGATCTTAACAAGAATGACGTGAAGTGCACTCCAAAACATCCTCTTTCTATTCTGTTTTGGTCAAGAAAAAGGAAAAACGCCTTAAAAAGGACCTGAGGGTCTTAAGTTTTAACACATTTTTAACAAAAAGTACACATTTTTTTAACTTGTGTTGTTTTTTTGCCTGCCTCTAACATTTGTCATATGTAGGATATTACTTTTGTGGAACGCCCTCAGTACTGGGGAGTCAGATCAGGATGGCTCTGTTTACCAGCTGGAGGAAGAGTTTCTGCAGAATATCTTGTTGGGTTTTCTCAAATGTGGAGCTGGACTTTAAAACATCTCCAGATCATTCTATCCAAACGATGCTGGTCCAGGAGTTGTGCGGTTTGTTTAGACTAGGATCTGCAACCTTCAACACTTTAAGAGCCATTGGAGTCGAATTCTCTCCAACCAAAACCCAGTAGTAGCCACAGAGTCTTCACTTATCCTTTAGCAAAATAAGATTCTGATTTAGAATTATGTTTCTGCTATTGACATGATACATTCAAATGAACTATTGTGATTTTTTTATATAAATAAAACATAAAGATGAAGAGAAAATAGTCTTTTTAAAAAAAATATGGAATAGTTTATATCTTTTGACAGAGCTTTGCATGACCTCCTTTCAAAATAAAATACATCCTCCACCAGGGGTCTGCAGCCTGCAGCTCCGGAGCCACATGTGGCTCTTTGACCCGTCCATTGTGGCTCTATGGTTAGAGAAAAATCAAAAAGTTAAAAATGTTAAAAAGTAACTATGAAGTAAGAAGTGGGATCGTAGTAAAAGCAAATTAATTCATTAACAATCAGTTGAAGGACAGTACGTATCACAAGTCGAACTTCAACATTTTAACACGTTTTTGTGCGTCCTGTACTACAAAAAAAAAATGGACGTCAGTAAGCACAACCAGTATTAAGGTGCACCGGATTATTAGGCGAAATTTCTATTTTATGAAAACATTAAGGAATTTCAAAAAATAAGTCAGGGGTCACTTAATTAGCTTGATTTAATTTTAGTTTGTTAGATTTAAATTTCTGGCAGAGATGCACCGACAACAGTGAAATTAACTGTTTTTATTTAATCAGTGCTGACATTACACATACTACTACTTTTACTGCATTGAGATGATCTTATGTGACAGGGTGTCTTTTATTTTGAAAAGAAACTTTGGTCAAAAGTTTAAAAAAGGGCTATTTTTATATTTAATTTTTGGGTTTTACAAATGCAAAATTATAGCATAAATACAAATCCCTGCCTTGTTTTTTTTAAAGGATGAAGAAAGACTTAGTGACTCCTACTGGGTTGTAGTCAGTGAGAGATAAACTAGAATGGCTCTTTCAGAGCTGAAGGTTGCAGACCTCTGTCCTACACCATAGGATCCTGTCAATGCAGCAAATACAGTAGGAAGTGTAAACTCATCAATTATTTAAAAAACTCTTTGTTTTACTGTTTCTGGAGCATTTCAGCCACAAATTCATAAATATAACAACCAAAAACTAAATCAGTGACCTTGAATTTGGTCAAAAATAGAAAATCTGCTTTATAATCCAGAGGATTATAATTTATCGTAGCTTTAATTCTGGTTACTGACAATAAATTGATTTTCTGTGATAAATATAGCTCAAAATGAAGTCCAAGTGTGTCAGTATGACGTTGATACACTACAAAGGATTGAAGGAGAACTTCAGCACTGTTGTTAGGATCCTTGTTGAATGGTTTATGTCGTCCTTCATCTGTTAAGTTTATTTACTTTTTTTTTAATTTTACTAATTACTTTTTCCTTTAAAATGTCTTTTTTACAATTTTTTTAAGCATTTTATTTTAACCGAGGAGTCACATGGAGGGGTAAAAGAGCGGCTCCAGAGCAGGTTGCAGACCCCTGGTTTAGACGCATAAATGTAAACTGTACTAACTAGACTTAGCAGAAAAAGGTCTTCAACAGGGCTGCTCTGTATTCCTCTGCTTGGACATCAAACCTTTCTTCTCCCTGTTGGTATAATCAAGTGTTCCACGACGGAAACAGACTTAGAACTGACGCTCATCCATCTTTTTTTCTAAACCAGTTTACTCCTGTTTGGGCTGCGGGGATGCTGGAGTCTACTGAGGGTGACGGCCGGGCTCATCCCGGACAGTTCTCCAGTACGCCACAGGCAGACCTCATCTTCATTCCAGAGAATCAATGGTGTTTCACTGACATTAGACCTGAGCCAAACACCACCAGAGGAGCTGTTGTTTCACACGCACGGAGAGTTGTGGCTATGAGGAGGATCAGTCACCACAGCAGGCGTGTCAGCAGCACCCACCCAGAGGAAGATTAGTGTTCAGGTTTAACCAGCGTACACACACGGTTACAGGGAGGAGGGGGGCAGACTTCAGTCATTCAGTTTAACCTTTTTTTGGACGACTGATCAAATTAGACATGAATAAGGTTTACTGCAGTCAGGACTCTTTTTGAGAGAAAATATCCTTTTTAAAATTCAAAGATTAACATCAAGAGGCTGCTCAAATGTGCTTGTTTAATTCTTTAACACCGGAGCTCCAGTGTTTATGTTCTTTGATTTACTGCAGGGGTGTCAAACTCAATCACACAAGGGGCCAAAATCCAAAACACACCTCAGGTCGCGGGACGATCAAGATAAATATTTAGCCAAAACAACTAGCATGAAGCTGAAAAATTAGCTAAACTCCAAACAACCTAAAAAACTTTAAAAAAGCCTAAATTAGCCAAAATAGATAGCATGCAGCCGCGACCCCGAAAGGGAAGAAGCGGTCAAGAAGATGGATGGATGGATAGATAGCATGCAGCTGAAATATTGGCTAAAAATAGCGTAAAAAATCTTAGTAAATGCCAAAATAGTCCAAAAAGCTGCAGAATACCAATTTTTAAAGCTAACCCGAACCCTTTAAAACTTTAAAACTGCAACTTTTTAACATAATTATGAATAATAAAAGGCAGGAATATTATTCCAGAAAAAAATCCACTTAAACCTAAATAACTTTCAATATTTTACTCTCCATAAACATATATGAGCGCAAGATAACATTGGGTCATTAATAACAATAAAATAAAATGATCTGGAGGGCCGGATAGAATTACCTGGAGGGCCGGATCAGGCCCGCGGGCCTTGACTTTGACACATGTGATTTACTGCAATTTTTTAATCATTAACACGATCAACGTAATTCCAGAAGGAGAAAGGAGAAGAAGAAGAGAAGCTGCTTTTCTTCTTCTCCTTTCTCCTGCTGGAATTACGTTGATCGTGTTTCAAAGTTACAGTGAGTTAAATATTTTGTGTTTAAGCACCACAGATGACGCCTCAGCTGTCAAGCAAGTTTGAGAACTTGAGTGCATAAACTAAAGGCTGAAACCTTCGGTGTGTCTGCAGAAGAGGTTGTGACCTCTTCCAGACTCTGAATGGTTCACCGTCTGGAGGACCACCCTGCAATCACCCGTCAGGAGTCAGAAGAAGACAGGGAGGGGTCCACAAAAGACGCTGTGGTCATTCTATTCTAATAAACTGTTTTTTTTTTAAGAGAAATGAATTTGTAAGTCATTTGTAATATCATTATGCTACAGCGATGATGATGATGATGCATCTGGACAAAAACCTGATCAGCCAAGCCTAAGCTAGTTTGCTGTTCGTGTGGTCATGGATGAATACATCCACCCTCATATCTTCCACGTTCAGACATTATGCTTTATGAGCCAGTAAGAGGTTTGATGGTGCTGAGTGACTGAAGCCTGCAGACCCGTGGATAGTGAAACATGTTAAAAAAAGAAGAAGCTTCATTTTCAGACACTTACACACTGGTCCATCCACAGTGTTGGGAACATGCATCATGCACAGGAACCAAAGAATCACAGGCAGAGAAAGAAATGAGACACAAAAAAAGCAAAAACAGGACAAAATGAACAGTTTACTACAGCAAGCAGAGTGCTGCCTAAAACTAAGGACAGTGCAATACAAAAGTAAAAGTGAACTGCAGGCAAACATGGTGGAGGACAGATCATACACATATAAACACAATGACGAGGTCTCTGTGAGTCGCGGCGCTCTGAGCATGCTCAGTTCAGGTCTGCTCAGCCTTCCGCCTGCTCCGTTCTTCACCAACTGTCTTAGATCCATTTAAGCCACTGTAGCAAACACTCAAAGACCAGAACCCTGTTACTTTTACATTTCATCAGTCAGCACTTCATAGCATGCCTGGTTTTGTCACATAAATAATGATGTAAAAATGCAGAGATTACTGGAGGTTAACAACACTTTCAGAGATCTTCGTGACATTTGGGAAAAAGAGGCATTTGTCTCGATCTCTAGGACTGTTTGATAAATGTCAGGGTGATTTGAGAGCGCAGCATTTAGAGTGATAGATCCTTGATTCTGTTCCTGAGTGTGAAGTCAAAGTTACAGACAAAAAAACTGCTGCAAGGCAGCAAAAGTGAATGAATCAGGCTTCATTTCAGGGACTGTGGAAGTCTATGGGTGACGTCAGAGATGCTGCGTCTAATTATATATTATGTCTATGTGTGAACCTAGCGTAACGCCTGATCATAACATGAATAAATGACTCATTTGAAGAGAGTACTAATGACTCAACCGGTTTCCTGATCATCCATCAGCACACAGTTTGACATTTTCCTGAGTGTTTTTCACTATTAATAAGCAGTCCAGACGAGCTTCATGGATCACTACTACAAGCTTTCTGTTGCATGTTGATCTGTACTGAAAAAGTGTAATATCTGGATAATAACAACATCCTTTATAATAACTTGATGTTCTGCACTATTGAGCTCCAGCTGCCATGATGAGACTGGAGCTACAAACTCATCATTCAACCCTTTAACACCTGAGGCATCATCTGTGATGCTTAAACACAAAATCTTTAACATACAAAAACTTTTAAACCGTTAACACGATCACTGTAATTCTAGCAGGAGAAAGGAGAAAAGCAGCATGAGCCGCTTTTCTCCTTTCTCCTGCTAGAATTACAGTGATCCTGTAAACAATTAAAACATTCCAGTAAAATTAAAGAACATCAACACTGGAGCTCCGGTGTTAAAGAGTTGAAACAGGAGTGTCCAAATGCAGGCCTCGAGGGCCGGTGTCCTGCATGTTTTCCAGCTAACCTCCAGGTAATCAGCAGCAGATAAGCAGATAAGGCAGGATTCTGGCCCTCGAGGCCTTGAGTTGGTAATTGGTAATTAAAGGGTTAAAGCATACAAAATACACGTCCGTATCTGTAATCGATATTGGCTTCATACCTTCTTTGACAGGAATCGCTGGTTTCTTCTGCCTGAGACCCAGCAGGATAAAAAAGAGAACAAGAGGGATGAAGATCTCGAAGGCCAGAACCCACTGGAGAAGAAAACAGGGAGAAACAGAAAAACAAAGTCTTAGCTGGAGCCTTTAGGGGAACCCAACCACAGCAGTTCTCAGGTCACTTCATGGAACATAAAAGATGCAGATCTTTGTCTTTCCACCACTCTCATTTCTCCTATGAAGAAAATCATTTCTAGTTTTCCAGAACTGCCCCTGAAGGTGAGGTTGAAAGACATTAGGTCCCAGTGCTTCAAATGCGGCTTCAGATTCAACATATTCTCACTCCCAGGTCGTCACATGTTGACGTCTGGTCAAGGACCCCTTTTTGATCTCTCTGGTATTCCCCAACTTGTCGCTTTTTGATATTCTGGCTGTTTCCATAAAAGTCTCCCTCTGATGAAAATCCTGTTTTTGAGTTTTTAACATGTCTGTGTGTCATTATTTCTCCTTTTAAATCAATCAAACTGTCTTGGACAGACTCTGTTTGAATGAATGATCTTCTTTCCATCAACAGCTCTGCTGCACATGCACTAAACCCTCATCTGTTCCTAGTGTCTAGTTCAGGTTCTGGAGAAGAGAAGATGGTATCTTCACATTGACTGCAGTCAAATGAGCCGCCGTTCACATTTCTGTGGTCAAATCAGCATCACTGGATTTTTGGTGTGAGTTTCATCCAATACTTACGGTAGCATTAAAATATTCAGCTCTCTTCATGCTAGCTTTATGCTAGCTGTTTTGGCTAAATTACACATTTGACCAGTTGTATAGAATAGAATAGAATAGAATAGAATAGAATAGAATAGAATAGAATAGAATAGAGTAGAAAATACTTTATTAATCCCTTTGGAGGTCCTCAGGGAAATTCAAGTACCAGCGTCCGTACAGCAGTAAAAATACAAAATAATATAGTATAGACTAATTTGGCATTTAGCTAATATTTCAGCTACATGCTAGCTGTTTTGGCTAGTTTAAGCTTTTTTAAGTGTTTTAGGCTAATTTGGACTTTAGCAAATATTTTAGCATTACGCTAGCTGTTTTGGCTAAATTAGACATTTTACCAGTTTTTGGCTAATTTTGGCATATAGCTAATGTTTAAGCTACATGCTAGCTGTTTTGGCTAATTTTGGCTTTTTCTCAGGTTTTTTAGGCTATTTTGGAGTTTAGCCAATATTTAAACTATATGCTAACTATTTTGGCCTATTTAGCATTGTTTTCCCTTTTTTTAGGCTAATTTGGTATTAGCTTATAGTTTGGCTATATGCTAGCTGTTTTGTCTAATTTAGCTTCAGCGTTTTCAGCTATCAACTTCAGCTTCTTCAGCTATTACTTCTAGAATCTTCAGCCGCTACATTCAGCTAACAGCACACACACTAGCATTATCACAAGTAATGCTTAATGTCTATTTTTTAAAATATTTTGGTATTATTTTTCCTATAAAGATTATATAAATGAATTATTTAGAATTTGGTTATGTGTGGAATGTCTGGAAAACCATAAATGTTTATGCTTAGGCTGCAATTCTTACACTTTTCTTTTAGCCTACAAAGCGATTGAGTTTGACGCATCCTGCTTTATACTAATTTGAAATGTTCAATCTGTGTAAAATAAAAGTCAGCTTCCTGTCCTTCAATCACAGTGTTCCTCTGTTTTCCTTAACCTTGATGCTTCAGTGGGACAGACATGAGTTCAGCACCCAGAGCTTCAGGAACAGCAACCAAACGCAGCGTGATGACGAGATCGCAGATGGCTGTCAGAAAAACAATAATGCTTCCTTGTTGATTTATACTCACAGAACCACAGTGTCTGTGTGTCTGTCTTATACACGCACGCCTGCACACACAGCTGATGAATGTGAAGGTCAGGACAAAACAATTAGGCCTTTTAGGCCGAGACAAGAGAGCACAGAGACGCATGACAAGCCCTCTCTTCTCAAACACACTCAAGTGTCAGGATAAGAACTGAACAACACACACACTTTTCCAGGAATGAATTGCACAGAAAAACCTTTACTAAGCAAAGTCTGGATTGTGGGCAGCAGGAATTCTCTGAAAGTTAGATGGTCTGAATTGCAGAGTCAGTGATGCTGGGACGCTTAGACTAATGATACGTTCAAGTACAGGTGCACACTCACCTGGGTTAAAGGACAAAGACGCTCATTTTAGAGCAGTATCTGTTCCAGGTTTTGTAGTGATAAATCACATTTGTTTTTATTTTATATATTGTTATATATTTTATATATTTTTCATTTATTTTTTCAGGATGGTGTCTTTATTTTGCAAACCTGGGGGGGTCACCATGGCAACACAGTGGATTCTTTCAAGCCGGAACCTCTGACTGCAGGTTTTGATTTTTTGGTGCATGTAAACCAGATCTGGACGGTTGGACATTTTAGGATCTGCAGATGAACTAAAGCAGGATGGAGTGTGAGCTCCATCAGCTGTTCCTCAGGAAAAGGTTTTACAGGCTAAATGAAAAAGTCTTTGCAGCCAACTTCATGTTTCCATGGTAACAGTTTGTGAAAGAAATAGTCAGTTTTTGTGAGAACACAAAAAACCCAATGGTATGTGCTTGTTTTTAGAGGGTAATAAAAGCATAACATAAAGAAAAAGAGTCGTTCTGTTTCTATGAGTCTTGAAAACACTGAAGGACTGTTGATCTTTCAAATGTTTCCATTGATCTGTGTTTGAGACAGAAGCTCTTCTAAATAACAAAACAACAATGTTTGTGTGGGTTTGTTCATGTGTGTATCTGTGTGTGTGCTTCCAGAGAGCTGATCTTGTAGTTCCTCCATTTTCTGATTTCCATCTTAGAGGTCGTATTTGCAGCGTCTCACCAGCTCTGCTGCCCAAAGCTGTTTTTACTGCTTTCTTTAGGAAAAAAACAATTTATTAAATTATATGTGAACTATGTGGCCCAATGGAGTGCTTAACAGTAAACATGTCAGACATGGAAAAGAATTAAAGTCGTGACTGAGACCACCGCGAATAACACAGAACCTTGATTTATTCTGCAGTGTCGCGACCTTCGTCTCAGTTCAGGGTTGGCTTTTGACTAAAGGTCTTCTTCTGATTGATAAACACTTCTCCAACACATCCCAGAACTGATGAGCAATTGGTTGTTGGTTTGGACGGTGTCCTTTCACATGTGGACCACATGTGAAAGTAAATTCAACCTTTGAGCGGCTGGATGGCTCAGTTGGTTTAGGACTGTCATGCAGGAAACCTGGGTTTGTCTCCCAGGGCCTGCAAGGACCCTAATCCAGCGCGGGTCTTTAGGCAAGATCCTCACGCTGCTGCCTCTCTGAGGTGCTTCAACAGCATCTGGCTTGGTCCTGATTGGATCCAGAAAGGAATTCCTCTGACAGCCCTCTAATTAGGGCAGGTGTGAAAACTCACCTGAACTCTGGTTTGATCTATAGATCAAACCAGAGTTCAGAGTTCCATTGTAGAAAATTCAGTGAATCCATCATCAGAAAAACACACACATATATATATATATATATATATATATATATATATATATATTTAAATATGTCAAAGTGTCATGACTACAACTATATCAATACAGCTAAACCCAGCTGTCACTCACAGTAACTTCCACCTCAGGGGTTTTGCTAAAAGGATTTTCACACCCTCAGGTGTGAGCACAGTCATGTGACCGTCAGCTCAGCAGCGCAAAACACTGATGGAGGTGGTTTCATTACACCAACCAGAGCTAAACATCTTGGTTTTCAACAACACTCTGTAAACGGATAGAAGACGACCTGCTGTCCCAAAGTCCTCAGTTATCTGAGTATCATCTTCTACTCCAGGAGTGTCAAACTCACAAGGGCCCAAAATCTAAAACACACCTTAGGTCGCGGGCCGAACAGGATAAACATTTATTGAACACTCTAAAACTACATTTTTAAAACTTTAAAACTATAAGTTTTTAACATAAATATGAACTAGATATGGGCTGCACGGTGGTCCAGTGGTTAGCGCTCTCGCCTCACAGCGAGAAGGCCCCGGTTCAAATCCCGGCTGGGACCTTTCTGTGTGGAGTTTGCATGTTCTCCCCGTGCATGCGTGGGTTTTCACCGGGGACTCCGGCTTCCTCCCACCGTCCAAAAACATGCTTCATAGGTTAATTGGTGACTCTAAATTGCCCCTAGGTGTGGATGTGAGAGTGGATGTGTGTGTGATTGAGGCCCTGAGACAGACTGGAGACCTGTCCAGGGTGAACCCCGCCTTCGCCCATCAGTAGCTGGGATAGGCTCCAGCACCCCCGCGACCCCGAAAGGGAAGAAGCGGTCAAGAAGATGGATGGATGGATGAACTAGATATACAGCATTACCTGTAATAATGCTAGTGTGAATGCTGTAAGCTGATTTAGGCAGCTGAAGATGCTGAAATTGATAGCTGAAGATGCTGAAGCTGATAGCTGAAAACACAGGCTAGAACAGAGTTTTGGAGGCGTGGTTTGTAAGCGATAAAACTGCTTTTTACAGCTGTCTTGGTTCAACTTCAGACTATGATATTAAAGACTAAACAGACATTTTATGATCGTAATTATTACAGTTCTCAGAGTCAGTGAACGCACCAGGACTGAAGTTACCACCCTCATCCATTTTGATTGGTCCCTTGTGTTAGCCCCGCCCCAACGCGCCACAACAGGGCCAAAAGATTTGAAACCGAAATTTTCAGATTCAAAAACAAAAAAAAAGTTAAAGGTGAAAAAAGATTTGAAACTGAAAAAAAGTTTGAAATTGAAATTTTGAGTTTTGAAACCTAAAAAACGAAACATTTGAAGCTGAAAATAATTAAGTTTATTTTTTAGAATAGCAAAAAGTTTGGGACATTTTACATTTTTTAGACCAAACACCAATTTTTTTTCAAAATTGTTTTATTTAAGTTTCAAATATTTGTGGCCCCAAAATAGCTCCATGAGCGTTTGGTCATCATCCTGTTGTGGGATGAAACTTGCTCCAGTCAAGCGCTGTCCACAGGGTTTAGCATGGTGCTGCAAAATGGAGAGATTGTCTACCTTATTTAAAGTCCACTTTACCCTGAACAAATCTCCTACCTTGCCAGCACTAAAGCAACCCCAGACCATCGTGTTACCCCCACCATGCTGGACAGATGGTGCCGGGTCCCGTTCCAGGATTTTATCAGTTCTTCTGTGTCTCACAAATGTTCTCCTGTTTGATCCAAACACCTCAAACTGATTCATCCGTCCATAACCCTTTTTTCTAATCCTCCTCTGTCCGATGACTGTGTTCTTTTTTCCATGTTCATCCTTTTCTTTAGTTAGCCACTCTCAGATATTCTTTGAAGGGTTTACTTAGCATCTGTTAGCCCCCTGACACAGTGAGCAAACACATTGTACCATCAGAACACTGCAGTAACGGTTGATGGAAATGGACCTCTAGTCACCTTTGTAGATAAAACATCAAAAACCAGACAATTACGACTAAAATAGACATTTTAATCATTTACCACATTAATGATGTATAGAATGCATTTCTGATTACCTTAATTTAAAAAAAATAGTATTTTGCATTCAAAATTTTGAACATTTCTAAGTGACCTGTTGCAGAATAGATTAAAATAATGTATTTTTATATGTATATTTTAGATTTTAGTGAATAAAGATTGACATTGTGACCCCTCTCTAATATTTTTCTGCATCCAGCTGCAGACACACCACTGCAGCTCACGTTACACACATGACGCTCTTTCATCTCTCCATGGACAAACATAAATCATAAATAAGTCATGGAGACTGCTGATCCAGACATGTCGACCGTCAGAGTCAGCAGCTCCTGATAATGGTTGTCTAACCAAAACTACCTAAAGAAAACAAATAAACAAAGCCTGAAAACTAAGACTACCAAGATCCAACCCTAAACTAAAATAACAAAACCCAGCAGAGTAAGACTGCTGAGGACAAAGAGGGGAAAAAGAACAAAAAAAATAAATAAAAAAGTCAATTTTTAAAGCAAGGATTACTTAAGTAGCATTTATTTAATTTAGATTAGTTAAATGTATTGATGTCTGAGGTTCACATAGATGATAAACTATGTAGGTTTTTACATCCTGTTGACCTGAAGACGTCTTGTTTGATCAACTCTACCTCCAGAATGAACAGATTTTACATGCAAAGCAAAAACTTTGGTAAAAAGTTTGATCTTTTAGAAGTTAAAAGCACATATTTTCTTATGCTGCACAACATTGGTTACAAGCTTTCCAGAGCTGATCTGAGGTTATTTTGGCACAGAGCAGCTTTAATTTTGAAAAGTAAAAAAAAAATTAAAAAAATCACATTTTGAGAGATGCTAGGTTGATTTTTGTATTTTTGCTTCTGTTTGTACCAAAGAATAAACATAATTCATATTTATTTTTAAAAAAAAGGGTCATGAATGCAAATCCAAATTTCTTAGAGTCTAAAGTAAGACTATACGGCTCATTCTAGGCTTAGATCAGTAGAAAACGAGTCCAAATGGCTCTTTTCCTGTTAAAGGTTGCCGACCCCTGACACAGGGACGTCCTAAGGGGCGTAGCTCGTCACTTGAGAGCAAAAAGCAGAAACTTGTGGTCCAGCACGCTGAAGGTAAACTTTGTTGAATGTGAAACTTTATTAAATATTGTTAATCTTTAACTTGTTATTTCTTCATTTTTTTAGTTCAATCTTCTCCCGAATAAAAGACCGGGGTGCAACAGACCCCAAATTATTGAAAAACAGTGTAAGTGTAGACTTCAGGTTTCTGTGTGCCCCTTCTGCGAATATCAGCTTAGCTCAATGTTTGCTTATGGTTTATCTGCAGTCCTAAAGATTACTGCGACAAGGTCACATCAACAGATCCACATTAGTGCCTATCTATACTGACTATGTTAGAAAAACAAACAAAAACAAAAGGTTTCTCTTTACACACACAAATGAAGAGATAAAAACATTGAAGGAATAAATGAAATGACTGAAGAAGCTATTTAAGCATTTATATTCATTAATTCAAATCAAATAGTTTAAGAAGTCTGTTATAAATATGACCCAATCCATTGAGGAAAAGAAGCCGCTTTGATCAGAAACCAGAATCAAATGATACCGTTTGGATCTGTATACCGAATGAGGGGTAACGCTGGATTACTCTCAGCTTTAAAGACTTTTAGAAACATGCTATTGCTAAGTCTTGGATGTGAATCAGTAATTTTGCTGAGTGCTCCACAGGAGATCACAGAGAAAGCCTTGAACATCTGGATGCAGGACAAACAGGGAGCATGCAGCAATGTCAGCGGAGCAGCGCGGTGCAGCCAGCAGTTTGACCCAATTTAAAAAAGCCTTTCCACATGAATTAAATGTGCCTGCGGTTTCAGACGGATAAAGCCCGCTCACAACCGTCAAACAGGCTAAATGCAGAGCAGCTCTGCGCAGAAGTTTCTAGCCGGTGTCTGCCACACAGGCAGCTCACCATGGAAAAAGAGGCTCAGACAGCTCATAAATAATGGAGAGCTTCCTCCTTTCTCCAGGGAAGTGAACCAGAGACAGAGATGGATCAAATTCAGAGAGGAAAAAGAAATCGCTTGTTCTGCGGGATATATGATGCCCACCTGCTTTCTGTGAGGTGTTTCTGTGTGCAGTCTCCAAATGGGGCCTTGAAAGGGTTTCAGCTGAGTCACGTTTCTCTTCCTGAACACAAACCTGGACAGAACATTTACGCTGCTGCTTTAAAGCATTAGTTCAGCAGGAGCTGGGTGTACTTTCTGAGGTAGATGTGCTAAAAATACTCCCAGATCCACCCCCTCAGCATAACGACTCCAACTCCTCTGATTGGGTCACTGACGAAGCTGGAGGGGGCATTAAAAATCTGGCAATTTGGGGAGAGACATTTTTAAAAGCAACATCGCCAAAATAAAGGCGCTGAGGAGCTCCAAGATCTCTAAAGGCCAATAAATGTCTGGATCAGGTTCAAATGTTTAACAAAGTGCAGAGTCACACTGATGGAGGACGCCACCGTGGGGGGGGCTGCTCAGGTCTGCTATCATGTGTACGTCTATCGCTCACCTCACTGATGTCCACTGTTCTGGTAAAGACTGCACAGCCTCCTCTCAACTGTGTCAAAATGTCTCATGCACTCACTCAGTGATGGATCTTTATGTGGAAAAAACATGAACAAACTTTTCATGAAAGGTTACACTTTATGATGTTCTTCTGCAAAGGTCATTTCATTTTAAATCTATTTTACCCATAAAAACACATCAGTTATTACTAACACGGTAAGTACATTTTGACACAGGATTGTAGACAAAATGCTGTTTCAAAGGATCCTATGGGGTTTTCTTGGGAGAAATTTGAAGCATGAGTTGAGATGAGTTCATCAGCTCAGTTGTGGGGAGGAGGGTTTCCAGAAGACGTCCATCTTTCTTTGGTTGGGGGTGCGTTCAGACTCCAGGGTTAGCTCTACAGCCTCAACTGGCATTTATGAAAGCTTCTGGTGCAGATCAAACATGAAACCCTGATTTTGTTTTACAGTGCATGAACCGTATGAGGTAACGGAGCTTCCAAAAAGAAGAGTATTCATAAATACATTCTATTTATGCAGAGAAATTTGTATTCACAAATACAAAGTTGCGCACACATTTAGATTTTGTGCACAACTATGCAGAAAAAATCTGAATACAACATTTAGTTTCACGTTTAACATGTCTCTTTTGAATTCAACTTGGAACACAAATTTCTCCTGTTCACAAACTGTCTAAGATATGTCACGGGGTCACGGGCTTATTCATCGAGTCCCGAAACATGGATTAATCAAACCGCACATGTCTTTTCAAGTGTATTTATTGAACTAAAAAAAGAGAATATTATTGATGCCATAACGGGGAAATGTTCTTGATACCCATAGCTATTGAAAATGTCATAAACAGATCAAAATACAGCAATCTCTGACTGCATTTTGTGGTTGTCAGCTGATTGTGAAAACATTTTAGCAGCAGATCCTTTTAGACCCAGAAGTGTTGGAAAACAAACCTAAAAGAAGTAGCAGACATGACACTACACTCATTAGATGGTTTAGAAAAACATGTCTGTCAAAATTATTTGAAAATAAGAGGATAACAAATCAAAAACAGCTAAGCTAACTCAGAGCTAAAGTAGGCGGTCAGCAGACTGTTGTTGATGTAAAAACAAACAAACAAAACAATTAAAAGGTCCGTAGGATTAGAATCCCCAACTTTCTCTCTGTTTCAGATTTTTCTTTCTTTCTTTTTAACTAAAGCTCCGGTTGTCTGACGGTTAGCCTTCTTTAGCTCCAAGTTAGCTTAGCTGTTTGTGTCTTTTCCATCCATTCTCTTGACCTGCTAACCTTTTCAGGGTCACGGTGGTGCTAGAGCGTGGAGTGCAATGAGAGTATGAGCTGAATGAAATGATAGAGAGGAGGACCAGTGGACCTTCCTGCTGTGAATACATCTGTTTGGTTCACCTCTGAAACAAAGTCCACACAGTCCTACTATGAAAGCAACCAAATGCTGCGTCCACAGCAAACGCAATTGTCCCGCCCCCTCTTTCACCACATGGCAAATTTGATGTTCCCCGCCTGCCTGAGCTTGATGCCACGACTACATGTTCGAGGAGCTACCAGCTAACCAGCTAATGTTTTTAGCTTGATCGCTACATGGAGCGGTGTCTGGATAGCTCACTCACCCCGGGCTCCCACAGCAAGCATTACGGATCCCCACCCTTACATTGAGGTGTTAACCCTTCCATGACAAAGGTGGACAAGACTTCATGTCTGTCATTGGACACCAGTAAAGATTGACAATCATTGAAAAAAACGCACTGTCTCATGGGGTCCAGATGACCCCACTTGTAAACACGCCAAGGAGAGCGGAAGGGTTAAGGAAGACACAGATGATGTGGAGAAATCCGATTTATTTATTGTGAAGAGTTCTACAAAAACATCAGCTCCACGTCTACATGTCTGCGTTCATGAATTAGATCATTCTGAGGTTCATTCTAGTTCATTCTCTCTCTGGGGGATGTTTACTATGACAGGCGCCTCTGTGGTGTTTCTGTGACTGAGTTTGAAGCTCATTGTCTCAAATTATCCTGAGAGGAGAAAAATAACACAAAAATAAAATAAGGGCACTTATTTTTTTTGTCTCAATGAAAATAAGAAAAATATCCCAAAGTTCAGGAGACCGAGCTGGCAGCGCCTCTCTGTCTGCTGGCGTATCGAGCGAGCTCCGCCGTGGGGTGCGAAAGGCTGTTGATCTGTCCAGACTGTATCCTGCCTCTGCCCAATAGTCGCCCAGACAAGCTCTGGTAACCCCGCCGCAGGTCCAGGGAATAGGTGTGCAGGACAAAAACGCTTGCATTGGATTAGTATTCTACCAGCTGATCAAGTCACTGAAAACGTCACGTGCCCAAAGAGGAGTTCCTCATTGGCTGATGGGATGTGGTGAACATTTAAATATTTGAACCATTGACTGCATAAGAAAAAACATTTATTTTTACAGTCAATGATTTGAACTCTGGCCGTATCACTCAAATCTCGCTGCAGCTAGACCGCCGTGCTGCCCCAGTCGCTCAAATCGCCCCGCGGGACTTCAGATCGCCTCAATTCACGTCTGTGCCATTGACTCAACATTTAAACTGGCCACCTCAAATCGAAGCTGAAAGTGGTGGTGGCTTAAATCTAAACTCACAGCATGAGATTCATGTGTTTCGTTGACCATTAAAATCTAGAGCCAGTACCACTACAGTATTCATGTGAGCATGGTGAAGACCACCTGCTGGGATTCTAAAGGAGCTTCACATGGAGGGAAAAGAGGGTTTGAGGTGGCATTTAAGCAGTGAGTATTGGAAACGTTCATTCTTCTCTGTAGTACACTGGTCAAAAACAAAAGCAAGGAGGGAGCTGGAGTTCTCTGATGAACACCATCGAAGGCCATGATGGAGAAGTTCTAACTAAAATGTTCAGATCATTAACATTGTAAACATTGTTCTCCTTCTCCTGTAGGACGTTTCAGTTTGACCACTAGGTGGCGATCATGCTATAGCATTACACCTTATTACAGAAGAAGAAAGTATGAACAGAAAACTGTTTTAGATCACAAATGGTTCCTTAAAAAAATATTTCCTTAAAAGAGTTTGGAAAATGTGTACCTGTGAGTTTATAAAGATGTTCATTTAGTCATCAATGTATGTTTAGGTCGACTGAGTGTTAGCATTAACTGTCCTATGGGAAATTCCATTAAACGTTAGCATCAAGCTAGAAGACTTTAGCTTTATGCTTTAGATCGATCTCTACTTTTATGGATTAATTATTGATCTATTACGTTTAGATCGATTCCGATTGATTAATCAATTTTATCAATGAACTGCATTGTTTTTTTAAGTAATTTCGTCTTTTTAGTTCTTAATGGGGGCTGCACGTTGAGCAGTGGTTAGCACTCTCGCATCACAATGAGAAAGTCCTGGTTCAAATCCTGGCTGGGAGCTTTCTGTTTGGAGTTTGCATGTTCTCTCCCTGTGAATCTGTGGTTTCTTCAGGTTCTCCAGCTTCCTCCCACCATCCAAACACACGATTCACAGACTGATGACTCCAAATTGTCTCTAAGTGTGACTGGGAGACTCTATGGGAGTGTGATTGTGGCCCTACGCTAGTCTGGTGACCTTTCCAGGGTGTACCCAGTCTTTGCACAACAGTAGCAGGGTTAGGCTCCAGCAACCTTGTGACCCCAAAAGGGGCACAGCAACTTAAGAGGATGGATGGATGGATGGATGGATGGATGGATGGATGGACGGACGGACGGACGGATGGACGGATGGACTGTTGGCACAGAAGTAAACCTCTGCTGATATCCCATCATCCCTTTGTTTACACTCTCTTACTGGAGTGCAGTTCTTCCTCAGAACTTGGCATTACTCCGTGGCTCCTAATGGTGGCGCTGATGTCACATAAATTGAGGTAGATAAACCAAAGCAAGGAAAGCAGCAGGACAGCAACATAACTGCTCTGTGGGATCCATCCATGTTTAAATAGAACATCTGGATCCATGTGGGTCTTCAGACTAGGGCTTCAGGCCTTCAGGACCCATGTTTTTCTGTTCTCCTGATCAAACACAACTTTCTTCAATGACTGTCACCATCAAGGCTCTGCAAAGCCTGGTTGAAGGAGATTTAGAGAAGACAGAAAGCCTCCAGGATCTTGGCGCTTTGGCAGCAGTTTAGAGAAGCTCTAGAACACATGAGTGAAAGTCAGGGCCCGGGGGCCGGATCCGGCCCTCCGGGTAATTCTATCAGGCCCTCCAGATCATTTTATTTTATTGTTATTTATGGCCGATGTTATTTTGTGCTCATTTTTTAACTTGTATTATTTTGACAAATTATATTTTCATAAAAAGTAAAATATTAAAGTTATTTAAGGTTTAAGTTGATTTATTGTGTAATAATATTCCTGCCTTTTTATTATTCATAATTATGTTAAAAACTTATGGTTTTGAAGGTTTAAAAATTGGCATTCTGCTAGCTTTTTGGACTATTTCTGCATTTAATAAGATTTTTTCAGGATCTTCTGGAGTTTACCTAAAACTGCAGCTACATGCTAGCTGTTTTGGCTAATTTAGGCTTATTTCCATTTTTTTAAAGCTATTTTGAAGTTCAGCTGTTTTTCAGCTACATGCTAGTTGTTTTGGGTCCCCAAAAATTTTTTTTTTAGGCTAATTTGGTTTATAGGTAATCTTCTGCTTTTTCAGCTATCAACTATAGCGTTTTCAGCTCTCAGCTTCAGCATTTTTAACTATCAATTTCAGCATCTTCAGCTATCAGAACTGGCGGCCAAATTCAGCTTACAGCATTCACACTAGCATTGTCACAGGTAATGCTATTTATCTAGTTCATAGTAATGTTAAAACATTACAGTTTTAAAGTTTCATAAATGTAGTTTTTGAGTGTTTAACAACTGTTTATCCTGTTCGGACCGCGCCCTAAGGTGTGTTTTGGACTTTAGCCCTTTGTGAGTTTGACACTCCTGCTTTAGACCCTGACATCCCAGCAAGCTTCCTGTTTAGAAAAACATCAGATCACATTGTGTGTGGTGACCTCAACCAGCACTGATGCTATGAAGCCAAATGCTGGAGTCAGATTTATAATCAATCTCCTTTCACTCAAATGTGAGGCATCCCCACTGTCCTTCACCTGTGACCTTAACCATCAGAGACAAGAGTGCTGCAGGTGAACATCTGCAGGTGAACATCCGCAGGTGAACATCTGCAGGTGAACTGCCTTCAGATGAGCCAAACAAAAAGTCATATGACCACAGTGCTGGGGGAGTCAAACGGTGGTCCTCAGAAGCCATCAGGCATCCGTCCAGCCCTACCTGATCATCTGGATAGTTCAAGTTCAACCCCCCACCCCACCCCACCCCACCCAGGGCTGTGGCCCCCCACCTGTGGATGAAACCCTGCAGTGATGCTCCTCCCTCTAAACAAACACAGGCAGGTGTTACACGCACAGGATAAACCTGGACTCTGAACTTCCTCATCCACAGCTGTCAGTCGTTTGACATCATCCACGCACGCGCAGGAAGAGACTGCATAGCATATTTGGGTCAGTGTCTGGTTGATCCAACAGGTTGGATGTTGAATGAAGCTGTTGGACCCCACTCCCGAATTTAAGATAAACAACCTGTTTGCCGCAGCAGCAGCAGCAGCCCCGGTCCGGACGGACTCAGCCCGAACCGGGGCTGCGGGAAATGGAGCAGCGACCAAAACAAACGAACAGCGCCCCTGGCGGAGCAGCAGCTTACCGGCCCCCGTCTTTTCAGGGAGACGTTCTTCCACAGGAGGAGGTGGAGCTGGTGGAGGAACCCCATCCCGACCCCCGAGTCCCGCTCCCACTTCCCGCCTCAACGACTCAGCACCGCGGCGGCGCTCTGCGGCTGCGCGTGACTCCACTGCGGGACCTCATCCCGCACGGACCCGCTCTGCGCTGGATCAGAGGCGGCCGAACGACGCCTGTGAGCCGGTGACAGTTGGAGCTGCTTCCGCCTTCTCCCATCCTCCGAGCGCAGCTCACCAGCGCGCGCGAGGGGAGGGGGGCACTTCCGGCCCCCCTCCCCTCGCGCGCCATTATGTAAAAACTTATCTGGTGAAAATGTTCCATCACCAGATGGAAACTTAGTTTTTCTGCTCACATGAAAGAGAAACTCCCATCAGAACTGGTGACGGGGATTCAGAGCGCTTTTCATCCCGGCCGAAAACTGAATAAATCATTAAAAAAAGTAACTAAGACCTACAAAGATGAGCAAACAGGTATGTCAAAATGCATTAATTAAAAAAAACAACGTGTAGTTGCTGTTAATGTAAAGATAATCCCATCCATCCATTTACCTAACCCCTGAAATCCCTTTTGAAAAAAAACCCAAGGTTGCTGGAGCCTATCCCAGCTACTATTGGGTGAAGGTGAGGATTACCCTGGAAGGTTCACCAGTCCATCACATGAAGCAAGCAAGCAAGCAAGTTTATTTATAAAGCACAATTCCTACCCAAGGCAATTCAAAGTGCTGTACAAAAACAATTAAAAAATCACAAAAGGAAACAAAAATCTATTGATAAAACACAAGTAAAATCATAAAAGTCAACAAGATTAAAATTCAGAAATTTAAAATATTAAAAACATACACATAAAATAGTTCCCATTTTAAAACACATTGCTAACTAAAAACGTTTTCATCTTGGATTTGAACATTTTCAGACTTGTGGCATGTCTCACATTTTCAGGGAGATTGTTCCAAACCTCAAAACTTCCAAAAGTAACAATAAATAAAACACCTGTGATGTCAATTAAAGGACACACCTGAGTTAATCATGTCACTCTGGTCAAATAGTTTTCAATCTTTTATTGAGGTACCATCATTTTTGTCCAGGCCTGTTTCATTACTTTGTTTTTTTAAATAAGTATGTTGATCAACAATTCAAAAGTGATGGCTGATTTTGATTGTTTAATTTAAAAAAAAAATTGATTTATTGTTACTTTTGTAAGTTTCAAGGGATTTCAGTGAGAATTGTGGGTTTGTCCTTCTTTAACTGAGGGGTACCAACACTTTTGTCCACGTCTGTATGTAATCAGAGGGGAGTGCTTGAACCCTGTGACCCAAAGTGTGTGGTTACAGTGATGATGGACAGAGAATCTTCTGAAGCTCAGACTCTTTTCTGATTTTAGTGTTGTCAAAACAAACAGTCATACAAAAGAACATTAATTTTCAGTATCCATCTGACTTGCTGAAGAAATTTTTTCTCCAAGGTAACAAATTTGCCATAATTGCCTAAAAAATTGCTCCATGACCTCATGAACTTGTGGATGCCAACAGAGAAACTCTACTGCTCCTGATCCACAACGATTTGAACAGACATACTCAGAAATGCCATTTGGAGCATAATTTTCTTTATACATGTCCTCCATCATCAGAAAATGCCACAATATCAAGTTAAAAGCATCAAACAGGTCTACACAACTTTCATCAGAATGGGGAGATCAGGTGTGTGTTGCAGTTCTCTTGAGGCCCGTCACGTGGCCACTTTAAGGGACATCATTAAAATGGAATACGTTCCATTGTCCTGCACGTGGTAATAATAATGATTAGATTTCTCTGCTCTTTTCCAGACACTCAAAGCACTTACGGTGTGTATCTTTTATTCATTCTCTCCTCATTCATACTTGGTGATGGTAAACTACTGATGTAGTCTTGGAGCAGACTGACAGAGGCGTGGCTGCCAGTACCCGCCTACAGCCCCTTTGACCATCACCGGGTCATGCAGACACCAGTGGAGCCACACTGGGAGGGGGATGCGTCTTGCCCAGGGACACGGCGACGGTTGGCTGGGGGAACCAGGGATTGAACCACCAATACTTTGACCGTTGCCCAATCTGCTCCTCCACCTGAGCCACTGAGCCAGTGTATCGTGAAGAAGCCATAAGGACAATGTAAGTTACACACACGGGTGATGCGGCCATGTTTCAGTGCTGCTTAATTTCTTTGCTTCTCACCAAACCTGTTGACATACGGAGATTTCCACAACCAATGTCCTCATTGGGGTTCTCTCCCACTAAATGCAGCCGTCTGCACAGAAGTTACGGTTGGTTCAGAGAGTGATGTGACCCTGCAGTAAGTGAACATCTGTGATGCAGACCTTTAAAGAGAACACGCCTTCAGGTGGATGGAGAAGCTGGTTCAGCAGTTATGGGGTTGTTTGTGCCAACAGCAGCAATGCTACACTGTGCCTATTTCCTCTGCAGAGCAGAAAACCAGGAAGAGGAAGACCAGTTGTGGTTTACATGTTTGTAACTGGTTGACTACACGTTCTAGAGGCTGCTGCTCTCAGCAATCCTGGCAGAAGCGTTCAGCCAGCTGTTTTCCCCACAGGAACCAATAAGAAACATTCTTGAACAGTTTGGAGTGATGGAACCAACATGGATCTCTGGTTGGGTGGAGGTTGCGCCGCTTTTCTCCTTTAGAATCTACTACAATTATGTTGATCGTGTTAACAGATGAAAAGTTCCAGTATGCTAAAGATTTTGTGTTTAAGCGTCACCGATGACACCTCAGGTGTTAAAAGGGTTAAGCCCTCAGGTCTTAGTAAATGTGAAAGTGAACACTCCCGTGCTGGCATGGCTCTGAGCTGGTGCATACTCATGTTTGAAACTGAGAGAAACGTTGTGACACTGCCGCTGACCACAACCAGCAGGCACGTTGAGCAAGGCATGAGTCTAAATTTGGTGGAGCAGGATTTCCTTGACATTCTACAGTTTGCAGAGCAGTGCCATCCTGACAGCACCCCCGAAGATCCGTCTCATCAAGGTAAGTGCTGGCTTCCCAGACACTTTTTATATTTCATCATTGGCCAATCTTATGGTTTAAAGTGAAGCAAACGTGTCCTGGCACCTGGAAAGTTCTTCTTGACCTCAGTTTGTGGACGTGGGTCTTCTGGAACATGCAGGGCGCCCCACAGAGGCTCATGCTGGATGGAACTCAGGAGAAAAGGATGCAGGGTATCAAGAACTGAATTCTCCAGTTTGTGTTTTCAATGTTGACTTTTTTAAATTAGAAGATTCGTGTGGGAAAAAAATCTAAAGAATTTCATCTTCCAGAAAAAAGGTTTGAATGTCTTGGGGTTGTTTGAGGTTCTGTGAGGTTTTTGTTTGGCTGAAATGATGACCGTATGTGTAAGCCGGTTTCTTCTTTGCTTTCCTTATCTGCAGTGAAGCCATGATCAGGTCTGAAGTCCGGATTCTTTGCCTTCTGCTGCTTCTCAGCTGCCTCTCCCAGCTGCCTTATCCCGGCCTGTTCAACCTGAAGCCCGGCCCGCCTCAGCCCCGTCTGCACGCTCCTCAGAGAGGCATCCACGTCCTGCTGTGGCACTGGCCGTTCAGCCGATCTTACAGCCTGAAGGGGGACAAATGTCTTTCAGTGTACAGCATCAGCCACTGCTTCCTGACGGATGACGCCGATGCGCTTCCCTCAGTGGATGTGGTGGTGTTCCACCATCAGGAGCTGAGCAGTGGGGCATCTGCCCTCCCGCTGCATCGCTCGGCTTGGCAGAGATGGGTCTGGATGTCTCTGGAGCCTCCAGTCAACAACGCCAATCTACGGCAGCTCAATGGCGTCTTCAACTGGACCATGAGCTACAGGCGGGATGCAGACATCCCCATCCCATATGGGAAAACGGTGCCAGGAGTTCACAGGTTAAGCTTCCAAACTGCAACAAACCGCTCCTACTTCGCCTGCTGGCTGGTCAGCAAATACAAGCCCAGTCAGGCTCGAGCTAGTGTTTACCAAAGTCTGAAGAAGGACATCCCTATTGAAGTGTTTGGAAAGTGGAAGAAGAATCCGCTGCCAGACCACATGCTGCTCCCCACCATCTCAAACTGTCTATTCTATCTGGCCTTTGAGAACTCGGAGGCAACAGACTACATCAGTGAGAAGCTGTGGAGGAATGCCTTCCAGTCAGGAGCCGTTCCTGTAGTCCTGGGCCCCAGCAGGGCCACCTATGAGGCAGTGGCCCCACCTCACTCCTTCATCCACGTGTCTGACTTCAGGAGCACCGCTGAGCTGGCCACCTATCTGAAGCACGTGGCTGCAGACCGGCAGGTCTACGAGGGCTACCTGCAGTGGCATCACACCCACACCATCAGGACCCTCACCGACTGGAGGGAGCGGCTTTGTCACATCTGTGTACGTTATCCCAGCCTGCTGGCCACCAAAGTCTACCAGGACCTGGAGGGCTGGGTTCATGGGTAGTCCCTCACCTGATGGGGGCCGCTCCAGACCAGGACAGACCCTGTCATTTATGAATCAGTGTAAGAGGTAAAGTAGAATAAAGATCCTCTTTAGAACTGTGATCTGCTTTCATTACTGAGACCTTTACATCAGAGGTGAGATACAGGGCTCCATTTCTCCCTGTTTTCCAGCATACCTGCTCTGGGATGCTCTGACTGTCTGGACACACCTGGTCCAGGTGATCAGCATTGAGTGGAGCAGGAAAGAAATCACTGGGACAGTCCAGTTCTTTAGACCAGGGGTGTCAAACTCAATCACACAAGAGGCCAAAATCCGAAACACACCTTAGGTCACGGGCCGAACAGGATAAACATTTATTGAACACTATCAAACTACATTTTTAAAACTTTAAAACCATAACTTTTTAAACATAATTATGAACTAGATATATAGCATTACCTGTGATAATCCTAGTGTGAATCCTGTAAGCAGAAATTGGCCACTGAAGATGCTGAAATTGATAGATGAATACGCTAAAGCTGAAATAACTGAAATTGACAACTGAAAATACTTAGGCTAATAGCTGAAATCACTGAAGCTGATAGCCAGATAAAATATTAGCTAAATGCCAAATTAGCCTAAAAAAACCTTAAAAAAAATTAGATTAGTCAAGCATGTAGCTGAAAAAAATTGCTAAACTTAAAAACAGCCTAAAAAACAAAAAGAAAAAAAAAACAGAAATTAGCCAAAACAGCAAGTATGTTGCTGAGATATTAGCCTAACTCCAAAATGGAAGAAAAAGAAACTGAAAAAGAGCCTAAATTAACCAACACAGTACGTATGTAGCTGAAATATTTGCCAAACTCCAAAATAGCCCCAAAAACTAGGCACGCACGTATGTGCAGCTTCCTCGCTGGAACTTTCTGCCAGACCTGCTGGTCGGGTTGCACGTGAGGCTGCAGCGTTCTCTCCTTCTTACAACGAGCGTAACTACATTGGTGGATAGTCTACAAGCGAGCACATCTACTTATATTATAGTCCAGAATGTTTTTTTAACCTGCTTCTGGAATTTTTTTCACTCCGTGCAGTAAAAGCTAGGAAATTTTCCGGCCGAAAATTGCTGTTCACAAAACCCACCCGTCAGCTTTGAAAAAAAGTTAATTGTTGTCTAATTTTGCCACTAGTCAATTACTGCTGATGTATTCTTCATGTCCCATAAATTTCATGAGAAAAAACAATTAGCAGGTATCTCTTTTTTTCATTTGCAAGCCTCCGTGTCCAAGAATTGAACACTGGAACATGAGGTCACGTGACCAAATCTAGCAAGCTGATACAAGCATACAGGAGCAGATTTCTGTATGATTATTTGATAATATGGAAATGAATATTGATTTAATTCAATTCAATTCAATTTTATTTATATAGCCAAAAATCACAAAAGAATTTGCCTCATTGGGCTTCAAAATATGAACAATAGTTAAAAACTAAGACTAAATAAACTGGTTATCCCTGCCCTTAGACCCTCCCTCCCGGTAAGGAAAAACTCCTAAAAAACCTGAGTCAGGAAAAAAGAAGAAACCTTAGGGATTCCCACATGAGGGAGAGATCCTATCCCAGGACGGACAGGCGATACCAGAACTGTTAAAGAAAGATTAGCTTTTACAGCTACGTATCTAAAAGAGTTCATTCATATAGAGCTGAGGGACGAGTGATGATGAAGTCCATAGTCAAGATGAAGCAGAAGTGCAGTCCACGACCAGGAGCA
>NC_050520.1:16367370-16374489 GCF_002922805.2 Oryzias melastigma
ATGCTCTACATTTGTCCGTAGCTCACCGATCACCTCAATTCAGACTGAGGAATCTCAGAGTGAACTGAAGGTCAGTCCGATTGGAAACAAACCGAGACTACATTTAAAGAACGGGTCAGAGAGCCGTTCCTGGTACAGGAAGGTAGTTCTCTCCTGCCACAGCTCAACAGAGAAGGTCGGTGTGCTTCCGTTGTAGTCTGAGGGCGGAGCTTGAAGCACAGACTCTTCCTGGAGGGGGCGGTTCACATCGATCTTACCTCAGCACATTTCCACCAAGAAATATTTTTAACACAGACAAGTACAATAAATGACAAACTGGTGACATTTTTGGGGGGGGGGGGGTTGATCAATTTTTGATGCTTTTAAACCATCAACAATGACTTCCTATTTACGCAATCCAGATTGTCAGGTTTAAATTTAAGTTTGACATGCAATCCGGAAAACGGCTGCTCTGGCTGAAGCCATTCTAGACCTCCATCAACTGAAGCCTGTTTCTCTGTGTGGAGGAGGAGGAGCCACTCCACATGATGAAGATGCAGAGACTTTGGGTGATCAGAAACATGAGAAAGTTCCTGAAATGTGCTCAGAGAATTCATTTATTACACTGCAAACTAATGTTAGCTCCTAAAAATGAATGTGAATTACTAGTACACAGGACTTTTGGAGACCAAGGTGTTTCATCATCTCCTTCTGAAGGCCTTCACATGGCGCTCTTCATCGTGTCACTCTGCCTGTGGGGTCGTCTGGGTCGCCACCAGACTTCTTGTGTTCTTTTGATCACACAGAACAGATATTTTCTGGGTGTTTTCATTCCTATATACTCGCAAAGATGTACAGTGATCTTATTTTTAGTCATTCAAGATACTTCAGCTTTTTAAAATGTTTTAACTCATCTTTGAAGTTCAATTTGTCAAGCTTTTTCTTAAAATATGCAGTTTTAATTGTCTCCTAAAGACCTTAGGAAACTAAAATTTCTTGTTTTGAGAAATATATGTAAATGGTCTTATGTCGTGAGAGAAAAAACAAACGGCAACTTTGATTGCTGGAAGATATAAAAAAAAGTACTGAATATAATCAATAGTGATGAAGACATGATTGAGAAATGTTTAGCAAAAGCGTTACCTGGAGGCTCAAGATTTATCTCAGGATGTTCTTCAAAAAGCTTTCCTATTTTCTCCCTCAGTGTAGGTAGAACAGCTGGCTGTTGTTGCACTTTAGATCATCACTTTAGATTAAACTACGGCCCATGGGCCAGATCCGGCCCACTTCCACATTTGACCTGGCCACAAAATCAGAGACACAAAACCGTGTTTTGATAGCAGAAAACACTGTTAGCATCAATCACAAACAGCTAACAGAAAACACAGCATCAATCGCAGACAGATCTGCTAACAAAAACAACTTTTAGCCTACAAACTGACCCCAGCCCCACATCAGTGAGGAAAAGAGTTATGTGGCCCTCACAAGAAAGAGTTTGAGACCCCTGCTTTAGATGATGTCTGCACTTCAGCCTCTGCTCTCTGACAGAGAAGCTGCAGCAGCTTTAGAGATGACACAGAGGAGGAACACTCCTCTCATCTGTGGAGTAAAAAGACAAATATTTAAATTCTGCAGCAACTGTTTATAAAAATGTCTTTTTTTTCACATCATGTTAAACTGCTATGAGTTCCCATTATTCATTTACATTGACAACACCATCATTGTTGTCATTGTTCCTGAGCAGTTTAGATAGAAGTCCAGTGTTTGTTCTTTCTAAAGCAGCTTGTTGTTGTTTCCCCTTAATGGAGAGCAATCACTCCTGTACTGAAGAGCCTTCAGTTCACCTGGAGAAGCAGCCAACCAGAAGAGCCTTTTCCTCTGATGGCAAACATTAACCTCCCAAACGTGCTGCAACACTCAGCGCCATCATTCAAGCAGAGGCTGTAGGTGATGCTGTCCACAACAAGAGGTCAAAAGTCATGCAGGAACCTTTGAATGAGATCACTGACTGTCCTGTCGTGCGTTTGCATGTTTACAGCTGCCAAGTTTTGATCAGAGATCTGAAGGAAAGTCTCTTCAGTTTTTTTTTTGTAATTTTACTCAAAACAGAAAAGCAAAGTGCTGCTATATTTGAACTCAGTCTACTGATGGAATGAGAAGCTCTGTGATCCATGTGATGATTTAAGGATGTGGAGCACTACTTCCTGTTCAAGTTTAATAAAGACTGATTGTAATTGTCATTGTAAAAATGGGAATCTCTTAACATTATTACGAGATCCCAGAGATCCTGCTTTGATTTTTTTCCTCTAAATTTGTTTAAAATGAGTGATTTTCACTGAAATTAGCAATGATTTTTTTTTTATTCTGTATTTTAATTCAAATTAACCCAATTCTTATGTTAGCATTATTTTAACTATTTGCTTAGCACTTGCATAAAATGCATCTTACTAGACTGCATCATATTTATTTTTGAGTAATTTCATCATTTCATCTTACAGCAAGCCTTTTTATTTTCACTTTTGCTTTTTCTTCTTCATAGTTGTTTTGTCTTCTTTAAAGCTTGTGTGAAACTTCTTGTCTCAACAATATTAAGGCTTCTTTTAGGATTTCTTGCTCAGTCACCTGTACTTGCTGCACAGACAGATCATTTTACTCATTTGAAGTCATCAGGTTCAGAGTTTTCACTGTCTAGCTCTATTATTACGGTGATTTTTTTATTAATTAATTGCTGTTTTATTATGGCTAATCTGTTAGTTGGATGTAAGAAAAGACAGCTCTCTCCTGTGAGCCGTCGTCATGGTTACAGGTCGGTCACAGGAGACGTCCGTCGCCCTTGGAGGACTGAAATGCTGGAGACAGGCAGACATGGCAGAAAGTCAAGGCTCTAAAAATCTAACAAACAAACTGAGACAGCAGATGACAACAGAGTCAGACTGCAGGGTGAACGTCCTGAGTGCTGGAGGGATCTGCAGACAGAGAGACCTGAAGAGCTCAAGAAACAATGAGGAATCAGGAAACTCATTCATGAAAGGGGCTGGTGCCCTTGTTAGCGCTCTTGCCCCACAGTGAGAAGGCCCTGGTTCAGGTCCCAGCTGGAATCTTCCTGTGTGGAGTTTGCGTGTTCTCCCTGTGCATGTATGGGACTCCAGCTTCCTCATAGTCCAAAAACATGCCTCATAGGTTCACAGGTTAGGCTCCAGCAGCCCTCTGACCCCACTATAGCAGGGTTAGGAAGAATAATTAAAAAAATCTAGATCCTCAAAGGGTCTTACATGTTTTGAATTGTGTGTGTGTGTGTGAAGGGTATGTTGGTGGAAGATGTGAGCACTTTAAGAAGTTTCACCTTTAACACTTTTTTCCGAGATGTCCTCTCTCCACTGTTCTTGTATCTTAAGAACTTCTTCACCTTCAAAGTTATCTTTTATTTTCTAAATTAGCTGACTCTAAAAGAGAAACACAGAAGTCTTCCTCTGTCTTGGCTTCAGGGCTAAAGTGCTGGATGGGTTTTTATGATTGTGATTATTTTATGTTATTTTTTTAGGTTTGGGTTAACGTTTATGTTGAACCATGTCAAAGGTTGTCCCAGCTTCTTTGTTAAAACACATTCATCAGCATAAATACATGAACATATAAATAATAAATCAATCAATAAAATCAACAATAAACCAACAATCGGTTACAGTCAAATTTATCAGCTATTTAGCAGGTGCATTGAAGTGAGAATGAAGCTGGTGGTGGCTCTCTTGGTTTTGAATAAAATGGACCTGAACCTGAAGGTAAGAGACGGTAATGAGTATGGAGAGTATGAGAGCTGTCAGTGGAGATCTGTGTTCCTTTCTTAAGAACTCTGTTACTATAATGGAGGAGAGTGACTCCTGCTGGTGTCCATTAAGGTTACTGCTAATTTCAATGACTTTATTGAGAGTATTACGAGTGATCCAAACCAGGCTGTAATGTTAAACGTGAGGATAGATTGTATAAAACATTGGTAAAGCTAATTGATGGACCTGCAATTTGTGAAGTTTACGGAGAAAAAGAAGTCGTTGACATTTGGAGAAGATGTTTTCAGTGTTGAGTTGAAAAGTGATTTTACGGTGCCGAGATATTTGTATGAGTGAATCTTCTCTATTGCTTTGTTATTAGCAATGAGTGAGGGAGAGGTGGAAGGACCATGATGGAAGAGAGAGAGCTCCTCCTCTTTTCAGAGAGCTCCTCCTCCTCTCTGCAGACAGCTCCTCCTCTTCTCCTCAAAGAGCTCCTCCCTCTCCTGAGTGTAGTTATGCTGATCAAACCTGCAGTAATAGTCATTAAGATCCTCTGCCATCCGAGTGCACATCTCAGCAGGAAGTCCAGATGATGAGGAGGATGAGGGTAAACCAGCCAGCGTTTTGACTCCTTGCAATGCATCCTTGGCTTCTCCCATCCTAAAAAGCCTCTAAACCTTTTTTACATGTCCTTTAGTCACACTTAATTTCTTTATTTAGTCCGTTTTGGACGAGTTTCCCTTCGACTTGGTTACCTGAGTTAAATGCTATTTTCCTTTGATTCAGTGTAGATTTCCGTGATGTGGTTCTCCATGGCTTATTGTTTGAGGACACTTTCACATTTTTTGTGGGGACCAGCATGTTTTCACAGGTGATGCATGATGTTACTGCATACAGCCTCCTCTGATGGTTCCACAGTGATCAGTCAAAGCAACGTTTGAGTCAACTTGCGAGTGTCGAGTTGAATGTTTGTAATACACTTGTAGCTTTACCTGCAGTGAAATAAAATAATAAATAGCACAAACCATGACAAACAAGATAGACATGTCTTAGCATGATCATCATTTCACATGTAAAAAAATGCAATCAGACTCTTTTTCATATCATACTTCTATTTCCTGTGTGTGTCACTTATTTTTCTAAAAATAAGAAGTCTGTGAAACAGAATTTCTAAACATTTTGATCAGGAATATCCTCCTGGATCATCTCAGCTCAGACTGAGCGTGACACCAGGCCACACCCTCTGACATCATCAAGCCGAGCGGTTTTCCTTCAGCCTGCAGGACATTCACAACATGAAGGGAGAGTCTTCAACTCATTCAGAGAATTAAAATGACCAGACCGTTTAGTCTGATTGAAGCGTGGAACTTTTGATGTTCAGAATAAAATCAAATACACAGAACTGGAAGTCAGAAATGAGGAGTTTGGCTTTGTTTTAGTTAAAACGTCATGTGACTAAAAGCCTCAGAACACTTTGGTTTTTCATTTAACACTTAAAGAATATTGAGAACAACAGAAGAATGAAGAGACCAGCCTCACTCCAGGTCATAGAAATATTTATTTGTCTGTCTATGCTGTGGTTTTCACATGCAAGCTAACGCAGGAATACTGATGTGCAGCCGGAAATCCATCTGAGTCAAACTGCTCCGCTCCACCAGCAGGTTCAATGAGCTTTCAGAGTAAACCCATCCAAGAAAGGAGAAGAATGTTCTCCTCGGATTGGTTTCCCAACAGAGCAGTTTCAGCGATGATGGATCCTGGAGGAGATCTGGGGAGGGAGCACAGGGTGTACAACAGGGGGTTTCCTGAGAGGATATCCCAAAACAGTCCACTTCAGGTGGGGGGCGTCCGTGTGGCGCCCGAAGGTCAGACCTGAACACAAAGGCGCTGCTGCAGCCTGCAGTGATGGGATGCTCTCTGCTCCTCCTGACCAGAAGCTCTAACCCCCCAATCAAATGCCACAACCCCGATGGAAAGAAGATGGAAACATGACCCCAGCTGCAGAAATCAAGTGGGTCTGTCCCGTGGCGTGTAAAAACAACATTTCAAATAGATCTATCTACACAGGTTTCATATAAATCTGCAGCAATCTGAGGTTCAAACAGGAAATGCGTACTCCGGTTTCTTACACAGCGCCATCTAACCATGCATAGAGGAGCAAGACGGAGAACACGAGGCTACATCACAAACATACACAGCAGGGAGGAGACTCCACCCACACCTGCTCCTCGCCAAAAGATTCAAATACTGAAGCTGAAGTCCGTTCAGCACCGCTGGCCACGGGGGCGCAGCCGTGTGAGGAGGGTGTGCATGCATGTCCGTTCAGCCAGGAGAACACAACAGTGCTACATTCAGGGGCAAAACATCCAAGAGTCCAGGCTCACTGATGGAGCCGCTGCAGGTAAAGGGTGGAGTCGTCAAAAAGGGGGTTCTTCACCTCCATCTCCCCCGTCTGCAAAGGAAGTGGGACAGTTCAGTCAGGAACAACATTAACACCAGAGCTCCAGTCTTTACATTCTTTGATTTACTGTAACTTTCAATTGTTAACACGATCATTCCAGTGGAGTCTGCAGCTTTTCTCCTTCAGAAACCACTGGAATTATTGTGTTAGCAGTTAAAAGTTACAGCGCGTTAAAGATTTTGTGTTTAAGCGTCACCGACAACGTTTTAGGTGTTAAAGGGTTAAGAAGGAGGGCAGAGAGAAAAGAGCAGCTTTTTGTCTGATGCTTCACTGCAGGAGGGCACCTGCCCCCCCGACTGGTGATCTGACAGAGATGAGGAGCGCGGTTCACTCACGGGGGCCAGTCCTGGACACTCGTACACCGTGAAGTCTCCGTCCTCGTTCTCCTCGTCTGTGGAGGCTCCGGAGTCGGGAACTTTGGGCTCGTCCCTGTGCCTGCGGGGGCCACAAACAGTCATGTGGAGGAGAACAGATTTACACTGCGTCTGTGTATGTATGTGTATATATATATATGAGAAAAAAACATTGTTTCATTTGAACAGGGAGTTTTGGTGGTGACCTAAACTGAAGCTGAATGATGCCTCAGTTGGTGGGGGGGCTGTAGCCAGGTAATGCCTCAAGGGGGAGCTGTATCCAATGATGCCTCAGATGCCACTTCTTGGGTATGTAAAGACCTGAGCGTCTGTCACTAACAGAGAAGTGAAGGGTTTCAGCCTCTGCCTTCTTGTTTCTATGTGTCACCCAAAGGCTAGCCAGGATCCCGTCTGGAAAGTGGGACCCCAGGAAAGAATTGTACCTACAGTGTTCATGCAGGAGATGCTTGTTTACAGACTACATCAACAAGAGGAGAACATCAGAGAACTAAACCAACAGAACTTCTTCTGCTGCTGCTACTTACACTCTGATCCATACTTT
>NC_050520.1:16375958-16376189 GCF_002922805.2 Oryzias melastigma
TCGCCACACAACGCCACGGGGTAAATTCACCCGGTGGGGGTGGTGATGCTGGGCTGGAGGCTCCAGTTCTACAAGTGGATCCACCCAGACTCGATCAGAAGGACTCGGACACCAACATGACAGCGGACAGACGGTCTTTCATACGACACATGTCCTGGTCCGCCTGCTGTCAGCGCTGATGGACTCTTCCATCCTCACTACTGAGGAAATCCTGGTTAGTTTATTTTACTC
>NC_050520.1:16376215-16383419 GCF_002922805.2 Oryzias melastigma
GTTTTATCTATGAGGGCATAGTTTCTGCAGATTACCAGCAGGTCGTCTGGTCTGATCTGAGGTCTAACACATATACAAATACCACCATCATCCTCCATAAACATAAAGACCGATGGTCCTGACAGAAAACATGGAAATAGTGAGAAGTCTAAAGCTGTCATTGACTTTGAATAGACGACAAGATCAGTCTAAACGTTCATTATTGAGTAAACTCACTCAGATCTTGTTCAAATGTTTTCTAGAAGTTCTCCTTTATCAGCTGACAGCAATAATTTACTAGGGAAAAGTCACATTCTAGTTTTTACAGATCTGTTTGTACAACTGTAACACAGCAGTAAACAGACATCTAAACCATTCCAATATGGAGAACAACTTTGCGTATGCATCAAGCTAGCATGTCATCTCTAGAGATATATCTCACTGACGATGGGGATATCACCTGCATGGCAACAAAGGTCACTTACATGAAGCACGGATATAGTTCAGAGGTCATTTATAGAATATGGTAAAAACCAAAAAACAGACAAAAGGTCTCAGACAAAGAGGATGCTGCTGGCTGGTGGTGGGTCACATCAGAACACAGGAGAGGGGCTTTCATTTTGATGTTTTAAAACTTCCTGTGCAAAATAAGACTCTAGTGCACATGTGTCAAAGTCAAGGCCCGGGGGCCGGATTCGGCCCTCCAGATCATTTTATTTTATTGTTATTAATGACCTGATGTTATCTTGAGCTTATTTCTAACTTTTATCATTTTAACAAAATATATTTTTATTGAGAGTAAAATATTGAAAGTTATTTAAGGTTTAAGTTGATTTATTCTAGAATAATATTCCTGCCTTTTTATTATTCATAATTGTGTTTAAAAGTTACAGTTTTAAAGTTTTAAAAATTAGCATTCTGAAGCTTTTTGGACTTTTTTGCCATTAACTATGATTTTTTTGACTATTTTGGAGTTTAGCTAATATTTCAGCTACATGCTCATTGTTTTGGCTAAACTGTTTTTTTTTTGTTTTGTTTTTTTACGGCAATTTGGAATTAAGCTAATATTTTAGCTGGCTAGCAACTTCTGCTTTTTCAGCTACCAGTTTCAATGATTTCATCTATCAGCACTAGTATCTTCAGCAGCTAAATTCATCTTACAGCATTCACACTAGTATTATTACAGGTAATGCTATATATCTAGTTTATAAATATGTTAAAAAGTTTTGGATTTTGGCCCCTTGTGTGATTGAGTTTGACACTCCTTGCTATAGTGCTTTAGCAGATTAGCATGTGTGCATTTTAAATGACATACATTACTGTCACCTGTGGATTTTCCTCTTGATCCTTCTGGGTGAAGCAGTTACATTTCTTTCAAAAGTCTGCTTTTTTGCTTTTTTACACTCTGATCCACTGTCTGGTCTTGTAGGCTGCAAAAGTGAAAAATCAACTTTATATGAAAGTCTTCCTCGGGCTGTTTGGAAGACGTCTACTGTGTCAAAGATGTTGACCCGGTCAAAGACGAGACAGAAAAATAAAGCTCAACATTTCTTGGTGTCCAATGATTCTGAAGCAGTAAAGAAAGCCTGGAAGTGCTCTTGAGGACGGCAGAGCCACCGGCAGACTGTACACAGGAGAACAAAGAAACTGAGAAAGATCTTACCTGAGCCAGCAGGCCCCCGCTACCAGTAGCACCAGCGCCCCCGCCACAATGAAGACGCTGCTGATGACTATGAAGAGATAAAAGCAGAGAGTCAGGGGCAGAGACAGCGCAGACGGTCTCCATGTGTCCGCGGAGGACATGGCGTCTGCAGGACAGCTCAGGAGAGCCGTACTGCTGTGGCTGTCAGCCTGGGAGTTGCTGCCACTGCTTGACCTCGATACATGAATGCCACATTCCCACTCTGCTGTCTGTTCCCCCAACGGGAAATCGAGATCCGTCTGACGGCTTCTGACCATGACGCTCACAAAGAGACCCTTTCACCCAAACCGCTGTGAAATCTTGGGTGGAACGTTTGCGTCAAGATGGAGGTCACACAAGACTTCAATTCAAGCTGACTCTCTGCCTGTGATACACAATTATCAGAAAGAGAGGTTTGATGCTTCAAGACACCTTGTGATCAACCTAAAGCCTGGTGGCATCTGGAAGTTGTCTCATTCACTGACTGAAGCTGTGAATCAGGCTGAACTCAGTGCTGGGGGGGGGTCAGCGCCCGGAGGAAAGAAAAAACTGGTTTTCTGTTATCTGTCACATCACAGTGTTTAGAACGGCCTGAAACTAGTGAATCTGCGCCCCCTGCAGCTGCACGCACTGTGTGTGCAGAAAAAGGAGAACAGGGGGGGGGTCAGTTCAGCTGTGGGTCTCTCCCAAATGAAGTGGACGGATGGGGAAGGAGGGAGGGGCAGAATCTACTTTATAACTTTTTAAAAGTCAGTACAGGTAGGCCTATATTAAATGCATGTTTTTTTTGTCGACAAGAATGGGTTGAATGGCGTGAGAGAACACAAAACTCTGCAACTATAACCCAAAATACACATTAAAGGGGTCGTACCATGAAAATTCGACTTTTTGAGGTTTTAAGCGTATTAGACTGTTCATTCCTCTAATAAAGAACTCCAAAACAGTATTTCAATCCGTTTATGCATTCTATCCGGCCCTCCAGATCATTTTATTTTATTGTTATTAATGGTTCGATGTTATCTTGCGCTCATATCTAACTTGTAGAATTCTGACAAAATATTATGGAGAGTAAAATATTGAAAGTTATTTAAGGTTTAACTTGATTTATTCTGGAAAAATATTCCTGCCTGTCTACAACTAAATGTTTGTTGTAATGAAGTAAAAGAGAGTTATGTTAATATTCAACATCAGGTGATGATCTAAAGAGCACAGAAACTCACAAATCCTCATTTTCTTTACGGGTAAATTCTAGGTATATGTGTCTTTTAAATGTAAGCAGCAAACACTTACTGACAAACAGGCGGTCACTGGAAGGGAAGGGGAGGATGATGGGATCTCTGTGAGGAACGGGGGTGTGGTTTGTGGTGGTGGGTGGAGCCCAACTGCTTGACAGGTGAGCTTGGCTGGTGGGAACCACTGCAGTTCGATTGGCGTCCTGAGCCTGGGAGACTGTGGCGGCTGTAAAGCAGACATTCACGTCACTGTGACATTAGGGTCTTAGGTTTTAAAGGAATCTGAGTAAAGCTGCGGTCTGTTCAGTACCTGGAACCAAAGATTCAGTCCTCTGCTCGCTGATGATGGCAGACAGGAAGTCAATCTCCTCATCGAGCTCAGGGTGAGAAGTCCCTTTACCTGGAAAGAAGAGGAAGTGTGTTCGGCACATGCTCAATCAGCCACTCAACTCTAAACTCTAAAACTTCACCCATCTTATATGTTTCAGTCATCATATAGACTTTCTAATGTATGGCTTAGTATCAAGTTTTCAAGCAGCAACCAATGCCTTGATGCTGAGCATCAAAAGAATCGTCCCAAATGATGATTCAGAATTCTGCCACAAGAGGGCACAATCCACTGCTTTAGCAGGCTGGTCTCAGGAGGAAGAGCATCTGTGTGAAGTTTGTTGTATGCTTGTATGCCATAGAGGTTAATGTCACTGGAGATGACACGCAGGCTTTTTACTGTTGTCCAAGATACATAAAGAGTGACGCCATATTAGAAGGGTATCAAAACTATGAGACATGGTTTAACAGACACCGTAAAATGACCATAAAATGATTCATTTTGGTTTGATTTTAAAAAGGAAAAAACTCTGATCATCAGAAAAATAGTTCCCAGGTCATGGTAATAAGGTTTTTGTGCAACAAATAAACGACATTTCAAACGTTTTTATAAATAAATATCTTATTATATAGCAAACACAATGCATACCTGATGCATGGTTGTGATTTTATCCGAATCTAGAGATTTACACAAACTGTTAGACTCTTCAGTCTGTGTTATAAACAGGTCAGTGTGTAGCTGACATCACCGTAGACCGCTAGCGCCTGTTATATATGGTCCGGTCCACACCCGGATCAGAGTGACACGGTCTGGTCCGACTGAGAACAGTATAGCCCGGTAGAGAGGTGTACCGGTCCTGATGGTCCCGCAGACTGGAGAGAGGACTCAGTGAGACCTCCATCCACGGAGCTGAGAAGTCTGGTGGCGTTATCGTTAAAGCACGCAGCGGCCGGGACTTACTACACAGCCAGTCGCCACACAACGCCACGGGGTAAATTCACCCGGTGGGGGTGGTGATGCTGGGCTGGAGGCTCCAGTTCTACAAGTGGATCCACCCAGCCTTGATCAGAAGGACTCAGACACCAACATGACAGCGAGCAGACGGTCTTTCATACGACACATGTCCTGGTCCGGAGAAGTTCACTGTGCTGCTAAAGTATTGTGCGTTTGTATAAAGGTTCATAGTTATAATAAGAGATATGTGCCTGTAAACATGTATGTGTCTGTAAACATGTATGTGTCTGTAAGTGGTAAATACTTGTACTGTATAACACTTCACCGTCCTGGAAGGCCCAAAGTGCTATACAGTCACAGTCCCATTCACACATTCCCACACTGACTCAGGCTCAGTTGTGGGACACTGGCACCCATCTGTAACCCCCAGGAGCTATGAGGCGAAGGAGGACACTTCACCACATGGGCCTGCAAGCAGAAATTGAACCTGCGATCTTTCACTCAGAGGTCAACCTACTGAACCACAGCTGCTTTTTTTTTGTTGAAGGGAAATTGTCCCTCTGTACAAAGATTTTGTGCTTGTCAATAAGCATATGTCTCTAACAATGCTTCGTCTGTGCGTGTGAAGGACAAAACCCAAGTTAGGTACAATTCTTCTGCTTCTTGACAATCCACCAATCAGCAGCCTGCGTGTGCTGTTTGGACCAGCTGATCAGATGCATGACATCCATGCCAGAAGAACAAACACAGTTTCTTCTTTCTATGTGATGACACCCAAAATATGGTCATTGATTTTGAATTCTGATGATGTCTACCACAATTTCATTTTGTGTCCTTCTGCTTTATGTAGAATGAAGACACATTTTCCTCCATGACATGGAAATGCTGCATCTGGCTCAAGCAGGACACCGACTGGGTGACAGTGAAAGGCTGCTGATTGAAGGATTTGTTAAAAACCAAAAGAATTGCAGTAAACATGGGTTTTGTCACTGCGATCAATGCCCGTTCTCGTATGAGCGTGAGACGTTTCACACACAGACAAAGCATTTTTAACGGACAATTCTTCTAAAGTTACAAAACATCTTCACAGATGCACAAATCTTTTATTACAGGAAGTAAACCATTTTACTAATAAACCAGTTTTAAGGACAGTTACAAAATCTTTTTACAGACTGTTTCTTTCCTACAGATAAGGAACATTTTTACAAACACAAAACCTTTTTATGGTCAAACAACATCTTTGGAAGAAGTTATTATGCAATTTCTATTTTTCTATATTTTTCTGAATTTTCAATGCAAATGACGGTCTGTGTCATTTTCTAGTAACTAACCACTGGAGTAAATATTGAATGTTATTGAACAAACCTCCTGAAAAACAGCATTTTTTCAAGAATAAAACCCTTCAAATGTTCCACATTATCACAAAAACAGAGTCTCACAACATTTATAAATTCTAAGGAACTGAAAATGGTTATTTGATTAAGTTTCTGCATTAGGTCATATTGACTGAAATCTAAAGCTATTCTATCAAAAACATCTTCATAGATCAAGTTCCATTTGAACATAGAAGGTTAATAGAAGGTTTATGTAGAACTGCAGCCTCTGGAGGATCCTCCACTGATGTTGATGGACTCCAGAGACTCCAGCAGCTTCAAACATGTGCTGCTGCTTTGTGATGGTATTTTAGCAGCTGCTCTCTAAATCTGATGGATCTGTCTGCAGAAACCTTCCTCATTCTGTCTGTATCTGCACCAATCCATGTGTCTGAATCAGACACTTATCTCTTCATAATGATTGCGCTTAAGTTTTTGTGAAATGTCAAAGGCATTTAACTATTTTGCACTTTTTAGCAGCAGAGATCCTTTTTCTTTCCAATATTATTTGAAAGGCATGTTTACATTAAAGTGGTTCATCTGGACCCCATAAGGCAGCGCCCTGTCTGTGGAAGACATGAAGTCCTGTCCTCCTTTGTCATGGGAGGTTCACACATCAGTGTAAGGGTGGGGTCATCTGGACCCATAAAAGAGCATGAGGGTTAATAATGTGGAACGTCCTTCTTTAGTGGTTTTTCCTTTAATTGAGATTGGAAACTAATGACCACAGGTGTGGAGATGTATGTCAGTGATCCATAAAACCTCGAGACTCAACATCATCCATGAGTTTTGTTGAAAACAAAGAATTTGATCTTTTTGACACTTAAATACAATTAACAACATATTTTGGAACACACCGTATGACAGAGTATTAGGACCACCATAAATCCAAAATAAAAAAATATTTATGAGAATAACATTTTGAATTTATGATGAAAAAAAGGAAAGGTCATGCTTTTTCAAAAAATATAGTTGGGTGTTAAAGTCTCCATCCACAATCTTCTTCTGAAGAGGCCTGCAAATTATTTTTAATGTCCTTATATTTATAATAAAACTATTTCGATTTTTTCGATTTTCTGGCATCAGAACTTCCTCTGAGATCATGTACTAAATTAAAAATAGGTTAAAACCATGTAAATACAGAATATTAAAACAAGATATTTAGTTCATAATCTGATTGGAAGGTGTTAAAAATGAAAGACAAACGATTGTTTCAACAGCTGCCACATCGGGTGGAAACTTTTGCACAGACATCATTTAAAGTGTGAGACACGTGAAGCTGTAAAAAAGCATCTGTTTCAGCTGTAAGAGGCCTGGTGTTGGCGTGTGGGGGAGGATGCTGGATGGCAACGAGAGCAAATGAAAGACAGGAACGCTGCTCTGTTTCAGAGCCCTGACGTGACTGTGTCACCTTGACAACCGAGAGGAAAGAGGCTCAGGAATAACTGCAGAGGACCAAGGAGTGCCTGATGATACCGATAAACTCCCTGTAAGAGCTCAGCACCAGCCGTGAAGAAGGTTTCAGTTCCTCTGGACCTTCCTGTCACACAAACAGAGCCTCCGGTTTCTTCCTGCAGGTGGAACGAGCTGATGGTCGGAGGAGCAGCGCTGTCCTCTGAGACCGCAAGGAATGATTTAACATGTTCATTATCCAACA
>NC_050520.1:16383867-16422640 GCF_002922805.2 Oryzias melastigma
CTGATGATACCGATAAACTCCCTGTAAGAGCTCAGCACCAGCCGTGAAGAAGGTTTCAGTTCCTCTGGACCTTCCTGTCACACAAACAGAGCCTCCGGTTTCATCCTGCAGGTGGAACGAGCTGATGGTCGGAGGAGCGGCGCTGTCCTCTGAGACCGCAGGGAATGATTTAACATGTTCATTATCCAACATATTCTTGTTTTTATCATTTAAAAAAAATTGCCAAACTGAGTCCAGTTGTGTCACGTTCTGAGATGGAGATGCTCATTCATGCTTTTATTTCCTCCCGTCTTGATTATTGCAACTCCATCTTTACATGTCTCAGTAAAAAATCTCTAGAACGTCTTCAGGTTGTCCAGAATGCTGCTGCAAGGCTTTTAACTAAATCCTCCAAGTTTTTACATGCCACCCCACTGTTAATCAAACTGCACTGGCTCCCCATCGCCTACGGAGTGCAGTTCAAGATCCTGGTTTTAACTTACAGAGCAGTTAATAACCAAGCACCGGTCTACATAAAGGACCTTGTGCAGCCGTACGCTCCCAGCAGGTCCCTGAGATCATGTGACCAAGGCTCGCTGGTGGTTAAAAGAACACGGTTAAAAACTAAAGGTGACAGAGCTTTTGCAGCAGTGGCTCCATCCCTCTGGAACTCCTTCCTCTCAGCCTCAGATCTGTAGACTCAGGGTTTTCTTTTAAAAAGCAGCTAAAGACACATCTTTTTGAAATTGCCTTTTCTTAATTATGTTTTTATTTTCAGTTTTTATACTCTGTTTTTATACTCTGTTTTATTCTTTGTATTACTTGTGTTTTATTGTGAAGCACTTTGTGATTCTTATCTTGAAAGGAGCTATATAAATAAAGATTATTATTATTATTATATTTTCCTGTAAGGTTTGCTGCTGGGATAAATAGATTATGGGAGCAGCTGCCTCACCATAACAACCCAAACATCAGAAAAACCAGCAGCTTTAGCTGATACGCACAAACACTGGCTTGTTCTCTCCTTCACCCACCTTCAAAGCTTTTACCAGATTGATGACCATGTCTCCTCCTGACAATGCAGTGACCGCGAGAGTCTTCCACCAGGGGGTGCAGGCAGGGGCCACAGCGTGAGGTCCCAGCCTGGCAGAAGTGGCGTCCGGCACGAGCGCAGTCCAGACTGCGGGGGCAGAGGTCAGACCCTGCTGAAGTAGAGGACACAGAGGGGCTGCTCAGCACAGAGGTTCTGGTTCCCCTCCATCGTCTACACCAGGGGTCACCAACCTTTTTGAAACTGAGGGCTACTTCATAGTACTGAGTCATACGAAGGGCTACCAGTTTGAAATAACACACTTTAGTTATTCATTATTACTAATAATAGTGATTCTCCTCTATGTAAAGACTCTGATTTCTCACCATAATTATCAATAATGACGACAAGCTAAGAAACATCAATATTCAGAACTTTCTTAATCTCAACAGATCTTGTCACATTTTGAGGTAATGACCAAATGCAATGTTTTTTAGCAAACTTAAAACTATTATTAACCAATTATTAATTCATTAATTAATTATAGCTATTATTAGTGGATCTACGCTCCTCAAAACCTTTAATTCAGTCTCATGCACCCGTCCCTTTATTTTCCTTAAACCTCTGAACAGGTTGATTGACAGATCCCACAGCAGACAAGAATCTGCGCATGGTGCGTTCACTGAGCTCTAGACATACGTAAGTGAACCCAAACAGTTACTCAGCCCAACTCAGTAAGCTACAAACTTTGTCATTTTTATACATTCTGCAGCAAAACAAATCAGTTTTTCAGAGAAAACGTTGACAGTATTTAATCAATCGAATATGTACGGATCAGTGCCGGTGTTCTATGTTTTCTCTGATAAACTGCTTCGTTTACTGCCGATATCCGGGGCTCAGTGAACGCACCATTCAGAGACACTCAGCAGCCCTTCTGTTGCCATTACATATGAAACTTCAACCAGATTCTAGGAATTTAGAAAAAACATAATAAGAAACACATTAAAAACACAGCCATGTGTGTGTTTTTTTTATTTGATCCAATAAAAAGGGAGCATTTGGGTGACACCACAGCAGTGGTGCGCACGTGCCGCACTGGCTCGTGCAGCGAGTCCATTGACGGTCTCAAGTGAGAAGTCTGTTCAGTGGTATTTAAAAGAATGTCCAGAACAAGTAAGCAGCTGGAACATTTTTCTTTTTGAAAACTCGACTAGATCCATTGAAGTTTGTTACTGCACTCGCGCTGATCCTCAAAGGAGACTTCTGCATCGTATTCAAGCTGTAGAAGAGCTGCTACAGATGAAGCCATGAGGAAATCTTGGTTATTGTTTTACAGAGGAGATGCACGATCAGCTGTGACGCTGTGGGATGTCTAGTGACGCCTGCTGTGCAGTACTCAGACAGACACTTTAGGAATGCATTTAATAGTCAGAAAAAAAGTCAATTTCCATTACAGTTTTGCAAACAATGTCCATCCATTTCAATACGCCAACAAAACCAGCTCCTCTAAGCGGAAAAACTTTTAAAAAAAATGCATTTTTTTTTCTAGAAATTGTGTTTCCATTACAGATAACTAATTATCAAAAATCCAATTAGCTAAATTTCAGATTTAATCTGAAAGCAGCTGGGGTTTGGGGTAAATAAAGGGAGGGGGCTGCTTCACTCAGGCGTTTGGGGAGCACAGCTCCACTAAGAAGTAAAAGAATTGACCAGAAACAACGTTTGTGGAGTGTTTTCTTCTGTTGTTTTTGTTGCTAACCACAAAATAAAGAATCTTAAACCAGGTAAAGTCTCGGTGTCTCCATGCGGTAAAGGAAGAAGGGGACGCTTCATTCTTTATCGATTATCTCGTTATAATGATAAATAAATAAAGTGGGATAGGCAGTTTTTGGCTTCAGCAATAATGAACATATATTTTAAAGATGTTTTAATTTTTAATTCTCTGTAAAGGGAAGTGTGATTTCAAAAATTTGCATCACAATCAAATTTAATTTTTGAGCAGCTCACAAGTGAGTTGTGCTATTTTTAGAAGAGACCTACGGGCGACTTATGTGGTGCTCGAGGGCGACCTGGCGCCCGTGGGCGCCGTGTTGGTGACCCCTGGTCTACAGACACGTCTGCCTCTAAAGCTCCAAGGCACATGTGTCAAAGTCAAGGCGGCCCTCAAGATCATTTTATTGTTATTAAAGGCCCAATGTTATCTTGTGCTCATTTTTAACTATAGTATAAATATGACAAAATATATTTAATAGAGAGTAAAATATTGAAAGTTATTTAAGGTTGAAGTTGGAATAATATTCCAGACTTTTTATTATTCATAATTATGTTAAAAAATTACAGTTTTAAAAATGAGCATTCTGCAGATTTTTGGACTATTTTGGAATTTACTAAGATTTATTTAGGCTATTTTGAAGTTTAGCTATTTTTTCAGTTACATGCCAGGTGTTTTGGCTAACCTAAGATTTTTTGTTTGTTTGTTTTTTAGGTTAATTTGGCATTCAGCTATTTTAGCAAGCTATCAGCTTCATTATTTTCAGCTATCAATATATTAAAAAGTTACAGTTTTCAAATGTAGTTTTAGTGTTCTATAAATGTTTATCCTGTTCAGCCTGAGGTGTGTTTTGGATTTTGGCTCCTTGTGAGATTGAGTTTGACACCGCTGCTCTAAGGGCATAACCCCTTCGTGTGGGCAGAAGCCCCACAGCTTTCTCCTGGACATCATGGTCAAACAGAAAGAACTCAGAGCCGCAGAAAGAGTTCCTGTGCCAAAAAGTTGCTGGTTTAACTCCTGGACATCAGAGCCTTTCCTCTGAGCACTCACAGTCAGGACTCAGCTGGTCTTTCTACCGGCTGCGCTTTATTTCTGTCTTTGATTTTCCTCAGAAGACGGTCAGCTTCTTTTCTTTTTCTACACAAAAGTGGAAATCCAGCTGATTTCAAGCTGAATTTTCACATTCAGAAAAGCTTAATTCAGTGCAAGTTTTTTTTTTTTTTTTTAACAACAAACAGGTATCAGAAAACACTACAAGTACAGTACAACCAGCACATCAACATACAGTAACAAACCAGAGGGTTACAATATCTAGATGTAAATGTAAAAAAGTAAAAAAAAAAAAACATGCAGCTCTTTTAAAATGTTAAATGTTCTTGAAGCCTTCTGATTTTGCATGTGTTTTATTATTTTATAATATGATTTCAGGTCCAGATAAAATAAACTAGCACAGGGTTGAGAATTTGACCATTTACATTTGTGAAGATGAAATTCCCAAAAACAATAAACAACTGAATAACAAAAATGTAATTCTTGGATAAACAATAGGAATCAAAATAGAACATGACATCAAAAATTGTAATTCTTATACTAAGATTTAGTTTAGTTTTTATAAAGTCTTCAACATCACACCAACATTTTCTGATGTAAAAACAGTGAAAGATTAAATGACAAATTGTCTCTACACGAGAGACAAAAAAAACATTCATCTCTGATCATTTTAAATCTTCTCAATATATCCTTGACTGGATACATTTAATGTCATATTTTATATGACACTTATTTTAAATATTATGAATATAGTACTTGTGATTCATTAAGTGATATGTCATGTATGTATTATGACCTGATTGTTTGAAATAAACCATTTCATTCATTTATTCATTCATTTATAGATAGCGGTATTTGCTTATTCCCAGTTAAAGTGCTCCATGGTTGAATACCAAAAATACTTTGCAGCAGGAGGAACCGAACAAGATATTTGATTTTGGAAGTATTTATTGGTGCATCTTTTCATCATATTTCCAATAACAACGTGATGAATTTCAGCTGTATATTATATTCAGTGCAGGTTGTGTTTTCTCACTGCATCGTAACACCTCCCCATGTGGTTGGAGGTGTGAACAACATGACTGCAGAAGTGAGCGTTGAATGACGGGAATCATGTTTTGCCTCCTCTGGATGTGGAATGCTGCAGGTGGAGGCCCGTCCAGCTCTGAGCCTGCACAGCTCTGCAGCAGCTCAGCACACAAACATAATGAGGCCGTCCATGTTAACTCCTCCAGCTTCCTCATTAGACTCCCTCTCATCTCTGGTGGAACCTGGACACTTGTTGCCATGACGATCACCATGGCAACAGAGAGGGAGAGACATCACCGGAGGAGGGTGACTCACTGACAAATGCAGAAGTCACGGATAGACGGTTTGTCTCCGATCTGCAGGCACCAGCGACGTGGACCGCCGTGGCGTTTGTTCTCGTCAGCATTAGAGCGGAGCTCCTTTCCTCTCATGAGGACATGGAGGTCCTTCTGCAGGCCGACACCACAGCCTGTTGAATCTCTGCACTCTGTTCCAGATCCTTCTCTGCAGCAGCTTTATGAGGCATGGAGCCCCCCACCCCCACAGAGGGGCTTCCAAATTGAAACAACATCCTGATCCTAATAAGAGCCTCCACCACGGTCCAGATCAGATGGTTGGAAATGTTGGTGCTGATGAACTCCAGCAGCTCAGGCAGCCCAACAAAAAGGAAGTTCCACTGTTTCTACTTGACATACCAAAGAAGCAGCACGTCTTATCTGCCCCCCAGCAGGACTGCTTTGAATGCAGCCACATTCAAATAGAGCTGAGCTGCTTTATCAAAGCGCTGTGGACAGCGGAGTGAGAGCAGCCGTCCTCGGAGCTCCACGCTCCAGCCGCCATGCTGCCTTCTGATCAAGCTGACTTTCCTCCCTGTGTTTTCACAAAATTCCAAAGCTCACTCAGAAGTTCATCCAGTTTCTGCAGAGCAAGCACACATGAACTCAGAACACGCTAATGTTCTTCAGGTTCTGGTTTAGCTAAATACAGCCCAGCTTCAATCAGAACCACGGACACAAACAGCAGGCCTTGCTGTTGTGGTTCCATTCTCCAGCCGATCTCCTTCCAGCTGCAGTGAGGCACCAAACAGAAAGATCCACCCAGCAGCAGCTGAGAGGATTCTGCTGCAGGACCTTCGCCGGAGACGCTCAAACACCTGTTTGATTTGCACTCGGATACTTTCAGGTTTTGGAAAACACATGGATTCACCGTGTGAACCAGAGGTGTCAGACTCCAGACCCCACCGTATCTGCTGCTGCTTACCTGGATCAGGTGTGCTTTCCCAATAAGAAGCTAGAATGGCAAGTTAGGTGGAAAACCTGAAGGACTGGAGCTTGTATTTAAGTTACCTTAGAGCAGGGGTCGGCGACCTTTACCAGTCAAAGAGCCATTTGGGCTTGTTTTCTACTGATCAAAACCTTGAAGGAGCTGCATGGTCTTACTTTAGCCTTTAAGAAAACTTCATTTTTTTATTTTTTATTTTTTTTTAGTAAATGTGAATTATGTTAAGTATTTTTGGAACGAACAAAAGTAAAAATATAAAAAGAAACTAGTATGACTCAAAATTATTTTATTTTTTTATTTTACCTTTTACTTTTAATAAAAAGCCAAATTAGCGAAAAAAAAAACTAGCTTGTTGCTCAATTACTAGCTGAACTCCAAATTAGCAAAAATTCCTCAGTAAATGAAATTAGCCAAAAATGTTAGCATGTTGCTAAAATAAAAGCTAAACTCTAAATTAGCCTAAAAACACCAGTAGATAACAAATTAGTAAAAGAAATGTTAGCCTATTGCTAAAATATTGGCTAAACTCCAAATTAGCATTAAAAACTCATTAGAGGCCAAATTAGCCAAATAAAATGCAAGCTCGTTGCTCAATTGCTAGCTTAACTACAAAATAGCCTAAAATTACTTAGTAAACTAAATTAGTCAAAAATGTTAGTATGTTGCTAAGATAGAAGCTAAACTCTAAATTTTTTGAAAATTACTAATATTTTATTTTTCTTCAGCTGGAGAGCCACCATGGAGTGATAAAAGAGCCACATGTGGCTCTGGAGTCGCGGGTTGCTGACCCCTGCCTCAGAGCCTCAAAGTCAAGGTCCCGCCCTCCAGGTAATTCTATTGTATTGTTAATGACCCGATGTTATCTTTTGCTCATTTCTAACTTGTATATTTTGACAAAATATATTTTTGGTTAACCCTAACCCTAAGATTTTTTAGGCTATTTTGGAATTTAGCTAATATTTCAGCTACATGCTAGCTGTTTTTTTTTCTAATTTAGACTTTTTTGTTTGTTTTCTAGGCATTTTGAAGCTTAGCTATTTTTTCAGCTACATGCTAGCTGTTGTGGCTAATTCATGCTTTTTTCAGTTTTTTAAGGCTATTTTGGAATTTAACTATTTCTGCTACGAGCTAGCTGTTTTGGCTTATTTGGGTTTTTTTTTGTTTTTATGCTGTTTATGAGTTTAGCTAATATTTTAGCTAAATGCTATGTTGTTTTTTAAGTTATTTTGAAGTTTTGCATATTTTTTTTGGTAACACACTAGCTATTTTGCCTTTCCAAGGTTTGATGTTTTTGTTTTGCTTTGTTTTTTAGGCTAATTTGGCATTTAGCTGATATTTTAGCTAGCATGTTCTGATATCAGCATTCACACTAGCATTATTGTAGGTAATGCTATATATCAAGTTTACAATTATGTTGAAAAACTACAGTTTTAAAGTTCAAAAAAATGTAGTTTTAGAGTGTTCAATAAATGTTTCTCCTGTTCGGCCCGCAACTTTATGGTGTGTTTTGGATTTTGGCCCCCTGTGAGATTGAGTTTGACACCTCTGGTCTAAAAGGAATTGCAGAAACAGCAGACATCTCTCTGAAAATTGTAACTTCTTCTAAAAAGATGAATGGAAGAGGAAGCAGCAGGTTTCCTGCAAACTCTGGCCTGAGGTGCCAGTTGGCAAACGTAGGTGGGAGGAGCCACAGAGCAGTGAATGATGGGGCAGCACTTCCAGCTCTGTCAGGTTGTGGCTGTGGTTTACCAGCTCTAATAGAAACAACTTCATCACATTCCAAACTCCTGTTCAGAAAGGACTGGCTCACAATCTGTTTCTGGAGTTACAAAGAACCCTCTCCCCGGTCTGTGATAAGCTGATGGAAATAGTAAATGGTGTCCACTTACATAGCGCTTTATCTGCCATCGGACCTTTACAGTCCCATTCACCCATGAACATGCACTGATGACTGCTCTGCTGACATACAGGAGACTGACCTGGAAGCATCTGGATCAGTGTGGGGTTCAGAGTCATGAAGGAGGACTTCACACTTCAGGTATTCCTCCTGCTCTGCCTCCCCTAGATTCAATGATAATGTTGTCAAATCTGTTGCCTTGGTAACCATGCACCAAAGGCCTCTAACTCACACAACTCTGAAGGACTGTGAGAACAACTCAGTTGGAATCCTCCTCAAAGGAGAAGAGGAGCAGATGCAGGATTTGCAGCAGACACTGACCTTTGAAAAGACAGGAAGTGACTGTGGCTTTGTCCAAGAGAATCCTGCACCAAGACTTTTCTGATCATGTGGCATGGACGCTCAGACAAGAGCTGCTGGTGGAAGGCATTCAGGAAGCTGCTACCAACCAATGAAAACCACTAGAATGCAGAGAGGAGTCAACGCTGCAATTGTGTGGTTCTGCGACCAGATGGACGGACACAGCCTTCCTTAACTGGAGAAACCCACCGACTGCTGACATGAGCTGCCTTTGCTGTGGACACAAAGCCCACCGTTGGTAATCAACTCTCACTGCTGCGTGACAAACCACAGAGGAAATCAATCCACCAGAGAAATTGAGTCTAACAAAGACCAGAAGACCTCGTTCAGCTCTGCCCTGCTTCTTTGGCAGGAATCCTGATGCAGCAGGAGGACATGAGAAGTGAAGTTCTGTCCCAATGCTGCAGGTCACCGGTTCAGAGCTCTTCAGCTGACAGCAGAAATGTGTTCCAGAGAGCAGTCAGACCCCGACGTCAGCCTCTCAGAGATAAGTGTGGCCTCCTGATCCGCAGGAGCTCTCAAACATCTCCTCTGTTCACGCCAAAGCTCGGCCACAGCCTAATCCGATTTCTGAGCTTACACTTAGCAGCAGGTGCAGCTAAAAGCGTCTCGGTGCTGGTTCTGACCGTGTTCCCTGAAACGCTGTTTGTTGTCCTGCAGCATCTCCATCAGTTGAGGAAAACACAACAGATATCAATAACCGTCTGTTTCCCCCAAACACACAAGGAGAAACAATCACCTTGATTCTGTTGTGCATTCAGCAGCATAATTCACTTTCAAATCAATCACTGACATGTCCCATCGGATCAAACACTGACATGTCCCATCGGATCAAACACTGACATGTCCTCCTGATCAATCACTGACATGTCCCCTAAGATCAAACACTGACATGTCCACTAAACACTGACATGTCCACTAAGATCAATCACTGAGATGTCCTACTGATCAATCACTGACATGTCCTTTAAGATCAAACACTGAAATGTCCCTTAAGATCAAACACAGACATGTTCCTTAAGATCAAACACTGACATGTCGACTAAGATCAAACACTGACATGTCCACTAAGATCAATCACTGACATGTCCACTGAGATCAAACACTGACATGCTCTCTAAGATCAAACACAGACATGTCCCCTAAGATCAATCACTGACATGTCCCTTAAGATCAAACGCTGACATGTCCTCTAAGATCAAACACAGACATGTTCTCTAAGATCAAACACAGACATGTCCTCTAAGATCAAACACTGGCATGTCCTCTAAGATCAATCACTGACATGTCCATTAAGATCAATCACTGACATGTCCTCTAAGATCAAACACTGACATGTCCATTAAGATCAATCACTGACATGTCCTCTAAGATCAATCACTGACATGTCCATTAAGATCAATCACTGACATGTCCATTAAGATCAATCACTGACATGTCCTCTAAGATCAATCACTGACATGTCCACTAAGATCAAACACTAAGATCAAACACAGACATGTCCTCTAAGATCAAACACTGACATGTCCATTAAGATCAAACACTGGCATGTCCCTTAAGATCAAACACTGACATGTCCCTAAGATCAAACACTGGCATGTCCCTAAGATCAAACACTGACATGTCCCTTAAGATCAAACACTGGCATGTCCCTAAGATCAAACACTGACATGTCCACTAAGATCAAACACAGACATGTCCATTAAGATCAATCACTGACATGTCCTCTAAGATCAATCACTGACATGTCCACTAAGATCAAACACTAAGATCAAACACTGACATGTCCCTTAAGATCAAACACTGACATGTCGACTAAGATCAATCACTGACATGTCCACTAAGATCAAACACTAAGATCAAACACTGACATGTCCCTTAAGATCAAACACCGGCATGTCTCTAAGATCAAACACTGACATGTCCCTTAAGATCAAACACTGACATGTCCCTTAAGATCAAACACTGACATGTCCCTTAAGATCAAACACTGACATGTCCTCTAATATCAAACACAGACATGTCCTCTAATATCAAACACAGACATGTCCACTAAGATCAATCACTGACATGTCCCTACAGATCAAACACTGACATGTCCACTAAGATCAATCACTGACATGTCCCTTAAGATCAAACACTGGCATGTCCCTTAAGATCAAACACTGACATGTCCCTTAAGATCAAACACAGGCATGTCCCTTAAGATCAAACACTGACATGTCCCTACAGATCAAACACTTTCATGTCCTTTAAGATCAAACACTGACATGTCCCTTAAGATCAAACACTGACATGTCCTTTAAGATCAAACACTGACATGTCCCTTAAGATCAAACACTGACGTGTCCCTTAAGATCAATCTCTGACTTGTCATCTTGATCAACAGCATGTTTGACTCCTGGAATCAATGTTAGAGAGGACGGCCCGTCTGTGCTGCAGACTGAAGTGAACTTCGCTCGCTGACCATCACATACCCTGCAGCCGAAGACCGAGGCCGCTGAACCCTCACCTGGAAAGCAGGTGCCCACAGCTAGCAGGGCCGCAAACACCGCAGCCCGCATCCTGGACGAGCCGAGACGGAGCAGAGCCGAGGAGGAGGCGGCGGCGGGGTGTGAGAGGAGACGCGCCGGCTCATCCCCTCATCCCCTGCGGCTCAAGGAGGAGGGGAGTCCAACAGAACCAGCAGAGCAGCAGGAACCGTGGCTGACACACAAGCTCAAGACGACCAGCTCGATGCGATGCGCTCGTCAGACCTGAAGCTCTGAAGAGCGGCTGTGTGTGCTCTCGCCGCGGAGGGAGGAGCGGACGCGTGACGTCAGCACGCTGACGGCGGGCGCGTCGCTTCAGACTCTATATAATGGGACTGATCTGTTATTCAACTGTGTAAAATTCAAAGGTGTACATGTGGACATGTCTGTGTTTGATCTTAAGGGATATTTCGCAACTTTATTTTAATTGGTTCCAATTGGATTTTTAATCATATTACAATAGAACGCGGAATACAGACTACTGATTCTTTTAAAGGACTCCAAATTTTTAACTTTTATTGTGTTGAATGAGACCATGTAAACCTCTGAACTATAAAGACTGATTGTTGATCATGCAAATTGCACAACATGTGCAACTTATGCTTTGTATCGGAACTTGATAGTGTTCACTTTCAGCTTTTCCCTTTCGGGGTCACCACAGCGTAACAGCACCCACTGCTTCGCATCAATGTTCTGTCAGAGTTTTTACGCCGGATGCCCCTCCTGACACAACCCTGTATTTGAGGGGCACAGGGACCCAGTTAGGCAGCAGCATCAAGGGTCTTGCCTAAGGACCCAATCTGGGTGGTGATCAGTGGACAACCCTGGGAATCGAACCCAGGGCTCCTGCGTGTCAGCCCTTCACCGAGCCGCCCAGCCGCCCAGCTGCTGTATCGAATCTTGATAGATGACTGAAAAACAAAAAACAATCAAAAAGAACTGGGCGGAGCAACCCATAAGCCTGGAGTTACAAACAGGAAGCTAAAATCCCACAGATTTCTACTGAGAAATACACTTTTATCATTCAGTCATTCTGTTTGTGAGAATAACCATTTTCTCTCTCTCATATGTTTTTAAACATGTTTTTGATAACCCTACTATACACACACACACACCTCTATATATATATATATATATATATATATATACACACACAGGAACAGCTAAGATACTGCGCAGGACCCTCAAGCTCCCAGGCCTCTGCTAGGGGACCCGAGCTTGGAGGAGAAACCACCCGCAGAGGGTGAGAGGGGTGTTTTTCACATATAAGTTCATATTTATTAATATATTACACACACACATATAGATATGTGAGGTGTGCTGTAGGGGTGACAGAGGAGTTCAAGGTGGAGGTGGGATTACATCAGGGATCAGCTCTGAGCCCCTTCCTGTTTGCAATGGTGATGGACAGACTGACGGATGAGGTTAGACAGGAATCACCATGGACTATGATGTTTGCAGATGATATTGTGATTTGTAGTGAGAGCAGGGAACAGGTGGAGGTGGAGTTAGAGAGGTGGAGGTTTGCCCTGGAAAGGAGAGGAATGAAGGTTAGCCGCAGTAAGACAGAGTACATGTGTGTGAATGAGAGGAACCAGAGTGGAAGAGTGAGGTTACAGGGAGAAGAGATAAAGAAGGTGGAGGAGTTTAAGTATTTAGGGTCAACAGTACAGAGTAATGGAGAGTGTGGAAAAGAAGTGAAGAGGAGAGTGCAAGCAGGTTGGAATGGGTGGAGAAAAGTGTCAGGTGTGATGTGTGACAGAAGAGTTTCAGCACAAATGAAAGGAAAGGTGTACAAGACTGTGGTGAGACCAGCCATGTTGTTTGGACTAGAAACAGTGGGACTGAAGAAAAGACAGGAAGCAGAGCTGGAGGTAGCAGAGATGAAGATGCTGAGGTTCTCTTTGGGAGTGACCAGGATGGATAGGATCAGGAATGAATACATCAGAGGGACAGCACATGTTAGAGGTTTTGGAGATAAAGTCAGAGAGGCCAGACTGAGATGGTTTGGACATGTTCAGAGGAGAGACAGTGAATATATTGGTAGAAGGATGCTGAGTCTAGAGCTGCAGGAAAGAGGTCTAGAGGAAGACCAAAGAGGAGGTTTATGGATGCAGTGAACAAAGAAGAGGAAAGGATGCAGAAGACGGTTAGATGGAGGAAACTCATTGGCTGTGGAGTCCCTGAAGGGAAAGCCCAAAAGGAAAAGATGATTTAAAGACACTTTGGAGAAAAATGAAATTCTCCATGGAAAAGTTAGAAACTAAAAAGTAACTTTAAAAAAGTGCATTAGCAGATGACGATCTACTTGTCCTCCATAGAATTTTCCTCTTTATCCATTCCAAGAGCATTCCAACCGTTGTTTCACTTGGCGCTTTCTTCTTTTGTCTGTACTCGGCTCATGTTCTGCTGCTACTTCTGCACACTTCAGAGCGACCCCCCCCCCCGCACACACACATTGCGCTCTGCCCAATCCCATTCTGTGTATTTGACCATTCAGGTACGGCTTGAAGAGAAATAAAGAGAGATGATGACAGAAAGATAAAATAATAAATCATTATTAATAATAATAATAATGAAAGAAGATGCTCCCATAAAGGAGCCACAACGATAATTTCGGGGTTAGGGACCAGGGACTTCCGCCAATTGGAGATCCATACCCATCCAAATCACTTCTGATCATGCTTTGTAAACATTTATTAAATAACTTTGGAGTATTGCAAACCTGCTATAACTGTCAGTCTGTCTCTCTGCACCTTTAAGATGATTTATTCTGGAATAATATTCCATGTTTTTATTCATAGTTAAAAAAAAAAACATGGAATATTATTCCAGAATAAATCAATTTAAACCTTAAAAATGTTCACTATTTCACTCTCCACCATCTTGCCTGTCCAGACAGTTCCACGTCGCTGTATTCTTCTGTTGATGAATGGAGGAGGTTCCCATCTTCAGCCTGATGTTTATAGAACATTACAAATGTGTGTCTGTCATGGACTTCATCATTGATGCTCATAATCCACCAGCAGTTCTCATCACAACACAATCAAAAATAAATCACAAAACGTCATCAGATTTAATGAGTAATTGATTTATTATCAAGAAAGACATTTCGATAACAAACTAAGAAAGAACCTAAAATAAATGTCAACAAGGAAATGGGGGCAAAAATAATAAATAATAGAAGATGGAGATATCAGAAAAGGAACTAATAAAGATATAAAACACACAAATCTTGTAAAATGACCACTTGGCACTTCACCTTTTCATACAGCTTTACAAACTATACAGAGTCTTGTGGGGGCATGAAGGTTTAAAATAGTGTCATTGGTGGGGACGCTGCTTAAGGCGCCACATTAGGTAAACTTTACTTTTCATTCTGGAATACGTTTTCTGTCGTCCAGTTTGGACTAATACTCTAAAGTAATCAGGTTTTTGGTACTTGTTTGTAGACAGTTCAGCCCCTGTGCTCATGCTTCTGTTAGGTGGAGAGGAATTGGGTGAATTCAAACCGTAGTGGGGGGAGGCCTCCAAGCCTCTCTGAGGGTCAAGCTGCAGTGAACTGTTTGGCGTAATGCAGACACACATGCAGGAAGCTAGCTGTTACTGCTCCCCGGTCTGGGTGTCGGTGCTGCTTTGGTGCTCTGCAGCTCCACATGTTTCCTCCTCCATCAGCTGTTCTTCTGTGGGCGGGGTTTGTGGTGCACAGGAAGCCGCCGCCTCCCCCTCTTCCACTGCTTTGTTGGCAGGAGACTGGGTGCAACTGTTCAGTGGAGGTAGACTGGAGTCAGCACTGGTCTCCAGAGGAGTTTCTGGAACGGGCACTGCCTCAGCAGCAGGGCGCGGGGGTTTGGAGTCCACCACTTCTTTGCTGGATGCTGGAGGTTCCTGCAGTGCCGGCTTGCTGTCCGTCGCTGTGAGGTCTTCAGTAACAGCTGCTGCAGCTGGAGCGCTCTCTAGAGGCTCGTTTGAAGAAGACATGTGACCGTCAGCAGGGGAGGGTGGGGCAGGTTCCACGACCTGAGAAGACGGAGGTTCTTCTACCTCCGGCTTGTTGTCCTTTGCCTTGATGTCTTCACTCATGGTAGCATTCACCGCTGGAGTTGGTCCATCATCGTTTGGATCATCCTCTTTAGCGGTCCCCCGCAGCTTAACGTCCTGAATCAAGTCAGAACCATTTGCATTGTCTGGACTGTTCTTTGGGGTAGTATCTAAAGCTTCAGCAGCAGGGGACGGGAGTTTGGATTCCACCACTTCTTTGCTGGAGGCTGGAGGTTCCAGCAGCACAGACTTGGTGTCCTTTGCTGTGAGATCCTCATCCATGGTCACAGTAACAGCTGCTCCAACGGCTTCCTCTTCAGGTTTGGCTTCCTGCACAGTTTCAGAACCATTGGTAGAGTCTGGAGTGCTCTCTGGAGTCTTTTTTGAAGAAGACATGTCCCAGTCAGCAGGGGAGGACGGGGCAGGTTCCACCACCTGGGAAGACGGAGGTTCTTCTACCTCAGGCTTGTCCTTTTTAGTGATGTTTACTTCACCCACGTTCACAATAATTTCAGCTTCATCCTTTTTACCGAGCTCCTCCAGTTTGACTCCAGAGCCGTTTGCAGCGTCGGAAGCGCTCTCTGGAGTTGGTTCTACAGATGGCCTCTCCTCAGAGGTAGGGGACTTGGGTTTGGATTCCACTACCTTTTTGCTGGGTGCTGGAGGTTCCTCTGCCTCAGGCTTGCTGTCCTTTGCATCTGTGATTGCAGTAACTGCTCCTTCGCCTTCCTGATTTAGGTCTGTACCATTGGACATGTTTGAGGGGTTATCTGGGGTCACCTCTGGAACTCCAGGTGGTATTTCTTCAGCGATTGGGGACAGTGGTAAAGCTTTCTTTAACTCCTTGCTGGAGGCTGACTGTTCCTCCCCCCTGAGCTGGATGTCCTTTGCTTCATCCTCTTCACTCTGATGATCTGATCTGGCTTCCTGCTTCAGATCGGCACCATTAGCCGTGTCTGGAGGGGTCTCAGACGCTGTGGGTTGTTCTGATCCATTCTGGTTGTTGTCTGAGCTCTTGCTCACATTTCCATCAGTCTCTTCCCGAATGCCGTCAGTACTGGGCACCTCCATGGACGACTGACTGGGCAGGAGCGAAGAGCCTTCCACCTGGATCATGGACACCACCTGCTTCATCCTCCAACTCTTTTTGGACTCTGCATCCTCTGCCTCATTCTCAGTGTCCCCCCCTGGTCCATCTGTGTTCTCCTGGGCTCCTCCATATTTCCTGGCCCAGTCAATCGGTGGCTTCTCCACCAGCAGGTGGAGGTTGGGGTCACTGTTGCTCAGGACGATGCTGTCTCTGAACAGGTTGTGTTTCCTCTGGACTGCTGCTTCCTTCACAGCTGCAAGTACACAGAGAAGGATCAGTTAAGGCTGGTTTCTAATCCAAAGGGACAAATATATTTTTGTATTTAAGTGGCTTCTGTACAGAATACTCCAGACAAAACATTAGAACTCCAGCATTTTCATTTAAATGTGCTCCAATACTGCAAGGACACCAGAACCTAAAGGAACCCAATGTGTCTGCTTCTTCAGCCTTCAATCCAAACTCCTCTGACTTGAAGCAGTTTCTCCTTCTGATTGATATATATATGTGAAACACCAAAGCAGTAAACTGACCTATCATGATGTCTTTCATCACAGAATGCAGAACCACTTCCTCAAAGATGTTCTCCACCAAGATGAAGCGGCAAAAGTCCTCAAAGATCAGCTCCTGGAAGCCGGGAAGCTCCTGGTGTTTACAACAGAAACAGTCTAAACTTTCCCAGCAGAAACCCTCATGCATGTATGAATGTAAGCAACAAACGATCACATTACAATAACAACTTCTGGAATCACTCACCGATGCACAAGTGGGGCTGAGCTGCTTCAGCATGTAGGGGATGAAGATCTGGAGCAGAGCTTCACGGAAGAACCGCTTCCTCACCGTGCTGCTGTCATAGTCAAATTTCTGAGGACAAACAACAGCCAGTAAACAAAATGAGAAAGACTTTCTGGAATCTAACTGTAGGCTCCCCAGTCCAGCTCTCAGAAAACTGATGGGAAACTTTCAAAGTACAACTGTTTCAGGTACAGGTGTAACGGATCACAAAACTCACGGTTCGGACCATTTTTCGGATCAGTAAAAATGAAAAAAAAAAAACACAATGGAAATAAACAAGAAGATTTTTGAAAAGCTTTAAAACATATAGATCCTTGGAAAAAAAATGTTAAAACATGTAGTTTTTGGTTACATTTACATGTCTGGAAACCACATCTATAAAATCACCATCAATCTCCCTCCAACAGCAGTGTACGCTCACTACATTTGTCTTTGAGTGAAATAAGAATCTGATGACCTCCAGCGTGTCAAAGACATGAAGTGGCTCCTCTGTGGACATGTACCTTCAGAACTCGGTCCTGGCAGCGCTGGATGGTCTTGCAGAGATCCTCTGGTCCCTGGGACTCCAGACTCTGGTGAAGGATGTGCTCAAACGTGAACACAGCATTGTCCATTTGCTGCCGGGACACAAAAGTCTTCACTTCAAACCTGGATGAATCATTTGGGAAGTTTGCTTTTCATTTTAGTGATTTAACCTGCAAGAACTTCAAATGGTTTTAATGAGTAAAAGAACAAAAGAAATGTGCTCATGTTTGGCTAAAACAGTAATTAAAAGTTTGAAACAATGTTTTGTTTAAATCAAGGGTCCCCAAACAATGGCCCGCGGGCCGGATCCGGCCCACCTCTACATTTTGCTCACCCCCCCAAACACTACCAGAAACGGATGACCCCCCACCCCCCAACTCGGAAAAAAACTCATGTTAACAGTATTTTCCTTTAGCAAAACACTGTTTTGCTAAAGGAAATACAATCGCAGACAAAACTGCTAAAACAAAACACTTTTTCTGTTAGCCTCCAAACTGACCCCGGCCCCACGTTGGTGAAGAAAAAAGTTGTGTTGCCCTCGCAAGAAGTTTGTGGACCCCTGGTTTAAATCATGAAGGTGATAATGAAGATGGGGCTGCACGGTGGCGCAGTGGTTAGCGCTCTCGCCTCACAGCGAGAAGGCCCCGGTTCGAGTCCCGGCTGGGACCTTTCTGTGTGGAGTTTGCATGTTCTCCCCGTGCATGCGTGGGTTTTCACCGGGGACTCCGGCTTCCTCCCACCGTCCAAAAACATGCTTCATAGGTTAATTGATGACTCTAAATTGCCCCTAGGTGTGAATGTGAGAGTGAATGTGTGTGTGATTGAGGCCCTGAGACAGACTGGAGACCTGTCCAGGGTGTACCCCGCCTTCGCCCATCAGCAGCCGGGATAGGCTCCGGCACCCCGCGACCCCGAAAGGGACAGAGCGGTCAAGAAAATGGATGGATGGATAATGAAGATTTTCTCTCCTTAACAGGTGTAGCTGCACAGGTCAGGCTTTGGTAGGCTGTGTTGTTCTGCAGGAGCTCCCTCAGCTAGAGACTCAATCTTTGGGTGGATGGATTTCAAACTGAAGCTCAGGTGTCACCTGTCTCATGAGGATCTGGGCCCGCTGGACAAAAACGGAGGGGCTGGATACGTCAAATCTCTGCTGCAGACCCTCCAGGCTGAGCTGCTCCACCTTCTCATAGCAGCTCTGCATCTTCACGGGATGGTAAGGCAGCATGGAGATCTTCTCCATGTGCTGGGGGAGGGGGAGACGGACAGTTTTTCATGGGTCAGTTAAAACGCCATCCTCAGGTAACCCCAGATTTCCCTCCTCACCTGTGCTACAGTCTCCTTGGTCTCCTTGTTCAGAGTGTTCTTGCTCATCTCCGTCAGCTCCCTGAAGAAAACGTCCCGGACCTCAAAAAAGCCTCGGCTGGTGGGTTCCATCAGAGCGTCGAGGATGGAGCTGATGTACGGCTGGATGCTCACCTTCAACAGCTTCTCCGCCTTTGAGAGAACGGCCGCTGCAGAGGAGCGCGGAGAGTTTCAGATCAGCCAATCTGGCCTTGAAGAAAGCCAAAGAGGTCAGGAAAAACTGGCATAACAAAGATTGACATTTGAGAAGCCTTAAGATCACATCCTCTTTAGATCTTTGCTTTTCAGGTCTGGGAGAGCACAGAGACCGGGATATCAGCTACGCTTTTGGAGCCCATCGATAGACTTCAAAATGTACAATCATCACTTTAATTTGACTATTCTTATTTACCTACCGGTAAACAGAAATATGCAAGGACAAGACACTGTCCTTAAATTCAAAGAGAAGAATTTTATTTGCTTTTTTGAGTTAGTCATACAATTTCCACTGAGATTATTATTGCACATTGCACTGAGGTGGTACGACGGCAGACTGAGGAGCTGCAAGGTCAGCCCTGCTTCACAGTCAGCATGGAAACAGGAGACAAAAAGAATTTGATCCCCTGTTGATTTTGTAGGTTTGCCACAAATGAAGTCGGTCATCCTAATCATAGGTGTGTGTGTGAACAGTGAGAGATAGAAGTCATACAGAAAATCAACAAACCAACTTTAAAGAATGTATATAAATATATTTATATTTCATTGAGGGAAATAAGTATTTGATCCTGTTTCCAGAAAGATTCAGTTCTTTGTATCAAACCTTCATTCTCAGCACAGAGGTCAGAGGTTTCTTGATGATCAGGTTTCTGGACAGATCAGAGGAATTCTGGTCCACTCTTCTTTACACATGATTTCTAAATCCTTCAGATCTGGTGTCTGTTGCTTAGCAACTCTGAGCTCCAGCTCTCTCCAGAGGTTTTCTAGAGGACTGAGGTTCAGACACTGACAGACCACTCCATGACCTTCATCTGGTTCTTCTTCAGAGATTCCTTGGTTGTCTTGGTTGAATGATTTGGGTCATGATCCTGTTAGAAGACTCATCCACGACCCCTTTAATCCTCCTGGTGGAGAGATGGGCTGTCCATTCAGGTCTACAATCTTCTCCCTTAAATCCACTGAAAGCTCTTGAGTCTTTCCATGTTGGAGAGTTTGGAGTCTGACTGATGGAGGATTCTGTGGACAGGAGTCTGTTCTACAGGTGATCAGTTCAAACAGGTGTCTTTAGTTCAGGAGACAGGTTGATGAGGAGAGTCTAACTGGTCTGTGTGAACCACAAATACTTATTTTCCTCAATGAAATGCAAATACATTCTTTAAAGTGGATTTCCGGATTTTCTGTCTCACTGTTCAAATGAACCATCAAGATGACAGACTGACGGTTTCCTTTAGGTGAGCAAACCTACAAAAAACAGCAACTAATCAAATACGTATTACTTTCCCTGTAGATGTTCAACTTCTTCATCTCATTCTAAAGTTCTTCAGGATTTGTTTCCTGCTTCTTCAGCTGATGCAGCATTCAGTGATCAGCTCCAGCAGTTACTTGCATTTTTGCAGGCTATGCAGTTTTTGTAGTTTGAATTTGACTGTCATTTAAAATCATGACGTTTGAGAAATTGTGTCTAAAAGTATTCTCTTTGGTCTAATGCACGTGTCAAAGTCAAGGCCGGGGGGCCGGATCCGGCCCTCCGAGTTATTCTATCCGGCCCTCCAGATCATTTTATTTCATTGTTATTAATGACCCGATGTTATCTTAAACTTATTTCTAACTTGTATAATTTTGACAAAAAAGATTTTTATGGAGAGTAAAATATTGAAAGTCATTTAAGGTTTAAGTTAATTTAATCTGGAATAAAATTCCTGCCTTTTTATTATTCTTAATTATGTTAAAAAGTTAGGGTTCTAAAGTTTTAATAATTTTGTTTTATAGTGTTCAATAAATGTCTATCCTGTTCGGCCCGCGACCTAAGATGTGTTTTGGATTTTGACCCCCTGTGAGATTGAGTTTGACACCCCTGATGTAATGTGTAATATTCTTAACACATTATGTATTTTAAAAGGAAAAATGTAAAATGTAAAAATGTGAAAACTGGGGTTTTTTTTCATGGAGATTGATGTTCTATCACTCGTCAGTAGGTGAGGCGGCTTAGACCTCCTACTGCGATCATTCGTCTTTTCACAAACCTTTGACCTTGCTGGTGACTTGCTCCTTGGATGCAATGATCTGGTCCATGTCTTTCCTGATGGACGCCTCCAGAGAGGAGCGGGTCGCCTCACATTTCTGCAGCAGCGCCTCGTAGTGGGCCCCGCACTGCTCCTGGACCAGGCTGTAGATGGCGTCACTGATCTGCTCACAGAGACACTCAGCTGATGATACAGAATGACACAAGCACAAGCAGAACCTCCCAAACCGGGTCAGAACACCCGTTTTAAAGCATTCATTGGTAACTTTGAAAACATTCAACAGGACAGGAGTGAAGAGTCTGACTAGACCCGGGTCTGCAGTAAAAGAGCCGTTTAGTGGTACTGATCAAAACCTAATAGAAGCCGCAAAGCCATTTTTTAAACCCTTTTAGGAAAACTTGATACTACTTTACCTCATTACATTGTCATTTTTTTTTTTTTTTTTTTTTATAAATATGAATTATATTTATTTTTGGGCAGGAATAGATTCCTAAATATCAGATTAACCGTAATTTTCTCAAAAGTATAAAGTGGATTTTTACTTTTGGCAGAAGTTCATATGACTTTCTTTCAAAATAAAAGACTTCCTGTCCCAAACAGGAACATCCAAGTGAAGCAAATGCGTTCGTAAACTGTTATACTTTAGGTTTACTTTGTTGAGCCGTCATCCTTTTCTCTACTTACTACAGCTGTGGACTGGAGCATAGACATGAATCATGGTTGGTTAATGATCCAGTTGAAAAAGTGTGTGAAGAATACACAAATCTATTTATTTAAGCCACTCCCCTCTGAATAGCTGCTAACCATTGTTATGCAGCATGAGATAAAACTGAGACCTTAAAGTCATAAAATAAAGTGAGCAATCAGAAAAGATCAGACTTTTTGCCAAAGTTTTACCGAGTATTTGTGATCTGTGTGTTATGGAGGAAGCGCAGAACAAACAAGACCTAACGACGTCAGCAGGGATATAAAAACCACTACAGTTGGGGTCAGGGGTCTGCAACCTTCAACACTTTGGATCAGATCTTCACGTTCCAAAACCCAGCAGGAGCCACAAATGCTCACTTCATTCTTTAGAAAAATAAGACACCGATTTGTATTTATGTCAATGCTACCATTATGATAAATAAAATGTAACTTTTTTGTATGAATAAAACATCAATATAGAGAGAAAATACCCTTTAAAAAAGATGAAACAGTTTATTACTTTTGACAGAGGTCCATATGATTTCCTTTCAAAATAAAAGACACTAGTAGTAGTAGTAGTAGTAGTAGTAGTAGTAGTAGTAGTAGGATGTGTAATGTCAGCGATTTAAAAAAAAAAAAGTTTATTTATGATTAGTGGAAGATCTCTGGCAAAAATACATGAATCTAACTTAAAAAATAAATTTCAGCCATTTGTGATTCTCAGTGTATTTCTCAACCCATAATGCGCACTTAAATATTGTTAAAAAAGAAGGAAATTCATCTTATAATCCAGTCTGCCTTAATTCTGGTTGTACTTTCTGACTTCCAATTGATTTTCTGTGTTACATGGCGCACACAAATCTGATGTCTAAAATGTTTCATCTCAGTACCGTTAGTTTTTAAAAACTTTATTTTTCTTTAACCAGAGAGCCACAATGGAGAGATAAAAGAGCCATACATGGCTCTTGAGCTGCAGGTTGCAGACCCTTATTCTAGGTTCACCTCATCCAGAAGCGTATAAACTTAAATAAAATAAATTGAAGCAATGCTAAATTAGCAAGCCTTACTTTTAAATTTACTTTATTTATTTTTTCCTTTAGCCAGAGAGCCACTGGAGGGGGAAAAGAGCTGCAGAGGTTGCAGACCGCTGGACCACACCATCACTGTGCAGGCTCATCTCCAACGCAGAAACAGAAACATTCCATCTCCCCACCTTCTCAAAGGTTGAGTCATCTATTTACTTTACAGAGGATGAATTAACACCCCCTCCCCCCCGCCACCACACACACACCACAGAGATGTTCCCAGTTTCTTATCTACACAAAGAAAAATGACTTCAGTTTCAGCTGTGAACATTCATGTGTGCAATTCTCTGCTTTGCCAGATGGTGGCAGCAAAGTCCATCTGTAGATACTCATTTTCCCCTCAAAAACAGATGAAACCACCTCCTACCCTCAGGTCTGTTCCCACTACACCCCCCACCTATTTAACATTAACTACAGTAAATTCAAAGATTCTGAAGCTCGTTGAAGGTGGACACTGGGGATTTTCTTTGTATATTTAGAGCCATGGTGAGATGCTTGGTTCTTACCAGCATCCAGCTTCTCTGTCGGTCATGCAGCTTTCCTTTGAGGCGGGGGGAGATGAGCTCCCTCAGCTCAGGGTGGAGGCTCTCCATCACCAGGTTGGACAGGATCTACCAGCAGGACAGGGAACACAAAGCACTCAGCTCACTGGACCACAGAGGTTTCCCTCCGTTCTTGCTCAGCAGTAACTTTCCAGAGTTTCTGTAGCAGCTTTGTGAAACCTGCTATAGAATTTTGGAATTGGATCATAGTTCTCACCTCCCTAACCGAGATACGGTTAGGGAGTTGAAGAAGATGATCAAGACGACTTGAAGATACAAGGACAGGAACCCCCTCCACCACATTACAGCGTCTGTGCAGCTGTTTGATCATTGAGGCGCTCTGCAGGAGTGATCCAACCCAGACTCGGTCAGATGTCCACGGGGCTTTACCTGTGACGGGAGTCCGCACATCATCTCCCACGTGCCGTAGTTCCCTTGAGCCTGACGGTAGAGTCGCACTGCGTCAGTGAAGGCTGGAGTTTGGACCTTGTTTTCCTCACACAAACCTGAAAGCACAAAGTTGGCTGGAGTCATTGGGATGCTTAATCCTTTAACACCTGAGGCGCTGCAGTGATGCTTAAAGACGAAATCTTTAACATATGATAACTTTTTCAATGTTAACACGATCAATGTAATTCCAGTAGATTATGAAGGAAAAAAGCAGTTCGACGAGCCGCTTTTTTCCTTCATACTCTACTAGAATTACGTTGACAGTGTTGACGGTTAGCATAAACACAGGAGCTCCACTCCTGGTGTCCCAGCACAACAAAGGTCTAGTTCCCTCAGATTCAGACAAGAAAATCACTGCAATATCACAAATGAGACAAACAAAGATATCACTTCTAGACAAACTTTTTCTTGTGAGGGCCACATAACTGTTTTCTTCTCTGATGTGGGGCCGGGGTCAGTTTGTAGGCTGACAGAAAAAGTGGAACAATCACAGCCAGACATAGCCAAATCTTAAATAATTCATTTCTGTAATCTTCATAAAAAATAAATAATGCTAAATAGTTACATAGAATTACCTGCGATAATGCTAGAGTGAATACTGTAAGCTGAATGCGGCTGCTGAAGATGCTTAAATTAATAACTAAAAATGCTGAAGCTGATAGCTGAAAATGCTGAAGTTGATAGCTAGCTAAACTATTAGCGAAATCTCAAATCAGCCTAAAAAACTGTAAAAAATTCTAAATGAGCTAAAACAGCAAGCATGTAGCCTAAAAAACAAAGTAAAAGGCCAAAATAGCTAGCATGTAGCTGAAGTATTAGCTAAATGCTAAATTAGCCACAAAAAAAAAACTGGTAAAAAGTCTAATTTAGCCAAGACAGCTAGCGCATAGCTGAAATATTAGCTAAATGCCAAATTCGCCAAAAAGAGGAAAAATGCCTAATTTTTCCAAAACAGCTAGCGTAAGGCTAAAATATTAGCTAAACTCCAAATTCGCCTAAAAAAACTGAAAAAAAAGCCTAAATTAGCCAAAACAGCTTGTGGCTAAAATATCAGCTAAACCCCAAAATAGCTAGAAATCTTTAGTAAATGCTAAAACTGTTGAAAAAGCTAGCATAAAAAGAGCTGAATATTTTAGTGGCTTGATGAGCTGAAGAGCTATAGACGCCAAAAAAACGTACAGAAGAAAAACAAAAATAGCAAAGAAATAAAGAAAAAGTGAATCACTATTAAACCAATAAATGTGCTATCCTCCCCATCCTAGTTCAGACTGCAGAAGGCTGGAATAAAAAGTCACATTCTATGCGTTTCTCCATCAGCGTTTCTGATAGTGTGTGGGGGGGCTGGGCCAAATGCGGAGGCGGGGCCTGATCCAGCCCGCCGGCCATAGTTTGGGGACCCCTGGTCTTAGACTCCAGGATCCTGAGTTTGGAAGTGTTTTGCAGATGGAATACAAAGGTTTGCATTCTCTGTATGACAGAAATCTACTTTGCAGTTAGTTATGAAAAAGTAATCAACCTCATATCAAGCTACAGCGAGAAGTGTGACAGTCGACTTTGACTCGTTCTGATCCTGCTTCTTCATGATATTCCATCAGAGGAAGTTTTGATTTCTCAGTGCAGAGATGACAAAATAAAAAACATTTCCACATATTGAGGCTGTTCTAGTAAGAATAATCTGGACTAAACTGGATTATACCAATCATAATAATTGAATCACAAAATGTCCTTGAGGTTTAAAGACAACCGCAACTGTGAACGGATGTTTTAAATACAGTGAATTGTGGCTCTCGCATCACGGTCACAACAGCGAACCAGCATTCACCGATCTGCACGTGGTTTAACGTGGTTTGGCAGAGTTTTAAACCGGATCCCTTCCTGACACAACCCTGTATTTTATCCGGGCTGGGGACCGGCACAGGGAGACTCAGGCTCAATCCGAATTCTTCCCTTCCCTTTCATTCAGCCCTCCAAACAGAGAGTTATGAAAAACTAGTGTCTCATATTTTGTTGATGATGTCATCAATAATCTCCGGTCCGCTAGCTTTAGCACAGAGCTTCCAGCGCATGAATATACATAACAACAGTCTTATAACTTTAAAAAGTCATGCGACAACAAAGAGTCATTACTTACATTTAAATGTAAACTTCTTCAGAGAACACAACGAGAAGAAAAGGCGGTTCAGCCTCACGGGGGAGGACTTTATATCCCTCCGTCTGGAGAGTCGGATTTAAAAAATACATTTCGACTTTGACTTAAGGTCCCCCTTCAAATGGAGGGGATTGGAGAAGGGAAGAATTCTGATTGGGCCTCAGACTTGGAGCCACTCATGGTTACATAGTTTAGGTAGTAATGTGAAAACATCAAAAAATCTGCATTAATTTTTTCTCAACAAAACTGTTTAAAGTTCGTTTACAGAATTCAGAACTTTAATAAAACAATTGGCTCTTTTCTTCAGTTTAAATCCCTAAATATGTGATAACTAGATTTTTTAAACCAATCAAAGACAGTTTAAGATGAAACTTTAAAAAATAAATGAGTAAATTGAACCCTGTCGATTTGTAAACTGAATTGTATCATTTCATTCTCAGTGGAAATCCAACAGATCCAGTGTTTTGGTGCCATAACCAGCAGTTTTGGTTTGCACAGCTATCAGTCTTTTTATAGATAAACCTCAGCTGAGGCATTATCCAGCAGAAGTCCTAAGAGTTATTCTTAAACTTTGTGGGAACCTGCTGAGCGCGTTGCCTCTCACAGGGTGGTTATCTGCCTGATCCGCCGCAGCCCGATGACTTCACCCCACGGGTTGTGTAAGCTCCGAGTGTGACTAACAAGTAAGCTCTGACCGTCCCTTTGAAAATGTGGTCAAACCAGAAAAGAGTGTGAGGTGCTGCTCAGCCTCAGTGGACAGAGCGAGACATGTGACAAAACCAGGAAGTGTGCCTGTGGGGGTGGGGGCGTCCGCAGGCGGAGGTCCCTGGTGAAGCTGAAACAGGAAGACCCGATCAGAGAGGAATTTCTGCTCTGGCCGAGTCCAATCATGCAGAGCAGCACTTTCTTCAGTCGCTGGAGACGCAGCAGCCGGCGACAGACATGACATCAAATGAAGCCTCGTACCACTAAAAGCTGGTTTATATGATTATGATTCTGCTGGTTAAAAAGAGATCAACGTGGAAATCAAACTAAGTAAACTGAATATCTACACTCTTCTTTTCAAGACAGTGGAGCAAGAATCTTTGCATCATCTGACCAGGAGATCTCCTGTTGGAGTGTAAGGAACATGGAAGCAAAGTGTTGATTAACATGCTCTCCATGAACATATCAACACGCCGGGCTCCGTCCTAACAGATCGTCAGGTTAGCGCCGCCTTCATAGGGTTTTGGTTGTGTTCTGGTGTTCAGACACGCCTTTCATTGTTATGAACCCGGACTGCAGTACCTGCTTTAAACACCAGCAGTCTGTGTTTCAGAGCTTTAACCCTTTAAACACAAAACCTTTAACTTACTGTAACTTTTGAACCGTTAACACGATTATTCCAGCAGATTCTGAAGGACAAAAGCAGCTCAGAATCTACTGGAATTATAATGTTAACTATTTAAAAATTCCTCCTCGTACATTAGTGCCAGTGTTCATGAATTCAACAAATCAGAGTGGATCAAACTGCAAAGCTGCATGTGCTCACCTGTAGGCCATAAAACGCCCAGGACGGTCGTGAGAGTGTTTCACTGCAATGAACCCCAAGGAAGTTGGAGTCATTTAGTCTAACTAGATCTTTTTTATCCCACGCCTTCTGCAAACTCCAAGACTTAATGTGTAAAAACAGAACAGGGAAAGAGGGATATTAGTAATCAACTCTAGTCATTCGCTGCCTCCTGGTTGAGAAAGAGAAAGCTGGAGGGTGCAGCACTGAGCAGAAAAACAGGCAGAGCCGTTTCTCAGGAAAGTATGGTGACGTGCCAGCCAACAGGGTGTGTTTGTGTCAAAGAAACACGTCTGCTGGAGACCTGAAGAGAGGGAAGGAATGAAGCTGCAGACACCAGCAACCTCGGGGTCCACAGAGCCACGGGGGGCAGTTTCACATCAGAAGAAAAGCGTCTGAGAGCCCCGTCTCTGCTCTGCAGATCTATGATCACAGATGCAGCACTTCTACACGTGTGTGTTCAGAAGTTACATGTCTATGAAAAAGACACAAAGCCTCGGTTTCTTTTCTTCAGACTCTGTTAGAGGTTTTTCTTAAATCAGTCAGGAACTTTCTGAAGATGACAGTTGTGGATTTCTATCATGTTGAAGCCCTCATATTTGTCAGTGATAAACTGTTGGCAGATAGACCAAAAATTCTAGATTGGCAGCTCTGCTGGAAAGCGGTGCTGTTGTGGGTCATTAGAAAAAAATCTCCATTCCTCTACATTTCCACTCTAAAATATGTTTCCATCCTCCAGTAAAAATGTTCAGATTCATCTGAGTTTTATTTCTGCTGTTTAAGGCAGACTAAAAGTGAAAAGAATAACATTTTCTCTAATCTTAAACTTTGGATGATCAAAAATGTGGTGTCTCATGACTCAAACCATCCTGTGATTGGTCTGAGTTCAACACCAACAGCTGATTAAAATGTAAAAGATTCTCGGAATCATCAATTATTTAGTTGTACTTTATGTTCTTGGATTTACTGTAACTTTTGAACTATTAACATGATCATTATCGTTAAATTCCAGCAGATCGACGAGCTGCTTTTCTCCTTCACAATCTGCTGGAATTTAACTGCTCGCATTAAAAAGAAGAAAATCTATTTTCCTTATAGTTCTGTTTCTTCCTCTTGTTCTTCTTCCATGAGTTTGATTGCTGTGTTACAAAAGTGTCACAAACATAAGCAAACCTTTTCATGAAAACTTTTACAAAACCACTGCAACACATCGAGAAGTCTCCACATAATGGGCTGAAAGGTAGCGGTAATGTTTACAGGAAAGACTCTTAATCAAGATGGAAAATCAGTGACATATCTGGGAGTTATTTTTTCAGGGGGGTGAGTGTTGATAAAAGCTTGAATGAATGTCGACTTTTCTAAAAAAAAAGCTTCAAATCCTCCAGATGTCTGGTTCTCCACTGGCCTTTTCCATTGCTGCTTTGGTCCTTCCAGCTGAAGTCGGGTTTCTCCTGTCCTCCTCTATGAAGTTAGAAGATGGTAAAGTATGGTGTTCTGGGGTTCTGTTCTCTGTTCTCACTTCTCCTCTCCTCTATTCTTTATTCTTTATTATGTCTAGTTCTCTGTGCTTCTGTTTGGTGCAGTGTGATTCATGTGTTGTTCCTCTTTCCCACTCTCCTCTGGGAGATTGGGAGAGATTTCAGAGTCCAGTTGGATCATCTGTGCTGCCATTCTTGGCTGTGGACCTCGCCCCCGGCTCGTCCTGGCCGTGGACCTCGCCCCCGGCTTGTCCTGGCTGTGGACCTCACCCCCACCCATCCCCCAGTCCTATCCAGCTGAACTCCATTTAAATACATAGTTGTAGAGTTAGATAAGCTAATTCCTCTTCAACAGTCCCGGTAAATCACCTGTCCGCCTGGGAGAAAATCTCTCCTTCATTTGGGCATCTCTGAGGTTTCTTCTTTTTTCTTGAATCAGATTTTTTAGGAGTTTTTCCTCACCGAGAGGGAGGGTCTAAGGACAGGGATAACCAGTTGATTTAGTCTGTTTAGTTTAGCAATTAACTATTGTTCACATTTTATGACCAACCTTCTTCTTCTGTACAATTACTGGTGTGAAGCCCAATGAGACAGCTGTGATATTGGGTTATATAAATTGAATTGACCCTTCCACTGACAGGAACTGAAAAACAGCAGGAGAGCTTTAGGGAGGACCGTGAACTCCAGATGAGTGATCTGCTGTTTCACCTGTGATCCATCTGTTGAAAGAGAGGGTTTCTGCTGGCAGCAGGACGTCTCGTTTCAACAGAAGGTCAGAAAGACGGAGAACGCAACAATACCAGAATCGTATTCTGTCTCATCCTAGCTCCAGTTGTGGGGCGGTGTGGAAAGTCTGAGGCTTTCTCCGCGTGACATCTTCAAGGAGCCATAACTCCCTGGAAGCGTCTTGGACGGCGGGTGTTTATGCTGCGCTGAAGCTCAGCCACTCACCATCGTTGGAATGCCTGACGCAGTCCTGCAGGACAGCCTGCCACTTCTGCTGCTCCTTCTCGTTGCCCACGCAGAAGTAATGGTGCCTAGCGTACGGATGCCACACGATCACAGGGAACTGGCTGGGACACTTTAGAAACGGAGAACTTCCCGCTTTGGCTTTCACATCTGCAAAGACAAGGTTTTCAGAGACGCTGAAGCATCTCCATCCAGATAACCAACAGGTCAGCAGAGGGGAGAGGGACCTCCTGAGCCTCACCTGGCAGGCTGTCGCTGATCAGCTCCTGGTACTGCTCCACAGAGGTCAGCACTTTGGAGCCAGCACAGTTGATGGTTCCTTTGGGCTGCACATGTTTGTCAAAGGACTGGAGAACACAGGAGGACACGTTAGAACATCACAACATCAAAGCAGAGTCTCGTCAGCACGGCCGACTCCTTACTGCTTTGTTCTCATAACAGCTGATGTTGTAAGAGTCCGGCACAAACAGGAAGCGGTTCCTCCACTTCTTGTTCTCCTCCACGTACTGAAAGATGGATCCAGAGAAGATGGACTTGTTCTCCAGAGGAATCTGCAGAAGAGCCAGCCCACATTCAGGAAAACATGTCAGACTTTGTGCGAACCATCATGTTTTTAAAGAAGCTGATCCAAGCTCACAGGAAACAAAGAGCGACTGCACGTTTGGGAGGCTTCTCTGAACTCAAAGCAGAGGCCAAGTCAGAGACGCTTCTGTGCTTTGGCTCTTTAATACATTAAAGAAATACCAGCAAGTCTCATGTTCTGGAGGTTAATCACAAATATATCAACATCATGAAAACTGAACTAAACTATTGGTAGACCTGTTTTCATGATTAGCTGCCATGATTAGTCGACTAATCGACTATTAAAATAGTGGAGGACTATTTTAATAGACTAATTTAATAATATGGAGTCAGAGTGTAGTAAAGTTGAACAGTTGTGAGCGTTCAGCACCAAAAAAATTTACTTTTTTATATTTGTGTCAGTGAGACCAAAACTTTATCTTTAGAGAAAAATAGTTCCTGGTTTCAGATGCCGACCTCATTAGAGAGATCAGGAATATACTTTCCATCAAACTCATTCTGACAGGTGACCTTTGACCCTATATACCCTTTATGTATTAAATTGTTACGTCATCTTGAGGGGCGGGGCACCTGTCAGAATGAGTTTGATGGATGGTGTAGGGTCAAAGGTCACCTGTCAAAGGGAGTTTGATGGATGGTGTAGGGTCAAAGGGCACCTGTCAAAACGAGTTTGATGGATGGTGTAGGGTCGAAGGTCACCTGTCAAAACGAGTTTGATGGAAAGTTTATTCCTCATCTCTCTCATTAGATTTAATTTGGTTTTAAAACCAGAAACTAATGAAGGACGGGGGCTGCATGATTCATTAGAAGTTTAATAAACTATTACCCTAATTACCTTTATTTTTAATTAGTTTAAAGTTAATGATGGTTAAGATGAGTGTTTTACATCCAGTTTGTCCATGACCAGATTAGTTGACTAATCAGTAAAAATAATTGGTGATTAGTCGACTATTAAAATAATCGTTTGTGACAGAACTAATGCAGATGGGATTGACCTTCAGCGCAAATATTTCCTCTTCCTGTTATTGAGGATGGTTTGAAACATACACCAGAAAGCTGATGTGGAGTTGACATCCTCCCAATGATCTCTGCTTCATCCTGAAGACCTGGAAAGAGCGTCTTCCTCATGCAGACTGCTCCCCAGCTGCTGGTGTCCAGAGCATGCAGTGACTGCAGCTCAGTGCTGCTGCTCATGCAGTTTGTGTGTCCATCTGTGTGTTCCTACAGAGAAGCGGTGAAATGCTCCAATGTGAGCCTGTTCCACACACCTCCAGAAGGGGGACAAACCCCCCTGTCCAGTGGTCACCATGTGACCAAACGTGTCACAACAAACGTGTCACAAAACTCCAGGAGACGTCAGAGTCCAGCTCTTCTCAAGCTTTGAGTCTCCACACCTGATGAATTCAGCAGCCTATCCCAGATGAGGAGATCACTCTGAGTGAGACACCACCCCCCTCCCCGCCCCCACCTGCACTGTCGTCCTCACAGTCTGAGGCAGAAAATTGGCTGAGAAAAAAACACATCAAGACTTTCATAAGTAGCAGAGAGAAACGACAGACACGACCCCGAGCTCTGACTGCTGGGACTTTCTGGTTTCTTTATTGCCTCCTGGTGCAAATCAAAACTTTTTTTCCCGTTTTCATGGGTTGAAAATGCAGCACAGACGAACTCAAACGTTTCAGCCAAAACCCAAACTCTTTGTTCTCCGCATGTTGACATCTTCATGAATCAGAGCTCAACTGCAGCAGGTTCTGACTTGCAACAGTTTCGACAGCAGCGCTCTCCTAATATGTTGAAATCAAAACCACTCCTGAACTAAAGTCGCTGTAGATTCAACAACCCGTTTCTCAGAACCAAAAGACCTCCCAGGTCTTCCACTAATTTGCAAGTTAACATCATGAGGTCATAGACAGGCAGTGGATTACTAATGAAATGCAGTGAATTGTGTCTTCCTAGATGACTAATTTTATCTCTCTTGTTTATTTTTTTAATAATTATATTGCCTATGTTTTCTTAACTTATATTTTTTTACTCACATCTCCCTGCTGTAATTATTCTGTGTTAGAATATTATTATTATAGTCGTTGCTTTGTTTTGGATGCATTTGTCTACATGTTCTGAATATTTGTTTGCATTCAATAAAGTTTTGGAAAAAAGAAATAAAATGGAAAGAATCATAAACCATGATATATTCAGGTGCAGCAGCCTCTAGAGTGGGCTGCATGGTGGTGGAGTGGTTGGCGCTCTCGCCTCACAGAAGGGTTTGAATCCTGACTGCGCTCCTTCTGTGAGGAGATTGCATGTCCAGCCGTGCATGTGTGGGTTTTCTGCGGTTCCCTCCCGCAGACCAGACGATGGAGGACACCCTGACTGAAGCTGGACACCACCTGTTACAGCTGAAGTATCAAGAATTAAGGTGGATTTCTTTCAGGTGAGCTGCTGCAAGAATGCTTGCTCCAAAATGCGAAAATCTGCACCAAATTTAAGGTCAGGAGGAGCAAAAAGAACAGATTTTATGTGAAGGTGGGCACAGTGTGTAGCGGTCAGCACTCTGGCCTCCAGCGGCCCGTCACCCAAAAAAAAGAATTAAGTGTGTTAAAGAATAAAATAATGAATGTGTTTTCAGTTAGATGTGATCTCGCGCGTCCCGAAAACATCCTCAGTGACGCTTCTAAGCTAAGGGAGGTCTCAGTCTCTTCCTGAGCAACCCCAGCACTGAGCCGCCGCCGTGTGCTGCAGCAAACGCTTACCTTCCGCTGCAGCAGCTGGGACTGCGGCCCGCCTCCTCCTTCGAGGTCAAAGCGAACTTTGTTGAAGAGAGCCACGCCATACTGCTGCTCATACAGGCGCCCAAACTCCGCCATCACCGCTCCGGTCCGAGCTGCAACACAAACACCAGGTCAGCACAGGCTCCGCCTCTCACACGCTGCGCTCTATTCAGCAGGTCTCTGAGGGAAACCAGCAAACAGGTGTACGGGCACAGCAGTAGCAGGTGTGCACACCTGTGAAGGTGGAGCACCCACATTTGTTCAGCTGCTCTCCCTCTTAGAGCGGAGTCTCATTTTGATGAGTGCATGAACAGAAGGACAATCCCCGGAAGGTTTCCGTTTGATCTTCAGGAAAGCTGGTTACCGTGATGGACTGATCATGAGCTGAACGCAGCCACTGCAGTCACATGACGGGACGAGGTCAGCTGACATGTTCCCATCAAAACATTAACTAGTATCTTTCAGAGAGAGTCTGCCTGTTCATCCTCCTCCTGTGTGAATACAGACATCTCTGATGGACCTTCCAGTGGAGCACAGATGATTCTACCGCAACATCCAAACTCAGTCAGCAAATCCAGCAAGAAGATCAACTCTCAGAGATACCAGAGGAGAGTATGCATGTGTGTGTATCAGTGCATGACTGTGCGTTTACCTCAAAACTTTTAGTATGAAGCTGAACTTCTGATCTCACAGTTAAAACAGAAACATTTCTGCCGCTTCAGGTTACAGGAAGTGAAAAACATGAAGCCCAGTGTAACAAAACTGAAAGCAGAGTCTGAGTTCTTGAGATTCTAAACTAGAATGTCTGAAATCTTGATCTGTAAAAGTATCAACTCGTCAATCTGCACATCTGCAATGAAACACTTCCTAAACCCACGCCAGTGAAACTCCTGCTGCTCTGCAGAAACTATGTCCTAGTCCAGGGGTCTGCAGCCTGCGGCTCCGAGACCACATGTGGCTCTTTTTGCACAGATTTTAAATACTATCAAAATTCAGTAAAATGTTTCTCTGATTGCTCTTTTTCTGTGTTTAAAGCACATATTTTATGCTGCACAACAATGTGTATTGACTTGACAGAAGAAGCAAAGAAAATAAATGTGTATATTTTGATATATCACTTCTATTGAATCGTGAAGCAATACCAGGTTAACAGCAGCAGTAAGTAGAGAAAAGGATGACAACCCACCCTATAGACCTCAGAAATAAGAGAAAATGTCACTGTGTGAGATGATCTTATATGGATCAGGGAGTCTTATTTTGAAAGGAAGTCATATGAGACTCTGTCAAAAGTAATACATGATGTGCTTTTTTCTTTTTCAATTCCTGCTTTATATATGCAAAAAAAAAAATACTTAGTACCAAAAGTAACAACATTTTCAAATGGGTGAAATAGAACTTTGTGGCTCCAACTTGGTTTTCATCAGTGGGAAACAGGCTCAAATGGCTCTTTTAGTGTGAAAGGTTGCAGACCCCTGTCCTAGAAAATGACACAGTTTTTGTATTTTTTGAAACAACAACAACATGCTTATCACGAATAGATGATAAGATGATCAGAGTGGGACTTTAAGCAAATATTTGTCTTCTCTGCTTCATGCGTTGACAGTACGTGCATGAAAAACCATCTGGTGGTGAAAGCTGGTGTGCAGGAGTGAAGGGACTGTTGGTGCAGGAGTGTCTGAGCTCTCTGTGCTTGGAGACTTGGGAAAGAGGCCGAGCTTCACCTGGAGATGAGCCTGCAGAAGTGCAGTTCAGCTCACTGGATTCCTCCTGACCATCAGATGTGGTTTGTGTTTCACTCCTGATTGGAGCTGTGACTGCAGCTGTCTATACTGTTGATCTGCTGGTTATTCTCTAGGCCTTCACCAGTGTGAATGAAGAACAGACATCATCATCATCAATTCAAGAACAGAATAAAATGAACACATAAAGGAGGGAAAAGTTACAACACCTCGATGTGACTTGGATAACTTAAATTCAATCTTTGATGGATCTGTTTAAAAAAAAAAAAATTAAAACTATTGCTAAGAAAACAAAAGTCCAGATGTTTGTTTGTTTCTGCTGCAAAGATCACCATCCACTGAGCTCGGACCGGTCAGCAGATCGGTCTCATTTTGGGCTAAAATGTTCCCGCTGGGATCTGCTGACCTTGCATTGACATCGGCATTTCCTTTGACACAAGTGCTGGGGGGTAAAAAAAATCCAAAGTTGACTCGTATGACGGAGTAAAAACTAAACTGAGAGGTCAGAAACTCATCAGCACACAGGTACCTTTCCATTAACAATCATTTTTCCATTAAGCACCCAACAGACTTCCTAATTGAGCACAGAACATGGAGGTGGGGGCACTGGGGGGGAGTGCAGTCCGTACAGCCAGCTCTTTGTTGTGCAGCAGCAGCCCCCCAGATTAAAGGCCTCAGGCCCTGCAACAGTTTTAAATGAGACCACGTCGTTCTCCATCACAGCAATAATACCACCCCCACCCCAACAGCTCCAGCATGTCTTTATTAAAAGAACCCCCCCCTCCAGAGCCTCCACAAAAACATTCCTCCGAGACGGAGCCTCACTCTGACTCATAAATAAAGCTGGTTCCATCCCAGCTGCAGAACCACAGCACTGAGCGAGACCCGCTGCTGTGGGCACATGCCAAAGTCAAGGCCCGGGGGCCAGATCCGGCCCTCCAGGTCATTGTATTTCATTGTTATTAACGACCCAATGTTATATTGCACTCATTTCTAACTTTTATAATTTTGACTAAATTTATTTTTAATGGAGAGTAAAATATTGAAACTTATTTAAGGTTTAAGTTGATTTATTCTGGAATAATATTCCTGCCTTTTATTATTCATATTTATGTTAAAAAGTTACAGTTATAAAGGTTTAAAAATTGGCATTCTGCTTTTTAGACTATTTTGACATTTATTAAGATTTTTTAGGCTGTTTTGGGGTTTAGCTAATATTTTAGCTACATGCTAGCTGTTTTAGCCAACCTAAGTTATTTTTGTTCGTGTTTTAGGATAATTTGGCATGTAGCTAATAATTTAGTTGACCATTAGCTTCAGTGTTTTTAGTTATCAATTTCAGCATCTTCAGCATCAAATTCAGCTTACAGCATTCACACTAGAATTATCACAGGTATTGCTATAAATCTAGTTCAGAATTATGTTAAAAAAATATGTTTTTAAAGTTCTAAAAATGTAGTTATAGGGTGTTCATTAAATGTTGATCCTGTTCGGCCCGTGATCTAAGGTTAATAAAACATTCCACATTTTTTACAGTGTTTCACAGCCTGCAAAGAGCCAACATTTATAGCTGTAAGAACATCGTGAACCCGTCCATCAGATGCTGGCGTCTCCCTCCAGGCTGAGCTGAACTCTGTGCATGAAGAGCTTGATCAAGATCTGACCAGAGAGCGTCACGTGACTGATCTGATCTGTCCTCCCCCTACATGCATGGCATGGATCGTCGGGGCGCATTTTTGCTGCATTTCAACGTTTGTGAATGAGAACTCCAGCTCGTCTCCATGCAGACACTCGCAGACTTTCACAGATTCCTCAGATTCCACTGCTCACTGTGGGGCTCGCTCGAATCTGCTCCTGCGAGTCAGCTCAACCCTGACATAGTTCTTCAGTCCTGGTGGGTGGAAGTGTTGCAGCATGTTGGTCCAGCAGGGATCACAGGTGGCTCAAACACAATCTTACAGGGGGCCAAAACCAAAACACACCTTAGGTCACGGGCCGAACAGGATAAACATTTAATGAACACTCTAGAACTACATTTTAAAAACTTTAACATTTTTAAAACTTTAAAAATGTAAATTTTTAAGATAATTATGAACCAGATATATAGCATTATATGCGATAATGCTAGTGTGAATGCTGTAAGCTGAATTTGGCACCTGAAGTTGGTAGTGCTGATAGCTGAAAACGCTGAAGCTGATAGCAAGCTAAATTATCAGCTACATGCCAAATTATCCTAAAACACAAACAAAAAGTAACTTAGGTTGGCTAAAACAGCTAGCATGTAGCTATAATATTAGTGAAACATCAAAATATCCGAAAAAATGAAAAAAAAAAAGCCTAAATTAGCCAAAACAGCTAGCATGTAGCTATAATATTAGCTAAACTCCAAAATAGCCTAAAAAATCCTAGTAAATGCCAAATTAGTCCAAAAAGTTAGCAGAAGGACAATTACTTAAAACGTTAAAACTATAACTTTTTAACATAATTATGAATAATAAAAAGGCAGGAATATTATTCCAGAATAAATCAACTTAAACCTTAAATAACTTTAATATTTTACTCTCCTTAAAAATATAATTTATCATAATGATACAAGTTAGAAATGAGCACTAGATAACATCGAGTCAATAATAACAATAAATAAAATGATCTGGAGGGCCGGATAGAATTACCTGGAGGGCCGGATCCGGCCCCCGGGCCTTGACTTTGACACGTGATGCAGAACCACTGGTTCTGCAGAGTTCTGACTCGGTTTTGCTTGTGCTCTGTGTTCAGCTTTGGGGGGACTTCCTGAAGGGGTTGAGGTTAGAATCCCAGATACTCCTCCTTAAATCTATCCAGCAGTGATTTAACTCTCTGATTGTTGGAGCAGATCACCTCAGGAGTCATAAACAAACGGGGAAACTAAGCACCACTGAGCTCATTCTCAGATAGAGACGGTACAACTGTGTTTAGTTAAAAAAGAAATAATAAAAGCATTGAACACTACATAGACAATGAAATCAATCGTTTAAAAATAATCCTTTTTCCCCCCAAAAAGAGTTTTTCTGTCTGTTATTAAAGAAAGTTTTAGTTTTCGGCTGAAATCCATAGTAGTGCGAACAGTTTCCAACAGTGTTTGCTTTGGATGGATCTGAGAGAAACTCCAATTGTGTGAAGTGAGATGGAAAGGACTGAGTGGAGGTGACTTGTGGTTTGTCCCAGACGAACACTGAGGCCTTCATGACGGCTGAGCAGTCCTTTCACAGACTCACACTGACCCAGCGCAGCCTTTCATGCTTCACAGGAAGACCTTGCTGGCTGTTGGACGTTTGAGGCTCGTCTGACTTTCTGAGTGGGAAAGCTGTTTTTAAGATGAATTCCAGTGGAATTTTCCCACTGCAAACAGAAATTCCAACGTCTGGGTTCAAACGAAATGCATCATTAGCTCACCAGCAGCAGCTGGAGAACAGAGCCCATGTTTCCCCAAGGGGATGCTGTGGACTTCAGGAGCCCCGAGTGGTTCTGGTTAGCCCTGCCCCTCACGCTCTAACCATGCTCCTCACTTCCTGTCACCTTTGACCCAGAGGCAACAGCAGCAACACTGAGCATGAAGGAATTGCAAATTTATCTGGTCTAAAGCAGTGAATAGAATCGCAGCAGCATGCACAATTCCAGCAGATACATCCTGAAGGACACACAAACACTCTGATAAACAACCCTCAAAAGTCCCCCTCTGATGAAGATCATGTCTTTTTGAGTTTTTATCATGTCTGTGTGTCGGTTTTCTTCTGAAAGAGAACAAATGTAATAAGAAATCCTTTTGTTTTTTCATTTCT